>NW_028277744.1:0-314489 GCF_059751315.1 Micrasema longulum
TGTATGAGGACAAGGCTGATATATTTGGTTCTGGACTTGATAGTTATAAAACGAGTCTGATTTCTTTTTTTCTCTCGCAATATTATTCTTGAACTTTTCTTTATATTTAAAAATGTTTTTCCTTTTTTTGTTATTTCATATTTATGTATTTATTTCGTTTATATTTTTGGTTGCTTATGTGTATTTACCTACTTGTTACAATTGTTATAGTTATGCAATTTTATAATTTTTTGTTATGTATTTATTTATGTATTTTTTTTTTCATATTTATGTTCAATGTATGTTAAAGCCAATTTAAGCCGTTTATGTAAAAAAATAAAAAAAATAAAACCCAGATAATAATATTAAATCAATCATTTATAACATTTTTTTAAAATTTTATTTTTGCACCACAACAGGCCAGGAGGCCCAATTATAGTGGTGAATTACATCACAGAACACCCAGGCTTGAGAAAATTCACATTATTTTTTTGTGTTCTCACCGGGAATCGAACCCGGAACCTTCCGTCTGTGAGTCAAGCGTCTTGACCACTACACCACGGAGGCCGCCAAATATATGCAATATAATATTTACAATATTTTAACATATTACAACAGAGATGAAGAACATTTAAGATAAGGTAATATAGAAGTCTAGGCATCTACAGGGCTTATGACCTGTCAATGGCTGGTTTAAGTGTAAAAATAATATTTTCAGGCGTTGCCTAGTATGTAGGTGAAATAAGTCAATTAGATGAATCTCACCCGCATAAATAAAGGTTTCAGCCCTTAAACTTCACAAACATCAACATATGAAAGAATTGAAGGAATATGAATGTTCAAATATAGGCAGAACGGTGAATGTTACACAGTGTGTAAAGTGGCCACTTAAACCAGTCATTGACAGGTCATAAGCCCTGTAGATGCTTAGACTTATATATTACCTTCTCTTAAATGTTCTTCATCTCTGTTGTAATATGTTAATATAAACAGCTTCCTAGGGAGTCGAATCCAGTCCGTATCTACAGAAATTTGGACAAACTCAAAATATTGTTTACAATATTTTTCATATTTTTTTCAGTCACTCCCAGTGAATAAGTCCGAATGAATATTTTTCAGTCACTCCCAGTGAATAAGTCCGAATGATTATTTTTCAGTCACTCCCAGTGAATAAGTCCGAATGATTATTTTTCAGTCACTCCCAGTGAATAAGTCCGAATGATTATTTTTCAGTCACTCCCAGTGAATAATTACTAATGTTAGAGACGCCCCTTCATTATTTACATTTAAGTCAAGATTGAAATGTCACTATCTAAATATTTAAATAGTTCCTTTATCCTTCTTCTTTCCTTCCCATCCCCTCTCATCTCTTCATAGTATAGTGCTATTTTTTATATATATATATATATATATTAATTTTTGTTAATCTTTGCTTTTAATTTTTGTATAAAATTGTAAGATTCAATATGTCCATGTATTTATAATTTTCTCAAACTGAACGGTTTGGGTAGGTAGGAAGAAATTGCCTTAAGGCAATATGCCCGCCCTTATATCTATATTTATTGTATATGTATATAAAGTGTCAAATAAATAATAAGTCCGAATGATTATTTTTGAAACAATAAAGCAGGTACATGATATTTTTTATTTCGGTTTCGTGTCGGAGTTTGTAATTTTCGCAACGTTCGATTTGATAGTAAAAAAATAAAGCTCGTAATGCCGTATGTTTTAGTATCTACATTTTACGCGAATTCCATTTTAAATAACACGCCAGCGTCTGCCAAAGTGTATTCAGTAAATTGAGAGAATAAAACCGACAGGTGACAGAGCGATAACTTATATTTATGATACCACACGGCGTATATAACTACAGAATTTCCAAATCACCATGATGAGTTAAACACAAATCGAATGAAGATGTCATGTGTACAAGGTGTGGAAAACAAAGAGGCTTACTTACCTTATTTTGTTGTAAAAACACAATGATTGATTTCATGTAAGTAGGTAATATTTGTTAATTTAAAAAAAAATCTCAAGTTTGTTTATATTACAATGCGGAAGTTCAGTGGTTTATATATATTTTTTATTTATTTGTTAATAGACTATTAAACTAAAACAAAAATTTGTTTTTGAATTTTTTATATATCGTATTATCAGCACTATGACTTTATAAAGTTTTGTATTTCTGAAATAACTCTGCGTGTGACGTTAGAGGTTCTCTTCCGCTTATTCTCGATTAGTTCTTCCCATTGGTCCATTGATGGCAAGCAAACGTTTTTATCAAAATATTTTCATCATACCAAAATGCAAGCGAATGTTAACATTTTGTAAAGGTAGTTTAATTTGATCAAACTGAAAGAATTTATATTGTGCAATAGGTTCATTAGTGTCGTTTGATCTAAACTCTTCCTTTGCTTGGAGACAATTTGTTGTTATTTTATTCTATGTTTGTGTCTTCTTTCCTACAAATGATTGTCATCTCACAATGTTTTCAGTACATCCAAATGCTTGCTGACTGGCTGGATTTCCTCCCTAGGGAGTTGTTCATATCTGTAAGTCCAAGTCGTGTGACGAATTGACTATAAAAACATAGGGGCATAAAAACAAAAGTTGCTCTAAGAAGAATAAATTATCTTTTTCTTTGTTGGATATTTCCGATTGTTCATGTTTGACATGTATATTGTATATTGTGTTGTTTACGTATTTGGTGACGTGTTATTATTCTTATTCTTAAGGGTGGGGGTCAGCGCTATGCAAGCTCCCGACGTCACTGCGACCTGTGAAGATCTATATTGTCGGGTCCCCGTGTATAGTTCTCGCCCTTCAACCCTAGAACCGTTAAGTATCGGGCTATTAGGTAGGGGGCGAGCTCTTTAAGATCCTCAGGTATAACCAGTGGTCCCCCGAGAATGAGGTTCCTTTTAGCATGTTAAGCATCACATTCACATAGAATGTGTATAGGTGTTTCCTCATTTGCACTGCAGAAAGGTTTCGGAAAGATTCATTCTACCAAGGTGTTTGTTCAATTTGCGGTGCCCTGTTAGGGGTCTAGTGATAACCCTCACTTGATTTCGGCTGAGCTTTATTAGGTCAAAAGCAAAACTTTGCGAGTACCCTTTTATAAGTTCCTTTGCATGGTCTGACCAGGTAATTTGCCAGAACATTAAACTCTGCTTCCTGGCCCATGACCTAAGCTCATCACGAGGAGTACATTTAGGCAACCCCCAGTAGCGTTCAGGGTCTATTGAGTCTGTCTCAGTTCCCAGCCTTGCCAGTTTATCAGCTGCCTCGTTATCGTCGCTGTTTGAGTGTCCCGGTACCCAAACCAATGTCACACTATTACACTCACCTACACAATTAAGCGCCCGTAGGCACTCCAAGGTTAATTTAGAATTCGACAATAGTTTGAGTTTGTCCAAATTTTAGTAGACAATGACTGGATTCAACTCCCTGGGGAGCTGTTTATATTAACATATTACAACTTCACAAACATCAACAGATGAAAGAATTGAAGGAGTATAGATGTTAAAATACGAGCAGAATGGTGAATGTTACACAGTGTGTAAAGTGGCCACTTAAACCAGCCATAAGCTCTGTAGATGCCTAGACTTCTATATTACCTTCTCTTAAATGTTTTTCATCTTTGTTGTAATATGTTAATAATTGAGAATTGATATCTACAGAGTTTAGTGCTTTTAGAGCAGCCCTGCTGTCTGAGAGAATATGAATTCTTTCGTTTTTGTAATGTCTGCGCAGATTTTGATGTGCGTAGGCATAGATGGCATAGTCTTGTTTGGAAGAGAGTGGGATAGAGCCCTAGGCTAAGGGAGAACTTCGTGTATCCCAGCACCTGCTTGTCCATCTTTCTTGGAGCCATCGGTGTACCACACAATGTCTCCTTCCCTGTTGGGTAAGGGGCTGTCGGATGGTGCTGTATTGGTTTTATTTTTGTTTTTTTATTGTAAAAATATATATATTAAATTGTACCAACAAAGTACTGTGTCCACAACAATAACGATAAATAAATCAATAAAATAAGCATAACGTTTCAAAATGTCAGTTTCACTCGCATGTAAATAATCGCTGGGATGAACTAAATTCATCACTAACGATGGGTATCCTTAGGCGGTCTATTATATTGAAAAATGACGATTAATGACATTAAACCATGACGCCACAAATCATTCAAAGGTTATCGAAATTCGCATTCAATAGCAAACCTCTCGGACTCAGTCATGAATACATTTATCGTGTTTTATGTTTGACTGATTTAGCTAATGTTTTGGCGCCAAATTTTTCTATATTAAAAAATGTAAATAAGTAGTGTCTCAAAACCTACTTGAATTGTATTTTTTTTATTCAAACACATACTGCAATTGAATTTTTAGGGTGTTTTTATCAATGTAAAATATTTGTAAAAATAGGACACGGAGGTGGTGTAGAACACAACAGCTGACAAATGTCAGCATTGGCTTTATTGGCAAATGTTCACCCGTTTCACGAAATTTTCGATCACATTTTTATTTTATTAACATATACAGCAAAATTTGCCTTTTCTAAAACTTATAATATTAACATATTTGGTTTAATTATTTATATATAAAAACATACATACCCAAGGTTTAGAAACAAAAATTAAATCGAAAAATTATAAAACACATTCAGTAGAAGTTTAAAATAATTGAAAATAAATGTAAAATCAAATAAAATAATAAAATATTTTAAATGATAAATATAACAACAAAAAAAAATATATAAAGCACTGTTTCATATAACAATTATACTCAAGGCTTGATTATACCATTCACTATCTTTAAAAGGGTTTAATAGGTTTGATCTATAAGAACAATATTCCACACTAAATATATCCGATACGTGGGAATAACTATTGCCGAGTTCCAGGAGTCTATTTAATACAGCATTACAAGTATACGCTGCCCGCGAATTGTTGCTATAAAACGGTGGTACCTGACTAGTCATGTTTCCAGGCAACCTGAAGTTGATGAGAGATAACAGTTCTGACATAATTGGGGATGAATTTTGTCAATAACTCGTCGGATTTCCGTTTTGTGCTCAGGAATTGTCTTTTCCCTTCAGAAACCCCCAAAGCAAAAAGTCCTAAGGTGTCAGATCACATGATTTTGGTGGCCAGTTAACTTCTCTCCGCCGCGATATAACTCGTCCAGGAAATTTCGTCAGCAATAACCGCATTATTTCTGCCGCAGTGTGGCAGGTTGCACCATCTTGTTGAAACCAAATGTCATCAACATCAATTTCATACAACGCAAGCCACGAAAAGTTAGTTAACATGTCGCGATAACGGAGACCATTGACGGTAATTGCGTTTCCGGTTGCATTCTCAAAAAAATACGATCCAATGATTCCGCAAGTCAAAAATCCACACCAAACGGTCACACGTGTTGGGTGCATAGGCTGCTGATGGATCACTCGAGAGTTTTCACAACGGTTTGGCACCGCAAAAGTTATTCAAAATTCAGGTACCTTTTGAGACACCAATTAATTATAACTTAAAAACCTGTAAGGTTTATTTAAACATACTTGCTTTTACCCGTCTCTACACTGGTCTGGTATTAGGGAAAATTAGTTAGGTGATTATAAGTTTCATCGTTTAGCAAAAATATTTTTTCCGATAGAATGATATATTCCTTCGGGATGAAAAGTAGCCTGTATCGATTGCCTGTCCTCTAACTAAAATCCTACAAGAAAATCAAAACCAAAAAGAAATCAAACTAACCATAGACAAAGAAAGTCAATTTTAGAAATTTAAATAATTTATTTCTAAATAATTATTTTTGACAACCCACCCACTTTCAAATAGTGATGCTCATTGTTGCTGTATTTTTTTTTATAGTGTACATTTTAAATTACGAAATGGAAAATAAGCAGCCCATTTTACTTCCTATTTTCCGACTATCCTTGTGTAAAAAATCAAGTCGATCGGTCGCTCCGTTGAGACGGGAAAGAACTTTCGCATTTATATGTATATGTATAGATTACAAGATCAAGTCATATTATGTCTCGTCTAGTTAGTTGGCGAGTCATTCCTTACATAATGATATTTAAGTTTTGTGATTCGCCCGTGACGTCACGATTATCGTCGGTTAGTTTGCTGCCATTTAAAAGTCAAAATACACTAAACGTTAAAAACCCGGTACCCGTAAACCGGAAACCTACCATTACATACAACAGTGCTTTAATTGAATTGTTATTGTTCACAAGGACCTGTGACGTTTTAAGGTAATTAATTTTTATTTAAACCGTTTTACTTATTTTTTTCATACATTTTCGAGAAACCCCACGTACAATGAAATGCTCTAATTCTAACCGCGCGTAAGAAAACATTTTTTGCAACCAATTTCCCACAGCGCTAAATTTACTTATCAACATGCTAGCAACGCCTTCTCTATCCCCTAAATAGCGTTCAGAATCGCACTGCTGGAGCGCAAGATTGATGACAAAATGATTAAGATACGCTGCGGTTGATATATCAATGCAGTGCCTCACGCACCATTACGTGCGGGAAGGGGATGATGCCGATTAACGTCTGATCGAGGTATATTAATAAACCAAAATCGTGTCAGTAAAAAAAGTTGAAAAGAATTCGCGTTAAAATGCAATAAATATATTTGGACATTTTAATAACACGAAAAGCGCGTGTTTTGTCTGCACGAAAAGAAAGGGTTATTTGACGTACGCTAGGACAGGTGACAGAGGCAGAGGACAGGGGCAGGTGACAGGTCCCGGTGACAGGTCCCGGTGGCAGGTCTCGGTGACAGGTTCGGGGGTAATGAATAGCTTCCCGGAAAAGCTGTTTCATCAATTTATATCAAACGGAAAGCCGCGATAAGCCGCGATATCCGTAACGTTGTTCCGGCGAATCGATGCGTATTGCATGTATTGAAGTAAAGTAAATCATCGGCTGGTTCTGAATATTCGATAAAGCAAAAACTGGGAACATTGTGTTTTCAAAACATTTTTACAAAATGGAGCATTAAAGAAACATAACAAGATTAACGTAAGTATACTACGCGTTCTCGTAATAATATACATGTACGATCAGTAAAATCATTATACAATAAAACCTCGATATAACGGGCCTCTTTTAATGAACTTCGGATATAACCTACAAAAATCCAGTCAAATGTATACAAATTGAAAACGTCCTGTTAATATTATACACGCTTAAATACAAGTGTCACCGCATGTGAACAATTTTTAGCGGCCACGATAATCATCTCTACACTAGAATTTGCGACATAATGCCGTCCTGCAGTTCAATCACAGATAACTATCGACGTGCTTAAAAACATGCGTATTTGAGCGATCACAATAAACATGAAATAAATAAAACAACTTTGTTTTTAACCACTATTTTTTTTTCCACCGAGCGGTTTTAAAGCATATAAGCTTCTTCGTCAAGTTGTTTTATTAATTTTATTATAATAATTAACCACAAAGTTAGTGCTTCAAATATATATAAAAAAAATGAACATGCTTAAGTTATCGCAGTTGTAAGTCAACGCGTGTGTAATCTCTGAGTCAACGCTCGTGTCGGTTTGTTTTTTGTTTTCCTCGTAAATAAATACAGTTCATTGGCGAAAAATCGGCATTTACCATTAAAAAATAAGAAAATATATTGCATTTGCCAAATAGTAAGTAGCATCTAATTTAAAAAAAGTAGAAATTAAATTACAAGTACTACGGTGACTGCTTTTCTTGACATTTGGCTTGCCAACCGCCAGCTACATGCAATGAATAGAATGATAAATAATAAATAAATAAATAAAACTGGAAGTTTTGAAATATTTTCCATATTTACACCACTGAAATTCAAATATGTGATTGCGCAGCCGGATTATACGTCGTAAAGCGTAAATATTTTGACATTTAATATTAGGATTTCACGGATATTCTATTGTGATCGCGAATACGATAAACAATCATGGTGAGAAATTGTTATCACGTCGCTTATTGGCACGTCGATAGTTATTTGTGATTGAGCTACTGCTCGTAGACTGCACCTAGCCCTAGAATTCTCTGATATAATAACGCGAACTTAAAACTATATTGTACGTATTTTCGTAATTTTAGAAAGTTGATTATAAAAAAAACAGCAAACTTCAAAAATGCAAACAAAACTTGATTCCTTTTTCAAAGCAGGATTACCGAAAGCAAGAGCGTCGATATCAAACAGCTACGTCACTTCACAACAAGTGTCTGAAGATACTCTAAGGTCTGAAGACAATATGTAGATTTTTGTTTTGTGTGTGTGTCAAAAAAAGTTTTTTGATTTATATGTTTATTTTTATATAACGATTTTTCGGCTTTAACTGACACTCCCTCCCCTAACTAGTTTGTTATATCGAGGTTTTACTGTATATTTATATTATTAATACCACCAAAATATTTTCCATTGGGGTTGGATTGTTTCTGCCATATCTTAATGTATGAAAATAATTCTAAAGTGACAAATGCTGAAAGCTGTCGTGCTGGATGTTTATGATATAATTTTTTTCGTATATTTATTGGTTGTGAGTTAGATTTTTTTTCTAATAAAGTTTTGTTGACCTTTTAGGGATGTCTTCCGAAACTTAAGAATTCACTATTGTTGAAGTGGCATTCATCAATTAGTCGAATTTCGCTAATTGTGGGTTAGATAGTTCCTGCATAGATGCTCTAACTGTGCTTTGATAAAGCCACCAAGGCTGAAATGAGCTTCATTCCTGAACAAAATTTGTCGGTAAAACAATGGATTCACTGAACACTGATTTTGGAAATTAATTTCCTCTTATATAATATTAAACTCTTGTATTATTTACCCAGTTGTACTTTGTAAAATGGTCCTTTGAAAAAAATAACTTATCAACAATATTTTGATTCTATCTAAATTCTTATAGACAAGAACTGGATACAACCCTCTTGGGAGTTATTAATATATTACAACAGAGATAATCATTTTATAGAATGGAATAAAGAAGTACAGGTATTTAAAATGCTAATGACCTGTCATTAGCTGGTTTATGTGGCTACTTTATGTACTGTGTAACATTTAACATTCTGCGTATGTGTGGACCTCCATATTTCTTTAATTCTTCCATCTGCTCTTTTTACAAAGAGCTGAAACTTTTATTGATGCGGGTGACATTCATCTGATTGAATTATTTCACATAATATACTGAAAAAAAAAATATACTTCATTTTGAATCAGTTGGTTCATATAGATTGCAACGCTACCCCTTATATTAAAAAAACATTTTTATTATTTTACATGTAACTGGTCGACAGATACAAGTGAATAACCATTACTTTTCCCCTTTGGTGGAAAGTTCTTTTATCTCAGATTTGTGCGTAGATATTAGATTCAATGTTTTCATTATTTAGTTAAAATAAATCAATATTGAAAGAAGGTGCATTACAAGACTTTTCTTTCTACCAAATGAAACACAGACCTCGAATCGCGAGCGTTTATTACCCAAGGAATATAATGGAACATACTGTTTACGGTGGCATAATAAATTAAAATTATAAATGATTATTTTTGCATATGTAACGTAATAACTTATCGGGAATAATTTAAATGTAACAATTACAGTTAGGTAATTAATCATTTCTGTCGTGAGCATCATGTATGCTTAGCTGTAACGACATAAGAAAATTAATAATAAACTTAACTAGAACGTTTAAATTTGTTGCAACAGAGAGGGAAAACATTTTTGAGGAGGGAATATGGGAGTCTAGGTACTTCTACTTACATTTTTGAATTAACTACCTGGTAAAAGAAGAAGTATACAAAATTGGAAAATTGTTTTCAGGCGTTGCATTGGTTCAGCCAGTTGAATCACCCACATCAATAAAGTTTCATCTCTTTTACTTCACAAAAGCCAACGGATAGAAGAGTTGAGAAAATGTGGATGTTCAAACATAGGCAGAATGGTAAATGTTACACAGTATGTAAAGTGGCCACTTAAATCAACCAATGACAAGTCATAAGCCCTGTATGTGCCTAGACTTGTATATTGCTTTCTCTAAAATGTTTTCCTTCTCTGTTGCAACAAATTTAAATATGAACAACTCCCTAGGGAGAAAATCCAGCCAGTCTGCAAGCATTTGGACATACTCAAAATATTGTTGAATTAACTTGAATGACTTATAGTAGGGCCAATTTAATAGGTCACATTTAACATTTGTCTGTTTTAGCTTCATAGTGAGGTGACCTGCTTAAAAACATCAATTAAAGTGAATGAATCGATTCAGACTTCAAACATAATATATGTAAATTGAATTCAGTTACTATGAAAAAGTACTTATAGGTACTGTAATTTTATTTTTAAAATCATAAGTTGAATCTCTCTCCCATTATTATTTTCCATCATAAATTTAAGGAACAAAATAAGATAAGTACATAATTTAACAAAATTATCAACATTCGATTTTCTGAGTAACATCACTAGTGTTTAAAACGAAAAAGGGTTCACTGATGCAACATTGTAACGACGTTTAGAACAGAAAAGTTTATTATGTTTAGAATGATTTATTAGTGAAGGTAAATCGTACAATTACCTTCTTTTGTCTTTATTACAATAAAAATGTAATCGTAATTGAAAAAATAAGCAATTGTGCAGTTCTAAATTTGAAACTTTAGAAGATCGCCGTCTACTGTTGGACATGGGGGTGCTTCATGACACACTCAGTGGACGCCTTGATAGTCCGGCTCTTTTGTCAGAGTTATCATTAAATGTCCCCGGCTACCGCACCCGTCACACGTCGAGCTCTCTATTTCATGTGCCAGCAGTTCGTACGAACTATGCCCAGAACTCTCCACTTATACGTTTTGCTAGTGAATATAATTTGAACTTTCCCCTTATTGATCCATTTGATTGTAAAAAAATAACATTTAAAATGCGCGTCTTAAAACATTATTTTTTGTCTTATACTTAGTTTCAATAATAAAGTTTTATTTTATTTTATTAAATTTTATCTCTATTTCTTAATATTTTATATATATTTATATTTTCGATACCTGACACCCTCTTTCCAATATAACACCCACACACCCACCCTCTCACTCACTTACACTCACACAAACACACTAGTATGTATTGTACGTGTATTTAATGTATTTCTGTGGATATCTGTCATTGGTTTTATTCTCTGTATATGTTATTTGTTATATTTGTATTACTGTTGATATCCCCAATAAATAAAAAAAAAAAAAAAAAAAATAATATTTTATACCCGCGCTTACAAGGTTATGTTGTTGAATTTTGATGAAGTGTCAAATGTGACGTATTAAATTGGCCCTAGCGTAGTCAAATTAAAAGCAAGCTTATATGGCGATGACATTGTTTGAAAACTCCATATTTCTAACCATAAATTTACGTTGCAATAAGATACTTTGCCAATCAAGATTAAATGTGTAAGGATTCAGGCTTATTAACTCACTTGTTGGACCGTAGAGCATTGGGGAGTGATTTTGTGAAATTTGATTTTAAATATACTAATCTCAAAAATGTTGCAAACGCGTATAAATTTGTGAATATTTTTATTTTTATTCATTTTTAATTATTTATTCATATTTTTTGCTTACAAACTATAATTAATAATCAAAATAATGTGACCTCACTGGGGTTTCCCGTGCCGAGGACACTTAACAATACACTTTTTTTAAATTACAATTGAGAATAAACAAAGAAGTTAAAAAAACGAAGATAATTGAAAAATATTCAGACAGTTTTAAAAACAAGGTATTTATGTACATCTATATTATTTATATTACAAAACATACAATGAAAATAACAAAAACCTAACATAAGCTATCACTTGTGGAGCAGTTGATTCAATATTGGTATGGGCGAATGAGACAATCCATTTTACTTCTACCTAGCTCCACTATCCATTTTTAATAGCCTTTTTAAACATTTTCTTGTTACTAATTGTTTTAATAGATAGTGGAAATAGGTTATAGATTTTAATTGAATAATACTCAAAATCCCTTTGTCCGAAAGTGGTTTTAGTTTGTATTTGTTTAAGTTGTCTATGTGTTGAGGATCTAGTGATTATATTATTTGTATGTGATGTATTGTGGGGTGATGTATAAGTATCAATAGTCTTCTATGTTCATAATAAATTACAATGAACTTCCACGAAGAATTTTCACTAACAATCTTGAATGTTCTAAACAAATATTATGATATGTAAGTAGGAAGCTCGTAAGTATTTAAAAAAAAAAAATATCTTTCTGATAAAGGATTAAATGTCCTGTGGAAAACGTCACAGTAGGGGAAGATAGTTACAATCAGATAAAGATAGCTACAATCCCCCGTAGGTCATTATTTCCTTTGTGGAAACACTAACCATGGCCATTATGTTCTATCCTTTGCAACCAAATCGCATTGACTTACCACGAATATGAAATCGGATTACTAGACCTATCGGAGTTATATTGATATTATTTACAATTCCAATAGCTAATTGTAATAAATAATATTAAAAGCACTCTACGAGCGTATTTAAAATAATATTCACTTAATCAAGAAATAAAAAATAAGTCAATTAAAACAAGAGTTGACTCTAGCACATCTTTCAGATTTTCAACTAACCAAAATGTTATACTAAACAATTCCAATAAAATAACATCCGTATAATAATAATTAACTGTAATAGCCTCCCTACAAAATTGAAGAAATACAATCTGTACCTTAGAGGCAGACGGATGCAAATCCAAACGTCAAATGTTCAACACAGGCCTAAAGAATCTACTTTCTCTAAGTGACATCTAATAATTTATAAAATTAATTTGTATAATCAGTATCTTATATCATTATAAGACTTACATTTCTTATAAATCATGGGCATGAACAGAAACTGGATACGAAAATCGAAATGTCATTTTATCAAATTCTGGATTTGCATCCGTCGTCTGCCTCTGAGGTACAAAAATACTCGTGTATAAATAAGTTAAAATTTAAGTTAATGGAACACTTTAAAAAAACAGCTAGATAAAAAAAAACTGTATCTCAAAGAATAAACCACGGGGGCCACATTGAACGAAATGTTCAGGACACAAGATTTTGTGATTGTGAGGTTTACAAATCATCACAACTTTTCAAGCAAATGGGATAATTTCAACCTATAATGAACTTTTGATGTAATAATGTTTTTAAAAAAAATATATATATAAATACATCAAAATAATGTATCTGGGACCGAATGTTTTTTGCACTAAAACAAAGTGCACTTCAGAAATATTTCAACTTTAAAAAATATTTTTGCAACAAAAGTGGACTTCGATGTTTTATTAACATTTAATAGTAATAATAATTAATTAACAAAATTAAATTGTACTACATTATCTCTGGATTATGTGTGGTCTGCCTAGCGAGGTATGACCTGTTTTAAGGCAGGTATATACGGAAATTCTATAAAAATTAATTAATGTTTACACAGTAGACACTATTTTTAAAATAAGTTCCATTAGACAAATTTATGAAGAAGAAAAAATAAAAGAATTTGAGATGAATAAGTGACTCAGATACTAAAATAGTATTAAAATCCTTAAATTTCACACAAGTCATGGTCAAAATAGCTTTGTCTTTAAAGGTGTCAAAAATTACAATAATCTCCCCAATGAACTAAAAACTATCAAATCAAATCAAATATATCAGTAAATAAATTCAAAGTAAATTTAAATAAATTTTTGGATCCCGTGTAAAAACTGCATTATTTTTTAATAAGTATTAATACCTCAGAGTAATAATGCGTAACCTAATTAATACCATAGGTTTTTTTATTCATGTACTCGTATATTCTGAATTAAATAAATTCTAATAAATAAATAACTTTAACAGTATAAGTCACTCTACAGATATAACGTTTACTAGATGTATAAAATTAGATTTGTATTAGAATAAAAAAACATGTACCGTTTATGAATAAATAAAAAATACACAAACAAAATAAACGTATAAAGCAACTTGTTGCGATAATCACTGCATTTTCAACTTTAAAACGGCAAAAAGTGGATTCCCGTGTTTTATCCCCTAAAGCTTTAAGGAACAGAATTTAAAAAATATATATAAACATATTTTTAACAGCTTGTGCTTTCAATAAATTATAAAAAAATAAAAACTGCATACGAAATACTTGTGTATAAGTACTAAATATAATTTATTATATAAATAAAACACGAGTGATACTTTAATCCACAAATTTGGAATATCCAGTGACCGGTTTCATCGCTTTCGCGACATTTTCGAGACTGGTCGCGATGGAAAGCGATGAAACCGGTCACTGGATATTCCAAATTTGTGGATTAAAGTATCACTCGTGTTTTAATTATATAATAAATTACAATGAACTTCAATCAAGAATTTTCACTTACAAACTTAAATGTTTTACTAAATATAAACAAAATGAAAGAAAAAAAATATTTATAAACATAGGAAAAAATCATAAACACAAACCCATTCATAGAAGGTTAAGAAATATGTGTTAAACATCCTTTAAATGAAATATATATACATTGTTATATTAGAGCACACATAAAAATATGTTTATGTGTGTCCTATTTCAAGATTCAAAATAAAAATAATAACTTTAAAAAATAACTTTGCGTGCAAGACAAAATAACTAAAGACAAAAAAAAATAACGTCTGTAATGTATCATAATGTATTCCTTTACATTAAGGTAATCAGCATCAGAGACAGTACTACACATAGTTAATGATTACAGTTTGGAAAATTAATGCTTAAAAATTATCAATTTTAATGTCAATAAAGATAAATTGAAAAATTCTACACTATTTCCATATTTGTTTGTCAACACGTGGAGCCGTGGAAAAGATGAGTACCAACTTAGCGTAGTTTAAATGGGGCAAATCGACAGAGGTCAATAATTTTTCTCGTTTCACGCTCTCACAGGAAATCTAGCACTAAATCTAAAATTGAACATCTTTATTCCTTCGATTTATTCATCTGTTGATATTTGTGAAGTAAAAGAAATAAAACCTTTATTTATCCGGGTGAGATTCCTCTCGACACCTAGACTTCTATATTACCTTTTCTAAAATGTTCTTCATCTCTGTTGTAATATGCAAGTATTAACTGCTTTTTAGGGAGTTGAAACTAGTCCTTGCCTACAAAAATTTGGACAAACTCAAAATATTATTGATAAATCCACCTTGCCTATGAAGAAGTATAGAAATTAAAAATAAAAAAAATATTTTCAAGCGTTGTCTAGTATGTAGGTTAAATAATTCAATGAGATGAATCTCACCCGCATAAATAAAGGTTTCAGCTCCTTAACTTCACAAACATCAACAGATGAAAGAATTGAAGGAATATAGATGTTCGAATATAGTCAGAATGGTGAATGTTACACAGTGTGTAAAGTGGCCACTTTAACCAGCCAATGACAGGTCATGAGCCATGTGGATGCCTAGACTTCTATACTACCTTCTCTAAATTGTTTTTCATATCTGTT
This sequence comes from Micrasema longulum, assembly GCF_059751315.1. Taxonomy (NCBI): domain Eukaryota; kingdom Metazoa; phylum Arthropoda; class Insecta; order Trichoptera; family Brachycentridae; genus Micrasema; species Micrasema longulum. Next base: position 15,482 of record NW_028277744.1, read on the forward strand.
GTAATATGTTAATATAATTGTTATTATTTAAAGTCTAGCTCTTCAATGGGAATATTTGATTTAAAATTAACGAACCTTAAAAACTTCGACTGAACCTGCTAGTCTTCTTTAAAAGCACCTTCCGAACAAGTGTTGCGCGTCGACCTAGCCAGAAATTGATCCGTCAAATAAATATGTTGTGAAACTAAACATGATGATTTTCCTTTAGAACATTATTGCGACTATAAGCATTACCCAAAACACCTAAATAAGTTGAATTAACCAAACCGTATTCGTTTTTTTCCGTTTTAAAAAAGTTTTGTGATGACGAACTATAAAATGACAATTATTTACGATGACGTTTAACCACGTGGGTTTGTATGGCTGTTGTGAAATTAGCTTCCCATAACTTATATGAAAATACATTTAAAAACAATACAAGTACATTTCTTTCTTATAATTTATTCATAATTAAGCGAGTTGCTTCAGTCAGGGTATGCAAAATAGAATAAAAATAATACGGCATCGGCGCAATTGATTGCGAATTGAAATGTAATTTTATAGAAATATTAATAAATAATTGTAAAGATATGCGGATAACAATATCACAGAGCAGGGTGACTGGAATTAGAAAAAGGCTTGTGATGAAAGGCCGTAATCAGAGATTCTTATACCCATCGGATAGCAGGGCCGTCACCAGCAGTATAGCCAGAACTTGCTCTTTAAATAGTCATTCTTACCAAATATTATTATTTAAACATTTGTTTTAATTAAAAAGCAATACAATGTAATTGCTCCAAAAATATTTAACGACTTATTGCCAAATATAAAAGACTCAAAATGTAAAACCAATTTTAAAATAAAAATGAAATGAAATTATTAACATATAAACAAAGAATATTTTACAATACAATGATATTTGTTCATAAAATTATAAACTCTAATAAAAAACAGAATTTTGGAAAAAAATTGATCGGAACCAGCATGAACACGATCACAATACTAGAGAAAAGAACAAAATTAGACTTCCATTTAGGAAAAAAGCAAAGTCACAAAATTCAATTTTATTTAAAGCAATTAAAAAGTATTACGAAATGGAAAAAAATATTTATGAAGAAAAAAACATATCAAAATTTAAAATAATGGTCAAGACATATGTGATAAACAATTTATAAATTAAATATATTTGTAATGTTATTATTAGAACACACATAACTATATGTATGATATGTGTGCCCTACTTTAAGATTTAAATTTAAAAAAAAAAATAACTGCACATATAAATAGTGTAGCGAGAGATCTTTCTGAAAAATATATGTAACTCAATAAACGTAGTATTTTATATAATTAGCACACATATTTTTTATATTTTTATGTATTTCATTGCTTTATATTTGTTTTATTATATATTATACTATAATATTTATGTTTAAGTGACATGTATTCTTGGTACATATATATACTTTATATATGTATAATAATGATTTTTATTTTTTTACATTTGATTAGCTAGGCATTTATAATTAGGTAGTTTTAGTTTTTCTTTTTTATGTTACTGTTTTATTAGTATATGACTACTTACGCTCTAAAGATAAAAAATCTCCATCTTAGAACAGGCTGTGCCATGTTAGATGGAGACTATCATAAACAGAGAACACTCCGTTTTCATTTTACATTAATTGGTTTTATATACAGATTCCCTGTTATTAAGTATGTATTTTATTTTTTTGCAATTAATATATAAATAAATAATAAATAAATTAGAGATAAAATAATCAAAAATATTAACTTATTGAATTATTAACGATGACATCCTTAAACATTATGAATATCGTCTATCATTATTGATATTTTTAATACCGCGAGAGAACCAATTGTCAAAATATTCAGGAGAGACAAAAAAACTTACTACTTTGTGAAAAAAAAGATAAAAAATTAATTTGAAAATAGTTTATTTTGTGTTGTTGATTTATATAAGAATATATATTTTAACTATCGTATACGTCTATACGAAGTTAATTGTTACAGTTAAACTAGCAATTGGCATGCCATATTTGCGGTATTGCCTTTACGCAAATCGAGTACGTTTCTTCGGCCGTATTGAACTTAGGAATATACGCGGTATTGGTTGTTTTTTTAATGGGAACGATTCGTTCGAGGTATCTAATTTTCTAATTTTATCGAATGTAAGCAGTCTATTGGTTAATTTGCTTGTCCCATTCAACTGAAAACGGGAGAAAGCCGTGTTTTAATTTATTTGGCTCATACGCGGTATTGAACTTACCAAGACGATATTACATAAAGTCGGTTGGACAATTCATTCCATTTCTGGCTGTTAATGAACTAGCATTACGTGGAACATATCGCGGAACATCACGCGAAGATGGTTTGAAAATGTGGTTTGAAAATGGTGGAAAAAAATGGTGGAAAATGGAAAAGGGATTTAGAAGGTGGTTTGAAAATGGTTAGTATTTAGGAATATTTTGTCGTCCATCTTTCAAAAGGCGTATCTCGAATTTGTTAATCTTTGAAACGCCTTTTTAAGAATTCGTTTGGAAAATTTTCGCCTTTATTATTTTAAGACAGTACGATCTCCATTTATTCCATAAATATAACTGATTTTTTATTAAAATATTCATTATTCAATTTCAATTAAAAACGAGATACGCTTTTTTGAAAGATGGACGACGATTTTTGTTCATAGATAAATCAAATTTGCAGACTGCTCTTAACACACATCAGCTAAATACGTATTTATCTCTGGAAATATTGATTAAAACGTGGTTCTTCACTGCAATATCTCATGTTTCTGGACTAGCACATGAAGCGTAAGGTTGATCACTTAACCTTGATGTAACGGATGATTGATAAATACCGCAATGTTTGATTATGTCCAAATGCTTGCAGACTGGCTGGATTTCCTCCCTAGGGAGTTGTTCATAAGTAAATTTATTTGACCTGTCATTGGCTGGTTTAAGTGGCCACTTTACACACTGTGTAACATTCACCATTCTGCCTATGTTTGAACATCCACATTTAGGCCAGCCCTGTAAATGCCTAGACTTCTATATTCCCTTCTCAAAAATGTTTTCCCTCTCTGTTGAAATCAATTTAGATATATACCGCATTTAATGTACCTATGCAGCGCCCAATACATCATAAGAAGCAGACGGATGATGATAATGATATTTTTACATACACACGTATATGTGTACAAAACGTTAAAAAAATCATCAAGCCTTGACATTTCGTCGCCCGTCTTTCAAAAAGGCGTACCTCGTTTTTTGTTGAAATTGAGTTATGAATATTTTAATAATTAAGTTATATTTATGGAATAAATAGGCATCATACTATCTAAAAATAATTTTAAAAACCCCAGCAAAATACGGTAAAATATTTTTAATATTATTTTTAAAGGCGAAAATTTTCCAAACAAATTCTTAAAAAGTCCAAAAATCAACAAATTCGAGATGCGCTTTTTTGAAAGATGGACGACGATTTTTGAGCTTACTCTGATAAAAAAGTCTGGCTACGGCCCTGCGTCGCATGGTTACCATATTTATTAGATACACAACATGTTAAGTCACGGCTAATGATCTTTCCCGTCACGTAACTCTTTTGACTTGGAAAAAAATATTTTCAATATGGAGGACAGTTTTTTGTATATGTTTTGTTAGTAAGATTTGTTTCAAATCTGTGAAGATTCACTTCCCTGTTTTCCACAATACAATGAAGTGCATACAATGTACTTCTGGATCATCTTCTTTCAGCACAAAGACGCCAAGACTACCAGATTAGAGAGAGCTCCTTCTGGCAACTTTTCTCGTTCGGTAACCAGCAATTTTTTCGTGCATTTTTCCGGGCACCGCCAAGGAGACTTATGTCCTCAGGTGCGGTGTGCGGTATATGGTAAAAAAACTGTACCTGTATAATTGGTTATCATTTATTTCGTGTAATTTCCACCCTATTCTTCCACTTTGCCTAGGCGCAACTTTATATCAGGTTTATAAGTAAGGCCAATATCGTTGTCCCCGACCAAATGAAAAGAAAATATTTTTTAATTATTGGGCAAACTATTATTGTACATAAGGATGATTTGTGCCTAATTTGACATACGTTAGGTTTCATATAAAATATAGAAAGCTGTTTAGATTACAAATGTCATTCAGAATAAACACTGACATTGTATGCCAAATTACATCTGGGCCGCGATTACAATAGGAAGTTAAAGACGTCATACCTTCACCATGATGGTATAATTGAAGATAACTTCTCCCGACCGATTACGAAGATACACTACCGATCCCCCGATCTTCGAGTTTTGATGTAGGTACATCGGTATGTATCGACACGTCTAGTATATCTCTGTACACATATCTACGCATTGAAAGTAACAAAACTTTCGATCCACCAAGCAAAAATTTCCATTAATTACGATTTATTTAAATTTTTAATCGGTCGAAGGCCAGCGCTTTTTTTTTAAAGCTTTTTAAAAATATGAGAGAGAAAAACGTCAATTTTGAAGTAAAATTAAAATTTGTCAAAACTGTCAGTTTTGAAAATGAACGGCTAGATGCAGAGATAATGTGGCTAGATTTCACTCCATTAATTTATAAGAGCATCTTGCCGTTAAAATGATGTCACTATAAAAGTAAATATAGTTTTTCTATTTTTCCATCTGTTTAACTATCTTCGTGAGTGTACGTATTGAGATATCAGAAGAACCGGCTTTGTAATCGCTCGGTAGATAAATACAGACGAAAGTTGCATACACTCGCACAAAAGTTTTTTTACTCATTTTATTTTAAATGGAAGTGTTTATTTACTTACACGATGCAATCGACATTTCTTAATATAAAGGTTTTTGGATGTTTTATATAAAATTTATTTATTCAATTTTGAAAATTGTCAAACTCGATTAGAGTTGGAATAATGAAAGAAATAAAGAAAGTTAAAGTTGAACTCACCAAAAAAATGATGGTTGAGGTTAGGGGTTGAAATCTGGTTATCCTCAGGATCATCTGCGAGCGTTTCCAAATGTTGCTGAAGCCCTTTGAAGTACTGACCAACGTTGCTCAATACACCTGAAACAATAAATTTAATTGATATAATATTTCTACAGCGCAGCGATAAAAAACTTTTTTCAGAAGAAAATATGGAAGTCAAGGCTGGTTAGACATCCACATTTCTCAGAGTCTTTCATCAGATGAACTGTGTGAAGTAGTTTTTACTCTCACTTTACTATTTTAAATCATCTATAGATAATTATACATTGTTGGCTACTAACTATTGTCTATGTGACATAATAAAGCATTGCTTTTCTAGCCGAGTCCCAAGACGATTATTTTTTAATCCTCTTGATGCAATATTTAATGATCCCCGGAACGGCATCCAAAACGTAATATTATCGTACCTTTATGTAATAAAAAATAAACAAAATGCCCTGCAATCGGTAGAGCAATGCAGCATTGGCGAATGGTGATTTTATTTACAGGTAAGCTATTAAAAAATATTTGTACCTACTTAGAAGGTGCATAATATATACTATAGATTGATATTTTTCTGTGGTACTGTGTGATACAACAACTCTCATACATGAAATCAACTCAAACGGTGTAACTTCGTGATATATTATATTTTTTAGATATATTATCTATTATTTTTAAATATAATTCATTAAAAAAGAAATAATAAATACCACTATGAATTCAGTCGATACTAGGTATTCAATTGAAATGTCAACTGGCCGCATTGTTCTAGTAATTAATAGTGCTAAAAATGTCCTGCAATATGACGCATGAAAGTAATTATGGTCTTATGTCAAAAGTACCATCTCAAAGAAAAATAGTCCTTAAGAAAAAAATTTTGAAATACTGTTTTCCAAATCAAAAATCTTCAAATAATGTGAGTAATCTGTAAGTTTAATCTAGGAGAAAAAACCCGCACTGGGGTTAATACATTCAAAATATGGTATACTTATTTGTATGAAAAAATAAGCTGCAATAATCGGCTAGTTTCTTGGCTCACCGCAGGCGCTGGGCGCGCTTTATTAAAATTTATATTTATATTAGGATAAAAATACAAATGGTGAAAATGATTTAAAATAAATGTTAATTTTTTATTTGTTTTTCTGTAAATAAATTTATCAAATAAAGTTATGTAAATAAGTTACAATAAAACATTATTATGGTTGCTCAAATATAATGGTAAGCTGCGCATAATCGCTTCTATACACGGTTCGCCCCTGCAATGCAATGCCTTATAAGTTATTATCCGATAATTATATATTTTTACTCATTTTAAAATTCCATAAACATACCTTTACATTACACTCGTATTTTATGCAATAATTAATAACGAGTTTTTTCATTAATGGAGTACATAATGATGTGTTCTTTTTGTTCAGTTTCTTGTACATATGTTGACACTTTATTGACACAAAACATATTTCACCTTCGAACCAAAGATTTTGTGTAAACCTAGAAATTATAGCGCACGAATAATAAAAGAGGCAATTGAAATACACCAAGACCCAAATAACATAAACAAAGACGACGGGCTGAAATTAAGCTCAGCATGGTTCCCGGCACTACACACTACAAAAATGACACTGAATGTGCCTGCTGCCGACTGCGACATGGTACAAATTACTAGTAATGAATACATATTTTTTCTACAAAACACTCAGTTTACCCTGAAAATGGTTTCTGCATTGGTAGCCGAAACGTCGGAACGAATCAAACTTACACGAATTCACCCAGAAAAGATTCATATTGACAAGTGTTACAGTTTTATTTTATTTTTAATTGGGATTATTTTTTTAATTTTGTCGGCCTCGTGGTGTAATGGTCATTGCGTTTGCCTACTATGCGAGAGGTCTCGGGTACGATTACCGATATGGTTGATTTGAAATATTTATTTGAAAGGGTGTTTTCACACAAGAATATTTCAAAGTTCCTGGACATCTTTTTTTTTTTTTTTTTTTTTTTTTTATATATTTGGACTCCTGTATTTAGTAGCCTTACGTGTCATGTACAAGGCTAAGGTACTCGGAAAAAAAAAAGTTTTTGTTTGTCTTGGAAATGGGATGTTCGATCACTGATTTTGGTTTATTACCTTTATGAGTCCAATCACCATTGTTGCAAAGTTCAAGAACAATGGCGCATGATAACTACTTTTTACTACAGTGTGGATATCTGTTAAGGATATTCCATCTTTCCTGCATTCTGCTTCAAGATTATGGCGTTGCAAACTGAAAAATGGGCACTGAAATAACAGATGTTCTATACTCTGTGAAGAAATATCATCGCATGGACAATAGTCATCATTCCTTAATTTAAACCTATATAGATAACTTCTCATAGCTCCGTGTCCGGTAAAAATTTGAGTCGTTTCGAAAGTACTTTGGTGATGATGACGGAAGTTTGCTGCATCAGCCAGCGTTGGGAAAAACATTTTAGTGATTTTACCTGCAGAAGAAGCGCGGTAATGATCCTCCCAACGCTGCTGCGTATTTTGTTTTATACAGCGTTTGGCAAAGCTAAGGGGAAATTCTGAGAAGAAAGGTGCCGTTCTTTTACAAGTTGCGGATCTTGCTCGTTCATCCGCTCTCTCATTTCCTACGATACCAGCATGTCCTCTTATCCAGCATATTTGAATGTTCATCCCTCTTATTTTTAGATGCTTAATTTTACTCTGAATATCTACAATGAATGGATTTACCGACCGAGTATCTGTTATAGCTTGAACGCCCGAACGACAATCTGATAATATTTTTGCAATAACCCATCTCTCTGGTGGTTTCTTTAATAACCATTCGAGAGCTTCTCGTATTGCGAGTAGTTCAGCCTGGAAAACTGAGCAGAAATTATCTAATTTAAATGTTCTGCCTGGTAATTCTTTATCACTCTCAAAAGGAACGAATGCCGCTCCCACTTTTCCGTCGAGCAGGCTACCATCCGTAAAGATTCTAATTTCGTTGGGAGCATAAGGAGGTATATCTTTGTCAAGTAAAAGAATATTTTCGGGAATCCTTTCGCACGGGTGAGGTAAATCGAAATAGTTTGCAGTTCCTTGATACTTGCGATCATCTGGAATGGAATACAGCTTACCAAATTTCTTAACATTATAAATGTCCTTCCTTTCTTGAATTTTAAGGTCTAACGGTGTAAATCCTGTTAGAGCTTGAGCAGAGATGAGTGAAATGGTTCTGTATCCTCTACAAGATCTTATGGCAAATTGTCTTTGTAAGCTGTCAAGTTTTTTCTTATTGCATTTCTTTTTTACCGCTTCACCCCATAAGCTGGCCGCATATGTAACAAGAGGTTCAATTGCACCATAATATATTTGCTGCATTACCGCAGGAGAGCACCCCCATGTTGGTTTTGCCGCTCTCACAAGCATTCCAGAAAGATTGGCAGCCTTCTTGCAGACGTTATCCACATGTAGTGACCAGTTGAGATGCTTGTCTACAGTTACACCTAATACCCTAATAGAGTCAGCAAGAGCTAGCTTTACACCGTTCATGAATAAATTAGGAAGAGTTTCTTTTCTTTTGGTTACTAACATCGCTTTCGTTTTTTCCTCTGAGAAGTTAAGTTTAACCTTTTTTCCCCAATCAGCTATTGTCGAAAGGGCACAGTTTGTTCTTTCTTCGGCTTCAGACATAAGTTGAGCTCTGACTGTCAGAAACCTGGACATCTTACCTTCATGTAGCAAAAAAAAAGAAACGCTGCGATTGGTGTACCAAGGCAGCGCCCTATGCACCATTAGGTGGGGTAAGGGAATGATGATTATGAATTTTATATATGTAAAATCTCCACCAACAAGCCACAAAAAGTGGCCAAGTAGGATTGTTGTATTTACTTATAATATTGCTTGTTATTTTTTTATTATTATTTTATGTCTGCAGTCTGTACTGATACATGTTTAGATCAACGGAAAAAATCTCAAACAATTGAATTAATAGTCCTTGTCTCTTGGAACATAATTATTTCAATAAACTGTCTCCTTAGATCTAACAGAATTTTAATAATATGTTAGTATGTAGTTATTCCATGTTTTGATACGCATTTTTACCAGTAACATATTTTTAAAAAACCTCATTAACTTGAAACAAAAACTGTTTGAATTGCTGTGTTCTGTGGTAAAATTCCTTTCTCCGACAACCACCCCAGCCCCTACACCCATCCCTTTCCTTTCTTGCAGTGCTTCTCTTTTTGTTTGAACTTAAGTGCCTGCTTAATAATGAAGTAACTTTTTTTCGAGGATTGTAATTGTGTTATTGAATTCATATTGTATTATTGTATGTTTGTAAAAAACATTAGGTAATTAGGTTCATACTTATTGTGTATGCTTGTTTGTAATATTTCAATTCTGTTGATTTTCCAAATAAAAAATTACTTTTCGTATACAACCGTTTTAACAATTAATTTTATATTAATGTACGAGGTTAAAATTCATTACTATCCTAGGAGGGAAGGTGAATGTTTTAGACTCCCAAAACAAGAATCAAGGCAACTCGGAGCAATCTATTTCGTAAAGGACCGAAGAATTTTAACGAGTTGTTGAAATAGATAAGGGATGCTGGGTCTATCGTTAAATACAAAAAGAAATAAATAAATAATCTGAATTAATAGCATTGAATTTCAAATTAATATTGTATATACTATGTATTGGCTAAGGAGTTACTAGTTGTAATTTTTTTGTACAACTATCTGAATAAATGCATTACATAAATTTAAATTATTGAAAAACCTTTTATTAAAGGTAAGTATTAATAAAAAATGTTCGGACTAACTCTCAACAATATTTATACCTGCCCATATCCACCCCACTTCCCATTTCTAGCGCACTCCACGTAACAATAATTCTACGTGCGAGTGCCATAAAAAACTCTAAATTTTCAATTGCATCCAACAAGTTAAATGCTTCCAACAAACAACATTCCCATCCCCTTTCCTCTCTTCACAGTATGGTGTTTTTTTAAATATTTATATTTATATTTGTTAATCTTTGCGTTTAATTTTTGTATAAAATTATAATATTCAATATGTACATGTATTTATAATTTTCTCAAACTAAACGGTTTGGGTAGGTAGGAAGAAATTACCTTAAGGCAATATGCCCGCCCTTATATGTATATTTATTGTATATGTACATAAAGTGTCAAATAAAATAAATAAAACATTCAACAAGCAAGCTGTTCCAGCATCCATCTAGACCGCCAGCTCCATACAAGCTAGGCCAGCATCGCGAGACCGCCAGCTTCTCCACCAGGTTCCAGCACTCGTTCCGCTTCATCATCAGCAGGTTGGTTCAGTTGCGCAACCTTCCTTCCCCAACAATATAGTCCACTATCTAAATTTCCTTCCTCCTAGGACTAATATTATTTATACCTCGTTCGCTCCTCATCAAATAAATGTAAATATAAAGAAATTGTCTGTAAAAAAGATAATGATTTGCCTATCTTTATAAAATCTGTTGAATGCGCAAAAAAATATCTAGAAAATTCGAAATTTCTAAAAATGTTTTTAAAAAGGAGGAAGAACAGAAGATAAAAATAAATAAAAGAAGTTAGACATATTATATATTATTATTATTGAAATATTAGCTTACCAAGTACTTTGTAGTCGCCCGGCTTGGAATCTTTCACTCCGGACATCTTACCTACAAAAAAGGTTTCCGGGTAATTTATCCTATTAAGTTTATGCTCTGTAGTAGTTTAATTAATTAATTTAATCAAACAATCAAAAAGTTAAAAAACATAAGAATAGGTAGTCTTGACACGTATAAAAACGATAGAACAATATTTTAAAATTTAAATGACACGCCGACGATGGAAAAGCAAAACCGGATCGCACATAACTACACATTAACTGATATGTTTCTTTTACAATACCTAATCAGTAATTTTTATTTGATCGAAATTAAATGCTTTACAAAAATAAAAATAGAATCATAAATTGACCACTTTTAAGAAAAGTCAAAAACATTATACATCCTAAGAACTTTAACTCTTTTCTTTTCTTTCCTGGATCCTTTTTCTGTCTCCTTTCGAACTCACTATTTGATCCCACATTCCTTATCATAATAAATAATTGGTATGACAAAAGTGTTTTTAATAATGAGTTTATATGTACAAGCTCTATCTGTCCACTAAAAAACAACTGTATTTCTTAAATCATTATGTATATTTATATATTTTTTAATTAGAAAAAAAATTAACAAGTCTTTTTTTTTGGTTGGGAGGAAGATGTTTGTTTTTAGCAATACACCAACAATACATTTTTTGTACTTTAGGTTTAATAAATAAATAAAAAAAGTACATTTCTATAAGTACGAAAACCGTTTAAAAAAGGAAATAGGAAAGGTATGGAACTTTGAGTGTTTTAAGGAATTTGTAGCTGATCATTGGCTAATTTAAATAGGCACTTTACGCATTTTGTAAAATACACCATTCTGCTTTTAAGCATTCATATTCTTTTAAACTTTTTTTAGTCGAAATTTTGAAAACAATTTAGTTTTCAATAAAATCTAAAATCAGTCAGCTCAAAATTAACCACCATGAATTTGATAAGCTGACAGCTGTGAAATGAAAATGAAAAAAAAAAAAAATATATATATATATATATACTAGCGGAAACGACAGACGTAGTCCTGCCCGAACGTTGGTTTGCCTTGGAAAAAGACTTTTCATTGATAAGTAGCTACCTAGGTACATGTTAATGATTGAATTTTAAAACTAAAAATAATTAATTTTTAAATAAAGAATTCTTTTTGCAAATGTCAAACATAGCTCTTCTCATCAACAGGGGTTCACTTTATTCATGAATGCAATTTTCAAAAATGTATTGAATGTCAGTTAATTTAATTTTAGTATTACCAAAAATCCATTAAAAAGAAATAAGTGGGAAGACATTATAAGTTTAAGTATATCCTTAAAAAGCAAATGTTGTTTTTAAACATTAAAAACTTTTTAAAACATAAAAAAATAATATCCTTCCATTTTTTCTTGTATATCTATTTTCGTCGAATGCAAACTTGGTAGGTCGATGAAAAAAGAATCTAGCTTCTAACTTTTTTTTACAGATTCGATTGAAAATTAAAATATCTACGAACATGCGCAGCGCAAAGATCTACGTTTTGCTGAAAACTGCACGTTAATCGGTTAAACCGATCAGAAGAAGTTCGGTGAGATCACACGTACAGAAGAATTATATATATAAATATATATTTTTGATTATCACACGCTTGATTCTTCTGAGACACCTATTCTCAAAACTTATTTGCTGTTTTGGCTCTAGTGAGATGCCACAAATCGCACCCCCAGAGGAGTATAAGTATTAACAGGCATTGTGTTATTTTTTTTAAAATTTCTTATTTCTATGTTTCTTCACGTAACTGTTGTAATTTAGGCTGAATATATAATAAATACAAAAATTATAATAGCAGTTGTTTTTTCACACATTTTTAATTTGTTTTGTTTGATAATGTACATAATGCTAAAAATGAATAAACAAGTATTAAATGTTATATTTTGACTTTGTTAATTTAGGACTATAATAAATTTAAGAGCGTGTCTGAAAATAGGTGTTTTTGGTTTATTTTTAAACCTTCATGTTTACGCTACGCAAATCCATGGAATATATTTTGGAAAAACGATAAAATATCTAATTGATTAGAATCAATATTCATATTGGCTTTGCATGTAAAATAAAATACGATGTAAATTGTTTGAATCACGAAATAGGTGGCAAACTATGATTTATATTGTCAAAGTATGTATGTAGACTGTCGAAGATAAAAGTATTACATATATACTGTACGAATTATACAGGTTTATAAGCGAACAGGGTTGTAGTTCAGTGGCTAGTGTAATGACTCCCGCACTAGAGTTCTAAAGGTTCGAACACCGCTCTACCATAACTTAAATCTCATTTTCTAACAGTGGGTTCTACAAAATTTAAGCCTGTTGTCTGTTAAAACGAACGCAAAATGAAGAAATCATACAATTTTGCCATTTTAAAACGAATGTTTTTTTTCAATCGCGCAATAATAAAAAAATAAAAAAATTAGATTGAAACAATATTTTTTAAAGGTATTTTTATTCAAAAATATACTTAAAAGTTTGATGTAACTAATATAATTACTTTTAGACCGGCAGATTACGCCATTTTGAAAACGATTAGGGCAGGTCTGAAGGTCATAAAAAAGTCAATAAGGTATTGTTTTAAATTGAATATTACAACCAGAATCATATTTTTAAAAAAAAGAACACAATTCTATAGAAAAAGATTTAAACTAAAGTATTTTAATAAAATTTTTTTTTTTTAAGTATTACCGAAGGCATAATTTTGAGTAGAAATAAAGGAAAATGTCACAAAAATGTATGTGATTTAAAATGCTTGTATTTCCTTTCAAAAACAAAAATTTTAAAATTTAACTGCAACCACTTTCATGTTGAACTTATTATCTTTAAATTATATAAACAAATTTTAGTTCAATATTTATTGAGATCATAGATATCTAGGTTTAGTCTAAATTTGAAATGGCTTAGTCTGCCGGTCTAAAAGGTAATTATATTTTAGTTACATAAAATTTTTAAGTATATTTTTTTAAATAAATACCTTTAAAAAATATTGTTCTTATCTAATTTATATTATTTTATTTTTTTTATTATGGTGCGTTTGAAAAACAATATTCGTTTTAAAATGGCGAAATCGGATGATTTCCTAATTTTGCGTTCGTTTTACCAGACTACAGCCTTAAGTAAAAAAAAAATACAATGCCTGTATTCCCTGAAAATTAACCCTGGAAAGCATTTAAAAAGGGAATATGAAAGAAAGTCTAGGAATTTAAAGCCCTTAAACTTCACAGGAAGGAAATCCAGCTAATCTAAAACCATTTGGACATCCTCAAAATATTGTTGATTGAACTAACTGGTATAAGAAGAAGTATAAAAAATAAAAATCGTTTTCAGGCGTTGCCTAGTAGAAATTGGTTAAGCCGGATGAATTTCATCCACATAATAAAAGTTTCAGCTCTTTTACTTCACAAAAGTCAACAAATGAAAGAGTTGAAGAAATCTGGATGTTTAAACATAGACAGAATGGTTTATATATACAGGACCAATCTGCCTATGGTTATGCCTATTGAAAGGGATACCGCTATTCTGAACAACATCGCTCTGGATATTGATCTGTTCCATGTATCCGACGGGGTTTTCCGGAGCAGGATTCTCCTACTACTTTGACATGAGTCTCTTTCGTGTATTTTTTTCTTTTTTATAATATGTACGTATCGAATATATGTTTGTAATGCATATGTTATATTAAAAATAAATAAATTGCATTGAATGTTACACAGAGCGTAATATGGTCACTTAAACAGAAGTAAAAGTCTTTTTTAAACACTCTAAAATGAAATATTTGTCAGTGTGTAATAAGTTTGTGTACCTTTGATTATGTTCATGTTATTTTCTTATAAAAATTTTTAATCGGTCAACTATGTTTTGGAAATTCCTCTATGTTGTGAAAATCAAAACACTGATTTAATCAACAATATATTTAGCCGTCTATTTATCATTTAAGGGTGTTAGATACAGCGCTGTGTAAATATTCGAAGATACTCGAAATTTCGTTGAATATCATAAAAATAAATCCATTACAAAATTTCAAATAAATATAAAATCCCAAAGCAGCGTTGCCTGATATGGAATAATTAAAATCCATAAGGTTAATAAAAATGAACAAGAAGTAATATTTCTAGATAAACTTGGGATAGAATTTCATACCGTTTCATAGAAGGCACATTTTTGCTAATTGATTAATATTATCCGTTAGTTCAATAAATCTAATGGCTTCATTCTGATAATAAACTGAATTAGACTATTTTTTCTGATTAGAAATCAGTTGTTAAAGCAAAAAAAATCGAGGCTGGAAAGGAAAAAGTTACCACGCGACATGTATCAACTTTACAGAAGAGCCAATTATTATTATAATTTTTTTAATCAAAAAGAATCTCGTATTTCATAGTAAATTATGCAGGAATAACACCAAAATTATACCTTTAAAAAAATGTTATTTTAATCAATTGATTTACAAAAACTAAATTGGCCTTGTTCTACTACTACTACTATTAAAATCTACTTTATGTATAATATAACATCGTCTAAAAATTGGCCGAAACTTCGGCTCGGCAGTCGAAGCCTGCAGTCGGGATGTGCAGGATTTCGTTCGGTTAAGCTCGGGTGGAAAATTAGCATAATAATTATAGATAATTGACAAGACAAAATCTTTTGTTTTACACTGAAAACGCGTCAACAAACCATTTTAAACAATCTACAATACCTAGAATATGCGACCAATATAACAATATATTTACCGAGGCTGATATTTTTTGTGACAATGTATGTAAATTTAGGTCAAAAATTATTGAAATTTTGAGAGAAGCAGACATTTAACATTATCATTATATAAATATTTTTTCATTTCGTTTCTTGTACATTTATTATATTGAACATAATTTAAATTATTGTATTAAGTGTAAACAATTTTTTTGGTGTGTGCATGAGTTTCTTACTCTAATATACAAAGAAATTGGCAATATATGTGTACATACTGTTTGTTTACATAATAAAATAAATAAATAAATAATTATTGGATTGTTGTCTATTTAAATAATTAGTTATTGTATTCCTATTGAATATTTTTGAATTGGGTTGTGATCCCGTGGCTAGTATTTCGGGATCACGGCTCAATGGCCCGCGGTTCGAATCCCTCTGTACCTCAACTTGATTCCCGCCTTCTAATAGTGAGTTATTTATAACTCGTTGAAAATGGCCCTCGGCCTCGTGGTGTAATAGTCAGCGCGTTTGCCTACCGTGCAAGAGGTCTCGGGTTCGATCCCCGACATGGTTGATACGAAATATTTATAGGGTGTTTTCACACTAGAATATTTCCTAGCCCCTAGACCGGTACCTGAAGCGTAAGACTGATCACCTTACCTTCATGTAGTAAAAATGATCAAGATACGCTCCAATGGTGTACCAATGCAGTGCCTTATGCACCATTAGGTGTGGTAAGGGAATGATGATGATGATGAAAATGGCCCTCAAAATAAAATGTCTGGGTAAATAAGTTATATGTTTATATAAATAAATATATATAAATATTTGGGTTAATAAATTAAGTATTTGGGTAAGAACGCAAATATTTATTAAACGTATATGTATAATCGTATAACACTAGCTGCACCCGGCCACGCTTCGCTGTGGCTTTGTCTGATATTAATTATTAGGGGAGTACATAAAAACAGTCTAGCAACTATACATTTACTGAGAAAACGCATTTCTTAATTTAATATCTTAATTTGCTGTGACAATGCTGTAGAATATAAAGAAATCCAATTTTCTATAAAATGTTTAAATCAATTCATCGATTACTTTCCGAAATTTGCAGCCACAAACATACGGGACCTAATTTTTTATATATCATATATATATATATATATATATATACATAGATAACAATGAACCAAAAAGCCCTAAAAAATACAAAAAAACTAATTAAAATAACACTTATTTTAATGAACTCGTAAGGTTTTGTGAAGCGACTTTGAACTAATTAAAATAAGTTTCGGTTTCAGCTGAAAACAAAAGCCGAAATTTGGTTTCGGTTTCAGTTTTGGCTGAAAATCTTGTTTCGGTCGGTGACGACAAGCTTGTAAAACGCATATTGTTTACAACAAAATATAAGCCTTGTAAAGCCCAGAGTTACTTATTTCCCCTTTAAAAGTGTTCTACATCTGCGTTGTAATTAATTTCAAGCAAAAATATTTTTTAATGCAAAAAACACACTTTCGCAAATTTGTACAGGAAGTCAAATATTTGATTTATTATTAGACTGATTAAAAATATACATTATCATTACGTTATAAAGTACGGAATATTTTATTTATGTAAGACGCAGAGTTTAAATGCTTTGATTAGAAAATTAATGAAATACAAACCACAAGAGATATATTACATGATTAATAAATTGCCGATTTCTCGATAATTGGGAACCCTTTCAGTCACGAATAAGAGCGAATTATCAAGGGTTTAATTATATTTTCTCAGCGTTTAAATGAGCCACTAATTAAGGGTTTACGACGGAAAAGTTGCAAGTACGAGGGTAAATAATGTGGGTAAATAAATAATAACCCGCAGGTACCAGACAAAATATTCAGTCATGTCAAATACCTATCCATACAAAAAGTTTAAGGTTACTAAGCGATCGAAATGTAATAAAGAAAAATCTGCCATAACACTTCTTAAATTTTATTATTTCAGTATACTAACATAACATTTTTATACAGGAGAACTCCGTTTATCCGAACTCCAATCACCCTGATTGCCAAATATTCGGATCGTTATCAGGAAATAAAAAATAAAGGAGTTGCTATAATAACGAATTTTTTATTTAAAAAAAAAATCTTCACATAAGCATTCTAATAAACATTTTTTTTAATTCCCGCCAAACTGCAAAGGCAGTTTATTTGCAGGGATTTCTCTCTTTAAACATTTTGGTAACACAATATAATAATGTTTACATGAAATATAAAAAAACTTAAATATATTAATAAAATAAAAGTTTAAAAAAATTAAATACAAGTAAATCAAGTCTTTTTTGATAACGAAATATATAAAAAATAATAAAGAAACACTTTTTTTGACACTATTTTAAATTGTTTGGTTTTCCCATTTTTTTTTTACACACTAAACTTAGAATTTAAGAAAAAGATTTTTAAAACCAATTTTACTTTGATTTTATTTATATCACTATTCTTTATTTCGTCCGGGAGTCTCTTAACTATGCGAGGGAGTATATACGCCCTGGTCCTCTCTCCACACGCATTTATAGTTGGGGCGTTTCATGCTTATGTGATATTGGCGTTTTGTAGAAATCCATGAAGTCCTCTGTTATCAGGCGATAGTATATCATATTATGTACCGTCAAAATTTTACACATCGGGAAAAGATTTTCGTAGTCATTTTGGCAAGTAATCATTGGTTTTACTTGCTAACATTTTTAGGAATCTAATTAGTAATTTTTTTATCCTATTTGTATACGTTGTAAATGTAAGCCCGTAACAACTCACTCCATACGATATAATTGACTCAACCAGCGCATGGTATAAACAGTACAAGGTGGCCCGCGGAACACAGAATTTCAAATGATTAAATTTTATAAGTACCGCTTTTAGTTTTTGGCAAACACTTTCTACATGTAATTTCCAATGAAAATTATTTTCGATAGTTAAGCCTAGATATGTATATTGTTTGACCATTTCTATCGTTTGACAGGCACAAGGTGTATCATACATGATAAATATAGCGCAGGAAATTGGTAAAAAAAACCAAAGTAGGGAAAAAAATGCCGAACACTCCTCTAGTGGAACGGAAGGCCTGTTGACTACTGCCAACAAGCCGGCTTCTCCTGAAGAGTTTTAAGTGGTTTCCTCTCCACGTGAGCAAATGCTGAGAAGTTCCTGATTAGCCCACATTAATATATCCCTCCTGATCCCAATAGTTTAGATAAATTTTAATATATTTAATTGCAGAAAAATCCACTTTTTGAAATATAAACCTTGTATATTATAAGCAAGGTAAATAATAAAGCAACTCCCATATATAAAAAAATAAAAAAAAGGCACAAGGTGATTTTTTCAAATGGAGACATTCATAATCGTGTCCTTTAACATGAGGTACTTTGTTTTGTTTACTTGTATGTGTAGAATAAATAAGCATCACTTTTGTTTTATTAATGTTCAGTATTATCCCATTATCGTGAGCCCATTTCATGATATTGTTTAAGTCCGATTGAATATTTTTCTCAACATGTGTAATATCTTTGTCAGCGCACAAGATGCAAGTGTCGTCAGCAAATATGTAATTGGTACATTTTTCGATAACATTGGCAATAATTAACAATAAAAAGGGCGTAGGCGGCTGGCGCGCTAGCTAGTCAAAGCAATTAACTTTGCTAAATATGTTTAAGTAAGTTTTTAATGTGATTCCGATTCGCTGTATTATTTCAAAAGCAATTAAAAATTGCCCTAATTTTTTTATTTATGTATTTCACAGTTTAAAAAACAAAGGTTTTTAGTTTCCTATATTTAGGAAGGACCTTCTTTTTTACATGAGTTTTTTTTCATTGAAAGATGCTTAGTAAATTCGAATAGTAAAAATAACATTAAAAAAATCTAAATAAATATAAATTAGAAAACATGCAGGTAATAAAAAAAAATTAACCATACAGATAAATTTGAAAACATACCTATAATAATAAAAATTAAAACAAAAATATACATTAGAAAATTATCCATTGTTAATTAGAAAATGAGACGTAATTATTATAAATTAGAAAAGATACCGATAATAATAAAAATTAAAGAATAAATATAAATTATAAAATATGGCATTAGTAATTAAGAAATGAAACATGAATATAAATTAGAAAACATACTGATAACAATAAAAATGGAATTAATATAATTTTGGAAATACATCAATAATAATAAAAATTGAAGAACAAATATAAATTAGAGAATATACCATTTATAATTTAAAATGAAACATCCGTGTGAATACTACTTATAATAAGAATGTTAAAACAAATGTAAATGACTAAGCATAAAAAATATATGTATATATAAATAAAAACAATAAGGTTAATTTAAAGGTAAATCCAATTATCCGGATTTCTGCATATTCGGGTAACGTCTGGCACTCATTAATCCGGATAGTTGGAGTTTTAATGTACATGAAAAACATTTTAAAAAATTGACAGCTATTGATAATAATAAGTCTAAAAGCGCCATACTTGTATGTAATGTTTGTTAGAAGCGCAGTTGACGGACATGACGTTCAATATGACGTGACGCCAAATGCGAGCCGTTTTGTTTGTGCTTATTAACTCGAAAGTTAGAACTAAAAAAATGTTTTTTATCCGTTGATAGTTATTATTATTATGGATAACTTGTATAGCGCCATTTTAGTAATGTAATACCTACCTCAAGGGCGCCTTTTAAAGCGATTATATAAATAAAGAATTCCGTTTCAACTTATTGAATTTGTAATTTAAGTAAAACAATTTACTTTTTTATGACATGCTACGGATTTATTCAAATGATTCAGAGAACAAGTGGGTTTTAAGATTTCACCGAAACATCACTTCACTCACACGGTTTCGCACTTCTGCTGGGAGAGCATTCCATGCCATAGGGCCTGCGACCACAAATGCACGTTCACCGAGCTTAGTGCGCTGTTTGCGTAGAGGTATAATAACTTTTCTTCTCGACGTAGATGTAGCTGATCTAAGCGTGAGACGTCTGTCAGCTAGTTAATCTGGAATGCAAAGTTCCCTTAGATATTCCGGAGCAGAGTTGTGCAGTGACTTATAAATAAGTCAACAGAGTTTGTATTCTACCCTCTTAGGAAAACGTAGCCAGTGTAATTTCCGAAGTAGTGGAGTAATAATACCGAACTTAGAGATTCCAAAAATAAATCTCGCTGCGGCATTTAATGCAGACTGTGGGTTAGTCATTTTGTTCATTGGTAGATACCATTACAATAATCTACTCTAGACTCTACAAACGTATTTATTAATCGAGAGCTGGCATCAACCGGTAAATGTTTGCGTATGCATTCGATTTGCCTCAGCTGGTAAAAGAATGAACTTATTCTTCTACTTGTAAGAGCGTCATAAGAAAGGTATTAAGGAAGACTCGCAGTAGTTTAACGGTGGGTAAAGCGGTACTCCTTACATCGGGTAGTGCCGTATCCTGAATTAAATTCTGTCGTCTGGCTGAAGCTATCCATAGTTGTTGTACTTTCTTTATAAATATTTAATAAATTATATTTTTAATGCATTTTCCCGTCTGGTGACCATTATTGAAGAACAAATATCGTTTTTTATACGAACTCAATAGTGATGATGATATTTCTTAGAAAGTAGATTTAGCATCAAGTATCTAAGGGCTATTCTTCAAGAATTTTTCTGTTAAAGGTGGAAAAATATACCCTTTATTCACACTAAAACGTTTTCCGATACATATTTATGTTAAACATAAAAATTCGATCCAATTTCGCGATCAAAATATGTATGCTAAAATACATTTTACACAACATCCAAATACGACCCATCTAAATACATATAAGGTATTATGAAAATTAATACTTAAAGCGTTTGGCTACCGTGGATAGGATATCGGGTTTGATTTCCAAAAAGATTGGCGTGAGATATATTTTTTTATTTTAATAATAGTACAATATTTTATACATTTTATTAATGTTTTTAACTTAAAATTTAACATTTACTTTTTCCGTATTTTTCGGAGGCGCACTTTATTACCCAAACCATTTAACCAAAAATAGGGGTGCGTCTTATGGTCCGATGCGTCTTATCGTCCCCAAAATATGGAGCGTAAAAAAAATAATTCAGCGATGTCCTTTAGATTGGTCTCAACTCCATGAGAAAATTAAAATTCAAAACCCTCAACGCAAAACTCGGCTGCGAGGAAGTTCAGCCCTACGGGAAATTAAATATAAACATGTTTTCTTATGCGCGGTCAAAATTCGAGCATTAAATTATACAAATAGAAGATTCTTGAAAATGCTTGAGAATAATAATAATAATGTTTTTAATAAAAACACACTACTTTGAACGAGAGTTTTGACATATTTCCGGTTTACAGTAAGTTAGTTAACTAGTTACCAATCAGCAGAACTCGCCGAGAAGAAGGGAAAGAGAACTTGAGACGTCACATGCGGAGTAATTTAAACAATTCAACACTTTAAAAAATTGCAGCGCTAATAATAGAATAAACAAAAATAAACAATTAAAAATTGTCTAATTGAAATTCACTTTGAACAGTTTTTTTTTAACCACTAAACTTCTTCATTGTGAATAATATTGTAATCGCGGCCCAGGGGTGCTATTGTGAATCTTCTCGCAGGGTGGAGCGGTTAATTTGTGGACTACACTTTGCTTTGTTAGATCAAACGTCAAATAACCTAAAATTAACAGTTTTATAATTGACATTCCATAGTTCGACATGGTAAAACTGTTTAAAAACGTAAAAAAAATTAATACGATTTAGTCAATTCAACCTAATTAAGTGTTTTATTTTTTAAGCTCGCAATAATGTCCTTAATGAGAATCGTCATGTTTGGGTTCACGTTTTTGTATTTATTTAACGTAATTTGACATTTAATCAATATATATAATAATATAATATATATTCATATATGAAGCAAAGCGCAGTCGCATGAAAACAGAAATCGACAAATGAATTACCCTCTTAAGGTTCTACATAGCACCACAGGGTTTATTTTACAATGCGAAGTTAACTTTATCTATCTTCAGTTTTATTTTTAAAAAAAAAAATATATATTTTCGGTATTAAAAATATATGTATACAATTATATTTTTAACGTTTAAACATGTTTAATTACAGGTGACGAAGAAACTTTAAATTTTCATACAAATATACACATTTTTTACATAAATATTGATTTAATTTTTACAGTTTCGATATGTACCGATGAGGATAGCGTTTGTAATAGCGGCTTTGGAGACCCAGTGGTAAATTACTGCACAAAACACCCACTCTTAAACAAATTCGCATTTTATAATTTTTGTGTTTTCATTAAAAATCGAACCCGAAACATTTCGTTCATGAATCCAATGTCTTAACTGTTATGCCACGAAGGCCGCCAAGTAATATTTTAAATAAAAATGAATTTTGTCTTCAATAAAAACAACTGTTTTAGTCCATACATATACGAAATTAGGAAACACAAAATTATGCTGTTTTATATAATTACGTGATGACAGAATTGAGTAAATAATTTACACGAACTTTACTCCCTAGATATTTTATTGGGTACTTTTGAATTCATGACGTCATGTTTACACAAATAATTCCTGAAATACCCCTTTCATAATAAAACATCATAGTTACTACGACTTGTAAAAACCGCTTTTCGTTTTTTCAGAAGAAAAACGTAGGTAATATTATTCCTTGGTTAAAAACGTAAATGAAAAAATAAAAGAAATTAAATCTGTACCTTAAAAGATAAACCATGTGAGTTGCATTGAAAGAGATGTTCAGGAAACATTTTTTTTGGTTGTGGAATTTCCAAAACATCATAACTTTTGAACCAAATGAGATATTTTCAACCTTTGTAAAATTTAAAAACTGACTTTTAAAATAACAATATTACATATCAAAATAGTGTATCTGTGACTACTGGTGTTTTTAGCATTAAAACAAAGTGGGGTTTAGATTCTTATTTCAACATAAAAAAAAAAACATCGAAAATAGACTGGTGTTTTATTCGGGTATAGAATAGCTTATTGAGATAATTTCTGCATTTTGAACATCAAAACGGCAAAAAGCGGACCCCCTTGTTTAATCTAAGGTACGAATAATAACGGTTGCGTTTTGTTAAAATTGACGATGTGGGTTTTACGAAAAAAAGGTACACGAATCAACCGTTTTGCCCATTATTTAACATTTAACATTTTTTACCTAACTTTTTGTGAAGCAATTACATAATCTTAAGATAATTTTTTATTATTTCTTCTTGCTATACTGAACCTGATACCTGTTTCATAGTATGTTAACGCGCCGACTATTAAACCACGAATCAGTCAATTTAAATAAATAATTTAATATATTCAATTCTTAGCAAAATAATAAACATATATCGTAGGTATACTGGCAAATAACGTTAACTCGAAAATATGCGGAGTTGATTTAATGATGCAGTTTTGTAAAGTTTTAAACGCTCTACAAACTGGAAAAATACACTTAGTCATATTTAATTTTAAATATCTGTAGTTTTAAAAATAAATTTAAGGTTAAGCCGTTTACCCGGTATTTTGTTCAGGCTAAAAGCCTTAAATAACTAAATATTTGCTTATTGTAAAATTAAGATACGGAAAAATTAACAACATGTTCTTAAATGAGCACTTAACATCTTACTATGTTTAAATAAGATGTAAAAGAGTAAAATTGGAACAAAACTTAAATGCTTGATTTCTCAAAACAGGGATTAGAGAGTTAAAGCTATTTGCCAGTATACCCACGATATTATGTTGATGTAATAACTTATCTTTACATATAAGATACTAATTAAAAATACTTGGTACACTTTCATTTATTTGTTTGACCAATTAGCGAATTCATCTTTTAATGGGCATTTTCAGACTGGTGAATATTATACAGTGTAAGGATAATTTATATAAAACTAAATATTATGTAGGTAAATTTGAAAATAAGTTGAAAGAGGTACAATACGCAATATTTCAGTGAAACAGAGTGGAACAAATTATTGAAATGTTGGCGGGGTACTGTTAGAGAATATAATATTCTATGAAAACATTTATTGTTTTATTACAAAGTACAGGGTCCAGGTAGTTTTATATCAATTATCCTTACACTATAATATTCACCAATCTGAAGATGTTAAAAGACGGTTTATCGCGACTTTTAAATGTATTTTGTATGTTTATTTGTGTGAGAAAACTATGCAAATATGATAGTTTTTTTTAGAATGAAGATTTAAATTTTAAAAAATGCAGGATAAAAGCTATAATATCGTTTAAAAAAAGTTCTTTCTTTATAATAACGTAATTAGAAAAAAAAATACAAAATTCTACGAAGCGGTAAATAATAGCTTAGTAGGTATGGCACGCTCTCTAAATTAAAATGAACTGGGTGAAAATTAACTTTAATAAGAGTGAATAAGTTAAGGAGAAAGCACTTCAATTAAATGATGTATATATCCATAAACGAGTAAGATAGTATCATTTAAACGAGTGTTTTTCAACCGTTTTTAAATAAGCCACTCGTTTACGAAAAAAAAACTTCTGACCACCCCCAGCTGCTCAATCGCAGCTGTTTATCAACGTGATAATAACCGACGCGATGAAAGTTTCTCAGCGTGTTTATCAAATATGGATGTTTAAACATGGGCAGAATGGTAAATGTTACACAGTGTGATTCCGTTCTCAAAAATGTTCTAAATAACTCCCTTCGGAAATCCAGCCTTTCTACAAACATTTGGACATACTCAAAACATTGTTGTAATTATTATTTATTCTCGCTTGCAACCGCGACCCCCCCTAAAGGGTCGCAATCCACTGGTTGAAAAACACTGATTCAAACAAAAAAACACGCGAATACCCACCCTTACGGTGTATTTTTCATTGTCATTTAAAAAGAGATACGGAAAAAAATGTTTTTGATATTTTTAACGGAATTGGAATTGTCACTCTTGTTATTTGCCAAATTAAAGTCACTCAGTACTACAAAAAATACGTTTTTGTTAACGGTGTATTTTTCTTAATTGTAGGTTGTCAACTGACTTTATCAGCATAACGAACTTAAAGCAATACGCTAATTGGGTAATCTGAAACAGACTTGACGAGACCATGTACCTAATATTGAAATTCTATTGCGTTTGAGCGTAAGTTTTGTCGGTTTTTTTTCCAAACAAATAAAACAAGAGGACTCAACTGATAAAAAAATTATAGCGAATAAGTCTGTGATGTATTCTCAAGAAACGTATTGTATTTTTGTATTCTCCTTAATTATGTATTTTACCACAAGTGATTCCAGTATTTGAGTTTGTCCAAATGTTCGTAGACAAAAGACTAGATTTCACCCCCTTGGGAGTCATTAAGATTAACAAATTACAACAGGGATGGAGAATACCAAAAATAAGGGAATATGGCAGTCTAGGCATTTACAGGGATTACGACCTGTCATAGGCTGGTTTAAGTGGCCACTTTACACGCTGTGTAACATTCACCATTCTGCCTATGTTTGAACATCCATATTTCTTCAATTCTTCCATTTGTTGATTTTAGTGAAGTAAAAGAGCTGAAACCTTTATTGTTGTGAAGAGATTCATCTGACTGAATTATTTCAAATACTAGGCCTCCGTGGTTAAGACACTTGAATCACGCACGAAAGGTTCGGGGTATGATACCGGGTAAAAACAATAAAAAAAGGGATTTTTCTAAAGCCTTTTGTAATGAAAAAAAAATCGTCTTTCACATTAGTAAAACCATGTGTCATCATCATCATCATAGAGCACCTAATGGTGCATAGGGTACTGCATTGGTACACCAATCGCAGCGTAACTTGATCATTTTTGTTACATGAAGATAAGATAATCAGTCTTACGCTTTAGGTACCAGTCCAGGGAATGGAAGTTGTTATGCTAAAAGCGTCCAACCCTCAAAATGCTTAAAATAAGTTTATGCCGATTTCGATAGCATACTACGATACATTTATGTGATAAAATCGTCCATGCTCCAAGTGCTATACTTTTATAGCTATTAAAGAAATTTAAAAAAAAAGAGCTGCAGAAAACAGTCTAGCCATTAAGACGTTTTAAATGTTAATATAACAGTGATAACCGCGATGTGGGTTAGAAATTTCGTTAATTGGCAAAGAAAGTATAATATACCGGTGTATGCTATCGAAACCGCCATTACTCATTTTTAGCATTTTGAGAGTTGGACGCTTTCTGCATAACTACGTCCAAATATGCTAGTATAAAAACATCCTTTTAAATTAATATATCATATCAACATGTCGGGAATCGAACCCGAGACCTCTCGCATGGTGGGCAAATACGCTGACCATTACGAGGCCAAAATCATGTTTAAGAGGCAAATGGACAAACTCAAAATATTGTTGATAAATTACTTGGTCCATGAAGAAGTATAGAAATTGAAAAAATAACATTTTCAGGCGTTGCCTAGTATGTAGGTGAAATAATTCAATTAGATGAATCTCACCTGCATAAATAAAGGTTTCAGCTCTTTAACTTCACAAACATCAACAGATGAAAGAATTGAAGGAATATAGATGTTCAAATATAGGCAGAATGGTGAATGTTACACAGTGTGTAAAGTGGCCACTTAAACCAGCCATTGACAGGTCATAAGCCCTGTAGATGCCTAGACTTCTATATTACATTTTCTTAAATGTTCTTCATCTCTGTTGTAATATGTTAATATAAACAGCTCCCCAGGGAGTTGAATCCAGTCCTTGTCTACAAAAACTCGGACAAACTCAAAATATTGTTAAATACTTTTAGTATTAAAAAGAATTGTGCCTTCATCGGGCTATTGCTCAACGGCTCCTGGCCTGACACGTTGTACCAATTCAACATACAATTTTTATTTTTTTATTTATCATGTCATTTTGGTCCTAAAATAAAATTTTAATGAAAATAAAAGAATTATGGATTTAAACTTTGTGCCCCTCGTGAGACAATTGTTAAATTCAGGGCTACGGCAAATCAAATATAAAACCATTTTCTTACGCGCGGTAAAAGTTAGAGCATTTAATTATACGGCGAAGTTTCTTGAAAATGTATGAAAAAAATCATTAAAATGATTTAAATTAAAACGAACAACCTTAAATAACTTCATTAGATGTTCCAAATCAACCAATGGTAAGAGAGTTGTAATAGATTTCCGGTTGTTTACGGTAAGTTAACTGACCAATCAGCGGAACTCACCGAGAAGATGGAGAAGAGAACTTGAGACGACACACGCAGAGTAATGTTAAAATTGAAAACCTTAAAAAATCACAGCGCTGATAATACAATTTATGAAATTTTTGGCTCAATTTAAATAAATAACAAATAAAAAAAAATAAAAAAAACCACTGAGCTTTCTCATTTATGATCATTACGTTTGCCTACCATGTAAGAGACCTCAAGCTTTTTTACATACCAAATAAATAAAACATTTTTTTTATAGTTGGTCAAATGAAATCTCTGTTTTCGCCCCGCCATGCCAGTATTCAATTAAAATTTTACAAAAATATCGTATAAATGTGTAAAGTAATATGATTGATTCCTTTATTGTTAGTTCTAGAAATATGATGTATGAATGAAAAGCGATTTGCTTATGAATGTTGATAAATCGAAATCGATGGTTTTAGAAAGGGATGAAAATATAACTAAATGTGAGATCAGTGTGAACGGAGATATTCTGAACCAGGTAGAAAAATTTGTGTATCTGGGAAGTATGTTTACTAGGGATGAAAAGACCGAGAAAGATACTGATGGGAGGGTGAGTGCCGGGAACAGGGTGAACGGTGCACTGAAATCTACTTTGGCAAACAAATGTTTATCGCAGGAGGCTAAACCAGCAGTTCACAATGGAGTTCTAGTGCCAACACTAATGTATAGGAGCGAAGTATGGAATTGGAAAAATGATGATGAATGTAGGTTAAATGCTGTCAAAATGCAATCCCTCAGGCGAATTTGTGGTAAAACGATGTATGATAGGTGCACAAATGTCGAGATCCGTGAACTGTGTAAGGCTGAGACATGCATTATCGACAGAATCGAGAAAGAGGTGCTGCGTTGGTTTGGACATGTAGAGGGAATGGACAGCGAAATAATGGCTAAAAGGATCTACGATGCGAATGTTGATGGATGCAGAAAACGAGAAAGATCGAGAAATACATGGCGCGATCAAGTCCATTAAATACTTGAAGATGGAGATGTCAAAAGTAGGAATAATCGGCGTGCGTGCATGAGAAGATGTATGAATGTAGAGGAAGCGAGGTCTGTATGCGAAGATAGAGTGATATGGCGTTTTATCCTATCTGCCTACCCCTACGGGGAAACGGCGTGATAGTTTGTTTGTTTGTTGTTTGTTTGTTTGTTCCTAGAAATAATCTCATTGCAATAGAAATATGTTGCACTCACCGACTCCAAGATACGGAGCGTGGGAAGCCTGGGACCTTCTGCTGACGTAGGATCCTTCAGGCGCTGGAGGGGGGGCTATAAAGACATGACTGCCGAGAGACTGCGGGCCGGAGAGGGAAGAAGATGAGGCTCTGCCCATGCGGGCAGCCAGAGCCGCACGGAGACCGGACCTCTTGCTCTCCAACCTGCTTAAATGTAAAGAAAAATGTTTCAAAGGGGATCATCATCATTTCTCTATCCACACCCGGGGGTTTACAAGGCACTGCATTGGTACTACAGATGCAGAGTATCTGGATATTTTTTTAAATGTTATCATTTTTATATTAATAGTTAATCGAAACCATTTAAACATGAGACATGTGAAAAGCTTTATAAAACATTTGTTCGTCCCCAGCTAGAATACTGTACTCTTATTTTGTCCCCTTACTTTAATGATAGTATTAATAGACTAGAAAGGGTTCAGCGAAAAATTATTTAAAGCGGTCGACTATCGGTTAAACCTTAACTTCTCTAACTACGCTGAAAGTATGCAGTACCATGGAATAAACTCTTTTAAAAATCAAAGAATAATATTAGACCAGTTATTTTTATACAAATTAATAAATAATAAAGTTTTTTATTCTCAGAATTTCCGCTAAGCTTTGCCAAACGCTGTATAAAACGAAATACGCAGCAGCTTTGGGAGGATCATTACCGCGCTTCTTCTACAGGTAAAATCACTAAAATGTTTTTCCCAACGCTGGCTGATGCAGCAAACTTCCGTCGTCGTTTATTTATTTATTTATTATATATACACGGCCTAAGCCAATTACAACAGTTACATGAAGAAACATAAATGCAAGAAACTGAACAAAAAGAACATAAAACTATTTAGCAAAGACAAACAAGGGCAAAACAATAACAGTATCCAATATATGAAAAAAACGAAAGACCAAAAACTTTGAGCTAAACTATAACGATCTACGAAAAGCCGGAAGATCTATCCCAATAAATTCCAAGTCGTGTGATGAATTGACTAATCTACACATTCTGGACATTGGGGCATAAAAACCAAAGTTGCTCTTAGAAGATTTTATAAATAGCAGATTTTGACTTCTGGTAATACGGTTGGGAACATGCAAAGAAATTGATTGCAACAGAGATGGGACATCACTTAAAGCATTAAGTATTTTGAAAATGCATATAAGGTCCATCTCAGTTCTACGTCTCTCCAATGAAGACAGATTAAGAGATTGCTCTATTTTAAAATAAGAATAATTACCCCTTTGTAATCCGAGCAACCATGCCACTTTTCCTAAAAAACGGTGTTGGACACACCAAAGTACTTTCGAAACGACCAAACAAAAGAAGAAATTCGTTCCAAAAGTTGGTTATTGGTAGTAAGCGGGAGTATACGCTAGTTACATGACAGATGTATTTATGATTTTTCATATATTGTAAAAACATCAATATAAACCAGCTTTGTTATTAACCACTTACCATTTCATTTTTATTAATTTGAATTAAAGCTAATATTACTACTATGTTTCGATGTATATTTATTTGATAATATTTAATAATCACTCTTTAAATAAAATAGGATAAGTTTCATTAGTTAAGTAAACCTTAATAAAGAAGCTTGTGTAGCTTTAAAACCGGTCGTTAAAAAAAAAGCATTTGTTGAAATTGTTTTTTATTTATTTTATTAAAATGAATAACCACAAAGTAACTGCTTAAAATATGACATTTTATTTCATTAATTTGCCTATACCAGGCTCCAATTATATTATATTTTTATTAATTACTTAACATTATGTCTGTATGTTTTTTTTGTCAAGTGTCTGGACTTCAGAATATTCTGTCTTTTGCTTAAGGTAACACGATGTTACATCACAGCGTGTAAAGGAATTTTGTAGCACAACCTTTTATCGAGATAACAGAGAATAGACGTTTTTTTTGTTCGTTTTTTCTCATCATTTATTTAAGTGCGATTTCTTTCATTCATACTTCACCACTCCTTACCACTTTCCTTTTTTTTCTTTTCCACTATCTCCTTGTTTTGTCGATATTTCTTTTCTTTTCATTTATCAGGAATATTGTTTTAATTATCCGTTTATTTATTCAAACAAAGATACATATTATTTCTTAACAACAAATATTCATAAAGGTAGATAGAGTGTCATCGGAAAGCGTCAGGATTTAACCACAATGTTTTGTTTTTTAAATTATTTTTGTATATATTTTTATTTTATTTTATTTTGCGGTTCGAACTGTCAGTAGGGTCGCAGTGAGTCACACCTTGCTGGAGGGTGTGATTCTATAAAATGCTGCGAACGCCCAGTTGCATTCCACCGGCAACACTACTGACTAGTCCAACTCATTAGCGTCCACGTCGTGAACCCCGGGCAATGGGATCACACTTATAACGGTGTGATCACAGCAAAAAACGAGAGGATAAAAGGCGAGTTTTTGGCGACTCTAAATCAAAACCAACCAGCTAAGGGAAGGTAACCCCGACAGAAAATCCACCAGAGAAGGTAACGGGAAACCAGTTTGGTCATCTTTTCCCAGAAATCACTACGGCGAGTACATAAATAAGCAGTCGCCCTGGCTGCGAAATATAAAAGTTGCGCAGGACAGATACATATGCTTTCGCTGTAGTGATCGCCAACCTCGGGGGGACCCGGCAAGGCACTAGAAGAAGAAGAAGAATATATTTAAAATTTTCAATTTTGAACAACGCGCTTAATCTATACCTATACAATGTCTCGCAACAGTTTCCTGCAATGGTCTCTTCCCTTATACAAAATCTAAAGATTTTATTTTATTTTTTTGAAAATTTATTTATAAATCCTTACGGATTATTACATTTATTTTACATAAAATAATGAATAAATTTTTCATTTATACTCTGTTGTTCAAAATAATATTTTTTACATCTTTTGAAAAGTTTGTCTGAGTCTTTTGTTTAGTTTTGTCTGGTAGTTTATTGTATAATTTCAGTCCCTGGTTCATTAGTCTTGATTGTCCTTGTCTTGTTTTAGAAAGTTGTATATGGTATTTGTCTGATATTCTCGTATTATGTCCATGTTGACTACAATTTTTTACAAGTTTTAGTTCTTCGTCTACAATTACATTAGTGGCTAATTTATGGATAAATTTTAACGATTCTAGTTGAAAGAAGTCAGTTATATTTAATTGCTTAGTTTGTTTAAAAAGTTCTCTAGTTGCAGTTAAATAGGGAAGGTCATATACTAACTTTAATATTTTATTTTGTTGTCTTTGTAGTCTGTTTATGTCATTTTGATATCCTGCTCCCCATAGTAGTTGCGTATAACATATTTTAGTTTTTACATAGGCTTCATACATTAGAATTTTTTCCGTTTTTGGAATAAAATTTTTGATTAAAAAAAAAAGACTCGATAATGTCGCCACTTTGCTAATTAAATTGTTGATATGAATTGTCCATGTTAATTGTCTGTCTATTGTTAGTCCTAAGTATTTAACATGTTCAATTTCAGTAAGTCGTTCATTATTTATGTAAGCATCTACTTTATGTCATTTTTTTCTAGTTTCAAAATGGATAATATTGCAATTTTTTTCATTAAGTGAAAGTAAGTTTGTGTTTGTCCATTTAGTCAACATAGTAAGATCTTTGTTTATGTCATTGTTTGTAAATACGTCTGTTTGATTTTTATAGAATAGTCCAATGTCGTCAGCATACATAATAATTTTTCCCTTGAAATTTTACGCTTTTAAAATGGCTTTCGTTTTGGAGAACTTAATATGTTAATCCGGGACATTAAATACTCTTGGGGCTGTAAAAAAAGCTACCCTAGTTAGAAATTGGCAGAAGACGCGATGTTGCTATTTATTGCGTATTTATTACATGGCAAATAAATAATGAATTGAATTATGTAGCGCTAGTGTTACGGCGATGAAGAGTTAAAATAGCTACACCTTGACTACATGCTGGAACTAATTTGCACGACTGAGTTGACTTGCTTGAGCTGACTTGTTGGGCTAGTCTGACCGAGCGTTACAACGCCTGTGGTCTCTTTATAGGCCACGTTCCTTTGTTCTTAATTTCGCGATGGTAGGAACGATGTTAATGTACTGCAGAACGTTACTCTTGGTGTTATGTACAACACTGTTGGACTTGCAGAACAAAATGTATAAAATCCAAAATAAAATGATGACTCGCTTCATCGGTCGTCCCTCTATATTTCAGGTAAAATGATTTAGCAGGTGTGTGTGTCATCGGTCATAAAATTTCTCTTAGTGAAATAATACTAAAAAAAATTACACGGTCCCATACAGCATTTAAAATTTCAGCCCACGATATCCATATTACATTTTTTTTGTACATGCTATATACAAAAACGGCCTTTCTTTCTCACAAAAACCCACTAACATATCTTCATTACTTAACACTCCCTCGTATTTTTAGAATTACCAACCATAAAATTCAAACATATCGTGTCATTCAATCATGGATGGCATAGAGGCATTTGTGACCGAGAAAAACCTTTTTTACAAACACTTCCACCTACAAACAAACGAACATAATTTTACTTACTAGAAGAAAGCATTAGTTTCTAAATCAAAACAAAATGACTCTCTACTTTCACATTTACAAAGTGAAGAACATTTTTTAAATTAGCCTAAAAGTTTATTTATTTTAAAGTGCTAAGATATTTATTCAGCGTCCAAATCGTTTCAATAAACAAACATTTAACTTAAGACCACACTCTAACCAAAGAAGTTTGTCGAAATAATTTGTCGCTTATTTATTTATACAAATGTATTCCCGTATTTTCTTCTTGCGTTATGGCACTAGAGAAGTGATTTTTTTACTCACTATATATTTTTACTATTTTTTATTGACAAGTATAAGTTTTTTTAATTAACAACCAAAATAATTAAGCGCCTGATCTTCGTTAACAAGTCTGATCATTCTGGGTAGAGATACCCGGAAACCATAATTTTACTAGTCTTATCATGACCAAGGAACGTGAAGGAACATTAAGAGGTATTTGTTGCAGAATATGTTGGACCAGTTATTTTTATTCAAATTAATAAATAATAAAATTGATTCTAGTAACCTACTAGAAAGACTTTCATTCCGTGTGGCATCTAGACCGACAAGACAAAATCTTTTGTTTTACACTGAAAACGCGTCAACAAACTATTTTAAACAATCTACAATACCTAGAATATGCGACCAATATAACAATATATTTACCGAGGCTGATATTTTTTGTGACAATATATGTAAATTTGGGTAAAAAATTATAGAAATTTTGAGAGAAGCAGACATTTAACATTATTATTATATAAATATTTTTTCATTTCGCTTCTTTTACATTTATTATATTGAACATAATTTAAATTATTGTATTAAGTGTAAA
The DNA here is from genome assembly GCF_059751315.1 of Micrasema longulum. Lineage (NCBI taxonomy): Eukaryota > Metazoa > Arthropoda > Insecta > Trichoptera > Brachycentridae > Micrasema > Micrasema longulum. The sequence continues at coordinate 49,643 of NW_028277744.1, forward strand.
CAATTTTTTTAGTGTGTGCATGAGTTTATTACACTAATATACAAAGAAATTGGCAATATATGTGTACATACTGTTTGTTTACCTAATAAAATAAATTAAAATAGAATATTCGGGACATTCATGAGAACCAGGTGGTGGTCCAGTGGCTAGTGTCGCGGGTTCACGGATCAGAGGTCCGAGGTTTGCACCCCGCTCAACCACAACTTGGTTCCCATTTTCTAATTTTTAAAGAGTCATTTACAACTCGTTGACAATGGTCCTCAAAATAAAAATATTTGGTAAATCATAAGAACGCCAATAAATGCATATTTTTAAATTTCAATTCCACTAAGCATTATAAAGATGCAGGTTAAGACGGCATTAAATCGGCTTTTCGAACGAAAATAACTGAAATTACTGATCACCGTCTACAACGATTTGAGTATACAATACACATTTTCTTTTTAATGTCAACAATATGTTGAGTTTGTCCAAATATTTGTAGAAAAAAGACTGGAGTTTACGCCCTAGGTAGTTATTTAGATCAATATTGATTTCAGGCTTTGTTTAATATGTGAAATAATTCAATCGTTTCAGCTCTTTTACTTCCATTAAGACAACAGACGGAAGAATTTAAGAGATATGGATGTTCAGACGTCGGTAAAATAGTGAATGTTACAGAGTAAAAAGTCGGTTTTTTAAACCTGTAATGCCCAGAATTCTATATTTTTTTCTCTGATGTGTTCCCTATTTCGTTTTTGAGAAATGAATCTGACGACTATAAGGAAATACAAAATAAAGTCAAATACAATTTAAAAAATATTTTACATAATTTATGAACGATATCCAAAAATAAAAACGAAACAATTGAAAATAACCTTATGTCTTTGGTTTCTCCAAATATCTTCATCAGCTCAGGGTCTGGGTAATGTTGATCAGAGCCTGCATCACCAGGGTCTCTATTGTCGTCTCCAGAGACATGACTTGGAGCTATATCCTCATCATCTCCCAAAGATAACTCGTAATCCAGATGATCTTGGTAAAAGGGGTTGAAATCTGTAACAACATTTTAATTGTCTTGGTTATTTTTATTTTCAGAAAAACATTTGGAAACAGTATCAAAAATATATGTTGAATAATGCCGTGTTTCTTGCTAGCAGCAAAGAACACCTGCAAGTCTTGGAAACAAAAGTCTACGATGTATGAAAAAAAGCGATTTGCTTATGAATATAGATTGAAAGTAATGGTTTTTGAAAGGGATGAAAGTATAACTTAATGTGAGATCAGTGCGAACGGAGATATTTTGAATCAGGTAGGATAAATTGTGTATCTGGGAAGTGTGTTTACGATGGAACGACTGAGAAAGATATTGAAAAGAGGGCGAGTGCCAGGAACAGGAACGGAGCACTGAAATTATCTTGGCAAACAAATGTTTGTTGCAGGAGGTAAAACTAGAAGTTCACAATGAAGTTCTAGTGTCAACCTTAATGTATGGGAGCAAAGTATGGAATTGGAAAACTAATGATGAAAGTACGTTGTAAAACTATGTATGATAGGTGCACAAATGTCGAGATCCGTGAATTATGTAAGGCTGAAATAGGCATTATCGCAAAAAACGAGAAAGATCGAGAAAGACGTGGCACGATCAAGTCCATCAAATACTTGAAGATGGACATGTCAAGAGTAGGAATAATTGGCGTGCGTGCAAGAGAAGATGAATAAATGTAGAGGAAGCGATGTCTGTATACAAAGACAGAGTGATTTGGCATTCCATCCTCTCTGGCTACCCCTACGGCAAACGGCGTGATGGTTTGTTTGTCTTTTGAAATATTTACCAATTGACTTACTGATTAAAAATTAAATGAAAAATATTAACGTTTTATACAAATTAAATGTAAAATATATCTTCAATGATAGTCATTGTAAATACCTAGACTAGAAAAGTCTAATTTAATTTTTGTGTTCACATCGGGAATCGAACCAGAAACTTTCCGCACGTGAGTCAAGCGACTTAATTATCAGACCATAAAGGCCGCCAAATTCTTAGTTTAAATATTCTGCCTAAGTTTATTTGGTTCATATTTGTTTGTTCGCAAATAAATGTCGACGCCAAATAGTTCAGCCACTCAACTGAACGGCTAGTCTAGAGTCATAAGGTTTCCTCAATACAAGAGCAAAGGCGAAGAAGCTCCTAAAACAGGTCAGATCCGAAACATCCCGATACTTACATATATATTATAAACCTGATAACCTGATGAAGATTTTCTTTGAAGTAAATTTAAAACAAAAACGATTATTTGAAGAAAACAAATAAAAAACTTTCTCTTTGATGTAAAGAAAAACCTCGTACATTATAAGCGAGGTAAAAATTAATATAATTTTATTTTTTAGCATTACTGCCAGTTTCGTGTAAATATTTTAAAAACCGTCTAGTCGTATATTTTTATCTAAATGTATTTTCATCTGTGATTTTTGTTATATTATACAGACACAACTTTACTGTATTTTTTAACAACTCGAAACATAAAATAATTTTTATGTGATCATCGTCATCGCTCACTTTCCGCATCTAATGGTGCATAAGCACTACGACGGAACCTCAATTTCAGCGTATGATCAGTCTTACGTTTCAGGTACCAGTCCAGGGACTATATACTAATAGTACAGTGTAAAAACACCTTTTTAAAGGAAACTCGAGAGCTCTTGCAAACGCGCTGACCACGCGGTGGACCACGCGGTGGACAAAAAAATACCTTTAAAAATTAAAAAAAGTATTATGCATGTTTTCCATCTCTGTTATAGTAATGTTATTAACAGCTCCCTAGGGGTTTGAATCTAGTTCTTAAAAAATAAGCACAAAATCAAAACGTTGTTAATAAAACTAATATATCGATAAATAAATTTAAAGAAATCTTTTGAAGAAATGTAAAAACTGCATTCAATTTTAATTAGTATGAATGTATTATTATTTTATATTTTTTCTTTGATATCTTGTAGGTTTTTATTTCTTTTCACATGTATGTACTCGTTTATTCAAAATTTTATAAATTCTAATAAATAAATAACTATAACAGTGTAAGTCACTCTCCAAGCACAAGAGTTAGTCTCTTTTTTTGGAGAGTTTCAGTTACAACATTTACTAGATGTATAAAAGTTGATTTGGAAAGAATAAAAAAAACATGTACCATTTATGAAATGAATTGATTAATAATATAAAATTAAGGTTTTTCAATCGGGGTTAAGATGACGATATTGCAACTGAGATGAAGAACAAAGCATTATGTTTCACATAATATTCTGTTTGTCAGAGCATTCTTGGTTGTATAAGTAATTTTTATCCATTTTCTGTGACGTCAGTGGGTGTGACAATATAAGGATATCCCGTTGAGATAAAATTCCATAAAAGCGCGATGATCATCATAATATTCCTTCGGACGCAGTCATTATTAGCCGAGTGGGAGGCGAAGGGAGGCATACTTAATAAGAACCAAAATAATTTACAGGGAGGAAAAAAAACAAATACGAACCAAAATAAAGTACAGGGAAGTTAAAAAGAAAATAGATAATGAAAACATGTATTTATATATTTTATTTACATACAGGGGCGGGCATATTGCCTTAAGGCAATTTCTTCCTACCGCCTCAAACTGTTCAATTTGAGAAAAAAAGTAGTCAATGGATATATTCCATTAACTCTTAAAATGCTGTCCTACAAAATTCTTTTACACGCAGTGGTGCAACATCGTGTTGCCCCAAGCAAAAATCAAAATATTCTGAAGTTCAGACATTTTGAAAAAAAAACATAGAGACATAATTCCTTTTCCATAATTTATGAAAAATAAAATACAATTTAGACCTGCTGAAGCAAAATTAATTAAAAATCATAAATACGCCGGTTATATAAATTCCGTGCACTCCCGCGCACTGTCAATAACCGACTGATTTAACGTTTTTGTTTTTCTTTCTTTCACACAAACACCGGCCACATAGGCGTCTCTGTCTTCCTTGTTATAAATTATATGCTTGTGCTCTTCCTTATACATAATTCACAATTTTTTTGAGGGTTGATAAATCTTAAATGTCATTAAGGTTTGAAATAAAAACAGATATTTTTTTATAATAATTGTTCAATAAGTCCACTTATATTCACTGCACACTGTCTAATACATACAATACTCACACACCCATACACATATATACACATCCTGATAAACTTAAACAAGTTCTTAGCATAAATATTATTATATAATAAAAGTTATCCTCATAATTTAATTGATACACATTTTAAATACATTGATACCATTGTATAAATAATATAATGTGTTTTGTTTTTATGAGAAAAAATAAAATAAAAATAAAACTAATTTATCGTGGTATTGGCATCACTTTCATTTGTATGATTATTCTTCGCATTTCAAGCAAAAATATTTTTGTATGGAAATCCAGGACATTTATACAGATTTTACATTCCAAACTCGGTATGAAAATGTTAATCTGAAGATTACGAACACAACTTCATCATTAAAACAAATAGCACATCAACGCCCTTGAGGTGATTCAGCGCCCTTGATGCGATTTAAAAAAATCGCGCTAGATTTATTATTTACAATAATATTCATGGCAATTCTTGTATCCTATAAAGACTCGTGACATCATATTTATGGAAGAGTTAATTTATATTTCTTTTATTTTAGAGAATCGAAAACAAAAAAATACACTATACCATGAAATGAGGATGGGGATGAAATGTTAAGGAGGAAATGAAAGGTAAAACTCAAATATTGAAATAGCGACATTAAAATCTTGATTTAAATGTAAATAAAAAAGGAGGTCTCTAACATTCGTGGGTAGATTATTCCACAATCTAGCTACTTTCAAATAAGCTAATGAAACTTGTTTATGGAAGTTTATTGTAATTAAGAATAACACTGATCAATATGATATTTGTCTCACGAGTACCAATAAGTAAACTTAATTCACATTTTTATCCAGTTTTAAAATATTTTTTTATTATTTTATTTATTCATTCATTTAAAATTACACTTGTTTAAATATAAATGATCTTGTTTAGGCTTTTAAGGCTATGCCTGTGTCAATCCATAATAATTAACAATAAAAATAGATAGTAAAATTAATTAGATCAATTTATTCGTATTTTCTCCATCACCCACATAATTTCGTCAAAGCCATGGACAATAATTCTGGTTTCATGCACCTCAAACAGAAGTTTCCTAAAATTAGTTATGCAAAAACTAAAGAAGGAGTATTTGTGGGTCCACAAAATCCGCTGGAGAATGCAGCTTGGCAAGCATTTAAAAATGTTAAACACAGTTCCTAGGTAAGTCAGAATGTTCGAATATCGTGCAGTTGAGAAAGTATTAAAATGTTTGAAATTATAAATAGCCGTATCTTGGAAACCTTGTGTGACGGGATACACCGATATCATATTTAAATTGATAAATAAAAATACCATTAGAATCACATATTTTTCTTTCTTTAAAAGTTTTTTTTTGCCCAGTGTAATCGTTAAACTATATATTAATTATCATTATTTGTAAACTTTAAACATTACAATTTTTCGATACTAACTTATCCATAACACACATATTTTTACCAATATATAATTAAATGAAATCGTAATTTTTTCATCTCTTTCATGATAAAATACCTTCCCGCCGCACACGAAATAAGTCGGTGTTTGTCGAGGTGTCCAGCGGGCACAACTACTATGTAAATTCACCTATAGCTAGACTCCATCGCCTTGGTAATGAATATGGCGATGTTGATATATTTCGTTACTCATTGAGCATATTCAAGACCAAAGTACTACAGGCGACCGACGCGACGGAGTCTAGTCAATAAATCTTCGATCGTATTTATGTATGCTTAAAAGTTAGCCCGTGTTATGTTTTATATTTTAAGTTTATAAAACCCTTTTCAGTTTTCTACATTTTGGATAACTTCACTTTAAAGTTTAGTTTACCGGTGTAAAAAAAATAAAAAAATAATAATAATTATGTTTTATTTGAATCCTACTATGCCTTATATTATAAACATAATATAATGTATGTATTATGTCTTAATAGTGTATTATGTTAACTATGTAACTTTTTTTTTAAATTTTAAAATTAAAAAAAATATATATATATATTTGAAAAAATGTTAATTATGTTTAATGTGTAACTTTTTTTTATTATATAGTATGTATAGTGTAAAAGCCCCATGGGCGTCAGTAGAAAGAAAAAAAAAGAAAAAAAATCTCTTATTTCTAATGGTGTTTCCATAATAAAATCTAAAAACCTTCCAATATTAAGGAAAAGATAAAATGTCAACAAGGTTTCATACTTAATTCGTTTTGTCAACACAAAAAATATGTTTTAGGAACATGGTAAGCATAAAGTTTTTTAATATGCGTGGATAAACTTTTTTGCTCGGCAGAATAGGGTAATCTTTTAATTATGTGACTAAAATAGCCCGTTAAAGGATTTTCTCAAAAAGAGTGTTTTTTATTTTTTAAATCGAGACTTCACGATTTTTTATTAAAATTTTTTACCTGGGAGCGGCCATCAAGTCGAAAACACTCGTCCAGGGTTCTGGTTCTATTTCACACACAGAACTGTGTTCTGCATAATTATATGAACAACATATTATATTCTATAAATTATTACTGTAATTAACTTTTACAAACAATTTTACAATAACATATCATAGTACTATCCGGTTTTCTAACAGCAGTTTTTTTAAATAATAAAAAAATTATAATAATAATAGACTGGTCCAGTCTGACGATGTCGGTCGCGAAAAACTGTATCACTAGTACAAATTTTAAATAAAGAAGAATGAACCTAATGCGTACTTTTATAGTTATAATTAAAGTTCCACCAAGAAATGTTAGTAGAAAAACTCAACAACAAAATAATTCCACAATATTTTGAGTGTGTCCAAATTTTTGTAGACAAGGGCTGGATTCAACTCCCTGGGGAGCTGTATATATTTAACCCTCAGGTCCCCAGCTCAGCAGCAACAGCTCCCCAGGGAGTTGAATCCAGTCCTTGTTAACAAAAAAATTGCATAAACTCAAAATATTGTTGATAAATCCACCTGGTCCATGAAGAAGTATAGAAATTGAAAAAAACAATAATTTAATTAGATGAATCTCATCTGCGTAAATAAAAGTTTCAGCTTTTTAACTTCACAAACATCAACAGATGAAATAATTGAAGGAATATAGATGTTCAATTATGGGCAGAATGGTGAATGTTACACAGTGTGTAAAGTGGCCACATAAACCAGCCAATAACAGGTCATAAGCCCCTTTTAAAATGTTTTTTATATCTGTTGTAATATGTTAAACAAAATAATTATAAAATAAAATTTTTGTTTTTAAAATGTTACAATTTAGCATGTTTAAAATAAACATTCATTCTTGAAACGGCAGACCTATTTATTTTAAACGTTAGGCAATTTAATAACATTTTTATAAAACAATTGAAATAATATTATTAATTTCAGGTATGTAAATAGATGAATTGGGTAGAAACAAATTTACTATGTAATGAAAACATATTTTTAATAAAATACAAACATGTTTACTTTACAAGGGTGAGAATTTTTCGAAATTATTCGTTATTTCCAGGAGAAATGATCGAATTTAAGAATATTATGTCGACATGTTCTACACATAAGCCCTAAGCTTACCAACATTTTTCAGGAAATTTTCTGTAGACGAGAGACGAGAGACGCGAACAAATGCTTATTTAGTTGAAGCATTTCTGTGCTCATCACAATTTTTCAAATTGTAATAAAATACCCATGCTCGTTTTGGTTTAATTAAAAATATTTATTTAAATAAATAGTACCGTTTCGAGGGCCTATGATTCTGAGAGGTTTCTAAAATACCACGATATTTATTTAAATATCAAAATATCCGATATAATAACATATCCTAAGTGTGTATGTAGTAGATTAAGAAATCGTTATTTTTTGTTAATTAACCATGATTATTTTTATTATTATTTGGTTATATATGTATTTCCGATATATGTACATTCGAGTATATCAAATAGTGATATGTAATTTGTATGCATTTAAGTTTTGTTTTTCTTGAATAGATGTTAAAAAAACAGTAATATTAGTAGTTAATATCAATAATTTTAATAAACTGTTTATGAGATGCAATCCAGTAATTGTCTGCAAACATTTCGAGACTTAAAATACTGTTTAGAGAATGTACCCCTGATTGATCCCAGTCGGGGATTGAGATCATACAATACATTTTATCTTCCAACCATGACGCACTGTGATGCATTATCACGTATGTGAAGATTATATATTTATGTAGAAAGAAATGTTGATATAAATATCTTTAACGATACATTACTGTAACGCAATGTGTAAAATCAAACAGTCCCTCATGTTGGTACGTCCAAAGACGGTATGTAAAACTGAGCGCTTTTTTGGGTTTTCGGATGATCCTAACTTCCATAAGAAACTATTTACAAAAAAATGAGAAAATATGGATACGCCGTATTTTCTCTAGTATATAAATATGAATATATATGTAAATATCTATAATATTTTTTTTATTTTTACTTTTTATTTTTATTTATTAAGGAAAAACAACAGCTGTTATATAAAAATACAAAATATAAAAAATAGTTTATACATCCAGTTAAAGTTTTTCACAAATATAATAAGAGAACATGTTACACAGTAAAGAGAAAAATAATTTACTATATAAGACATGAGAAAAAAAAAAAAAGAGCTCTTAAGACGGTTAAGGGATGTGGAAATAGAGTGGAGGAGTGTAGGAGAGGGATTTTCATAATATAGTTAACCAATTCAAAATTTTGATATTATACTAAAATAAACATAATTAAAGGAACATAAAATTATTACACACTGACAAATGTTTCATTTTACAGTGTCTCAAAAAGTTTTTTTTTTTAAGTCACAAAATTTTGTATTAAAAATATCTAAATGGGGGCAAAGTAAATTAAATTTGGAGCAGCTACGATAAATAAACGAGTTTTGAACACAACTTTTTTTGGGCAATAAATTATTTAAAAAATTAATTTGTGTTGACTTTACGGGACAATTGATTGAAATACGCTCTAAGAGATATGGACCATCGATAAAATTGTTTAAAATTTTGAAGAGGAAAGACAGATCAGAAATGCTTCAACGTTTAATAAGGGAAGTTAAACTATGAAAGGAAGAAGAGTCTTCATACGAGTCAAAATATGTAAAAGATTTACGATCCAGAAGTTTAAGGAATCTATTCTGTATTTTATCTAGTTATGATATATAAATTGTATATCGAGGATTCCAAACAACAGATGCAAACTCAAGATGGCTGAAAGTATGAAAAACAATCACTACTCTAGTGTCATAATTCAGGGAGAAAATCCGGAAATTCGTTTGATAGAAGAAAAGTTGCCTTCCTGCTTACACGAAAAAAAGTATAGTACGTAAAGTAACTTTTTTTTTTAAATATTTGACAAATCATGAAGATCGAGATAATATTATATTACAAATATAAAAATTTAATGAATTTCAAATAACGACACAAGTCTTGCACCGTTTTAGCGTTTTGTCGTTATTGGAAATGTGAGGTCCATTTTATAGCCCAGGTAAAATTTTAATTATTGGTTGAAAGAGTGCACTAAACTGTATTCAACTTTTATAGCAAAATGCAATGAACGAGAAGCCATTAGGCGTGATATTGGAAAAACAGAATTTATTCCAATAAAAAATACGATTCTTTGAAATATCTAGCATTTATTGATTTTTTCTTTTTCTGATTTTGCTTTGCGGATTATTATTTTTTGCATGCCGCTTCACTTTGCTTAAAAAATGGCCATTTCATGATTAAACGTCAAATAAGTTTGAACGCGTGAAACCAAACATGATGATTTTCAGTTAGAGCATTATTGCGACCTTAAGCTTTACCCAAAACACCTAATTAGGTAGAATTGACCAAACCGTATAAGTTTTTTACCGCTTTAATGGCAGTTTTTACATCATAATATTAATATTCAATGCATTAACTTTGTGGATAAATATTTTACTAAATGTTATTAAATATTTGTGTTTAACTACTTACCGACTTTTCCATGCCTATTTATTTATACCGGTTTCGAGACGTACCTGTCTTTTTGTCAGGATATCAATTAAACCTACATTCAAAACCCACAATACACTTTCACCATAGTTGTTGCAAAAACATATAAAACCAACATGTCGATTTGAAACCACATGCTTTTAGAAGGCAACTCTTACATGCATTGAGGGGCGTGAGAGAATTTTAAGGTTATCATTACAATGAAACATCGTATAATAGGCTAAATTGAAAAGTTGTTTGATTATTGATAAAGGGAACATTATTTTTTAAAGCTTTTCTAATGTTTTATACATCATTTGAAGTTTTATTATCAGTGTAGCCAAACATGAAGCAAAGTATGGTCGCATGCCAAAATAAATCCCCAAATTAACCACACTCTATAGTCTAGAGGGCAGAGGAAATTAAGAATAGCACCCCAGGATTAGTTCGCAGCGAAATAAAACAAAATTTACTTCCATGTTGTCTACAAAATAATATAATTCAACGGCATTATACTACATCTAAGTATTTATTTATATTAAATATTGAAAACCAAAAGCATATTTTTTTAAATAGACAAAACACACCATTCCATCCAAAGGTTTGAAATAAACTCAACCATTTTTTTTTACGACTTTTGAAGACATAATTTAACCTAGAATTTATCAAAATGCCACAAAATTTGAGTTACATAAAATGCTTTAATTTCTGTTTATAGACCAATATGTAAGTTTTTTCTTTAATAACTTTCTTGTTCAATTAATTGTCTTTAAATCATTGGAAAAAAATACTTATATGAATAAAATAAAAAAGTACCTTCTAATCTCTTACAGAATATTTTCGTGTATTTTTATTAAATTATACAAAAAAAAGTTATACGTATTTATTATAGAAGCAAAAAATTCAAAAACATTTTTTGTGTACCCACGAACAGGCCATGCATTTGTGGGATTTTTGTTTACTAATTCTTATGGTTAATATGCATTTCATTGCTGGGTAATTATTATTTATTTTTATAATACTCTGTTTTAGCTCTTATGTATATTGAAAAAAAAAACGAAGTTCGGAATAAAAAAAAACATACTTTTTCGTTATAATGTACATACGCTTAGTCTAAATTTCAAAAGGCGTAATCTGTCAGTCGAAAAGAAAATTAATTTTATTTCAGTAATATAAAACTTTTGATTACGTATTTTTCAAAATTTAATGTTTACATACTTTATTTTTTTTGATTTCATGATTTTGATAGAATGGAGTTTTAAAATGACAAAACCGTGTAATTTTCTTACTTTTTATGGACGACAACTTATATATAATCAGCTTAAAAACAATTATATTTATAATTTGTGGAGCATTTCGTCTTACAAACATATTATCATACGTCGTTATTATCGAATATCTTTTAGTGCGGTTGGCTAATTTAGAGTTATTTTTATAATTTTGAATACATATAATTCAAATTTTCAAAAGTCTCGTAAGTGTTTTTATTTGATGTCTTAGTCAAAATAAATACTTGTTTTTTGTAAAGTTGAACTAAGACACTTGAGAGTTTACGTAGAATTTGTTGAATGTTAAACATTTTGTTTTGTTAAAATTTCCATGCTCAAGATTTTTCTTTATTAAAAGTTGATCATACTATTGCAGAAACGAATTATTAATATATATATATATATATATATATATATGACGTATTATTTTATAATAGTGATTAACCTTTTATTTCGGAGCTGAGCGAAATGAAGAATGAAGTTTTGTATTTACAATTTAACCAAAACCCTGGACCCATGAATATTAACACGTTGCTCTACCAGTTGCATTTATCTCTTTATTACGACAGATATTCATTGTTTCAGGTCCCGACAAGCTAGGAATTTCCTGGGTTACGGCAAGATCATTTTTGTTGCAAATGCTTTTTCATTGAATGATCAAACAATTAAAATCAACACTAGTAATAACTAAAATTGGTACAGAAATATACATATATTTTCACATTTTTTAAAAAAATACTGAGACATAATTCTTTCTTTTGAAAATAATATTATTTTATGTTTTGGAATTTAAACACAAACAAGTACTTAGGTACCTACTTAAATTCAATATCTATTATTTTTAGATTCGCAATACAATCATAAACGAGTACCTCGGTACCTGCTTACCAATGAAAAGTTTTACCTTTTTTACGTTTATCCGAACGGTTTTTACTCAAGATTTTTAAGTAAAGTTTTGAAAGTATACTTAATTATGTTTTATCTTAAGAGGTAAGGCGGTCCGACTTTTCTTCATACAAACGTATTCACGTATTTTCTCTGAATTATGGCACTGCACTAGAGAATTTATTTTTTACAATAACAACAACAACAAACTATCACGCCGTTTCCCTTAAGGGTAGACAGAGAGGATAGAATGCCACATCACTCTATCTTCGCATTCAGATCTCGCTTCCTCTACATTCATAGATCGTCTCATGCTCGCGCGGCGATTATTCCGACTTTTACCACGTCTATCTTTATGTGTTTATGGATTTGGTCATGTCATGTCTTTCACGGTCTTCCTCTATTTCTGCATCCATAAACATTCGCATTGTAAATATTTTTAGCCGTTCTTTCGTTGTCTATTCTTTCTACATGTCCAAACCAGGGCAGAGCTCTTTTATACAGATTATAGATATTTTCCATGCGCGTCCCTTTATTGTTTCGTTTTTTTTAAAAAATATTACCACAGGAACTAGAACCATACTAACCCGTATAAAGCACAGTTTTATCTGCTATCTTCGGGCGAACGGCGCACGGTATACAAATATAATTATTTTTGTAAAACGCAAAACACACCGATACAAAAAATATATTCTGATACTCTGTCTAAACAAATAACAAAATCGGTTCAGTTCTGAGGTGTGAAAAACGGTACAGCAAAACGTCGATTTTGTCTATTCTAAACAAAAGATCAAACATGCAGTTGTCTTTTTCGCACAGTATCGGGAAGGCATCTGCAAGACAAACAAACTTCGAACGCCTATTTATCAAAATTTTCTGTCCTCACAATTTATCTCAACCGAAACACAAAAATAATAATGTATACGTACATATCTAATTTGGACTAAATACAATAATTGATATCAAACTTTCGATTGTATTCATTTGATCTATTTAGCAAGAACTCAAATCTAGCAATACAAAAGCGTTGCCGGGTTCACCTCGTGCATTATAAAAATAAACGTATGAAAAAAGGAATAAATATTAAACTTTTAATAACCAATTTGTTAGAACTCGTAAATGTGTGTTTAATTTTCCATTTTTACGCCTAATTTCGGATTTCCCTAAAGGCTAATTTCCTGTCAACGACTAAATTCCAGAAACATTTTCTAATCATCTATTGTTCTATGCCCCACTTTCCGACAGTTAAGTTTACCTTATATTAATTAACTTCCGACGCCATTGTGATTTATTGTTGTATATTTGGAATTTTCAAACAATTAATGAGTTATCAAATAGTTAAATGCCAAGAGTGGGTGTTTAACGCGAAAAATATTTTTTTGTGTGGCAACAATGCTTTATTTTACATGATGCTTTTTATTTGTTTTCCATATGAACACCTTACTAGGCACAACCCGTTTCAAGGCATTCATTTACATTATTTATAATATACCACTAGTTATAATTGTTGGTATTTTAATGATATTTAATAAACATTCACACACATAAATGTATACAAACGTCAATAGTTAAAACATATATATTTAAGCACAACACATAAGTAATTTGCATACTCGACTTTTCAGGGCCAAACCGCGAAACTTCAGAGGAACATTCCTCAAGGTAAGTTTTAAAAAAATATATAATAAAGTTTTACAAAAGTAATTTTTAAAAAATAAATATACAAAAATAAATAATTTCTTACGGATTAGGTGTTGGTTAAAGACTTTTAATCGAAGTGATAAATACCGTGATAAACATTTAAGAATAAGCACCTAATAGCTACTGATGCAAAAATACTTATATGGGTATTTTCTGACAATTCCAGCTAAAAATTGGCTAGTTATTGTATTGTCATTGTCTAACAAAAAATATAAACTAGACTGAGTTTGTGATTTGTTGGCTATAGTTAGTAGTTCCGAGATCTTTCACATTTATATTTATGTAATTCCTTTATAGTTGAAAAGTTAAAGTTTCTTTGGCGTACATTGAAGAACTGATACATAATCCAGATAAACAAAGCATAAATAATGCATTCCCAGATAAGATAACGTAAAAAAATAATCATAAACAAATATTAAAATATAAATTATACAAAATATACAACAAAAAAATTGCTGTATAAAAAAGATGTCGTTAAATAAATCAATATATGCTCCAAATGCAAATTTAAATGAAAAATTACCCATAGTACACAATTCGAAACAATTCAGACTATTGCTCTGTAATAACCAATTATGAACACACTTTTTAAATATAAATGTTTAAAAACTTCGGTCCTAAGAAACATTTTTATTTTTGTCCAAAACTTGTATCCATAAAAAGTCCTGTGTAACAAATGGTTCCTGCCAAACTGGCCCCAATATTTTCTTGAGATCTCATTTTGTCATTAGTGTTCCAGAAGTATAAAAAAGTTTCTTTTGTAAATAGTTGCCTCATGTTTAAGACCTTATTCATTTATTCATATTACATAAAATAAATTTATATCTCATTGAAGGGATGCACGGTTCGACTTTTATTCATACAAACACATTCCCGTATTTTCCCCTGGATCATGACGATTATTTTAGGTAAGTTTTCACGATTAATGTATGTGATTAAAATAGCAGCAAAAATAATTTTTAAATGTGCCATTCAAAATTAACAATAATTTGTGTCTAATTCAAGTAATAATTTTTGTAGTGCTCAATAGTTGAAATAATTATTGGTCATGTATTAATTTACGAGTACATTTAACCAATTAGGTAAATTGTTAAATAACTCTAACGTGGTTTTGATGGTGACACCGAAATTAAATTAGCAGTTGCATGCAATCAGACATGTTGCATAATATCGGAATATCCTAATTTTAATATTCAGTCACCAATAATTTATATATGCGCAAATGTGTAGATAAGTACAGTCCATTAAAATCTTTGCTTATGTGTACGTTATGTTATTCCAGTTTGCATACACAAACAAAATTTGTATTATAAGTTTACTTGGTTCACCAAATAATACAAACATAAAAAAAAAAAAAAAAATTGTTTAACTTCTGGCAGCCATAAAAAAATCCAGAAGTGCCAATGTATTTCAGAAAAATATTTGCAATCGGTTGCTGCACGTCGATAGGGACGAGGTTGTCGTTTTTTTTAAATTTCGAGATTAGCAATTAGCAAAGATTGACAAATCTGCTTTCCTTTCATACTTTTACTTTTATTTCGTTTTCATGATATTTTTATGTTTTTTCATCATGTATTTTTGATTATTATTCAATTTAGTACTCACTCTTATTTGACATATTATTTATAACTCTTATTTCTTATTATAAGTAAAGAGTGAGTTTCTAGAAACCATATCTCAATTATCATTTCAATTATATTTTTATATTTTGTATTTTCTTTTTCTATTGATTTCAATGATATAATTATTTTCTCTATTTGAATGTGCATGAATCTAAATTTGTATAATTTTTATTTTATTATTTATGTCTGTTTATCTTTTTTACATTGCATTCTTTGCAATTGTATTATTTATTACTTATACCTTGTTTTTCTAGATTGTTATTCTATTGCATCATATGTCATTATAATTTTATCTAATTAATTTTACTATGAATTTTTTTGTCAATTATTATGGCTTGACACGGGCACAGCTTAAAAAGCCTTAATGAGTTCATTTATATTTGAATGAGTTAATTAATATATAAATTTTAAATCACACAACTTTTGTGGTATTTTTCGTAAATTCTTTTAATATATTTGAAAAATATTAGAACCTTTTTATCCAGATTTTTTTTTTTAAGAAAAATAAATTCTTGCTGTCTAATGATTTACCCAAATATTTCAATTTTATGGCCATTTTCAACCAGTTTGTAAATAGCTCACTATTAGAAAATGGCAATTATGTTGTGGTAGAGTGGGGTGCGAACATCGGATATTTAATCCACGAGTCCACGACACTAGCCACGGGACCGAAACCCGATTTGTCATTGTGTTTTTTTTTGTATTTTAAAAAAAAATGGTCTAGTTTAATATAAGTAAATATATTAATATTTAATATAAATAAATATATTAAATCGTAGAAAACTTTAAATGCAGTCGAACAGACGATATTAATGGAACATTGATAGATAAGTACTTCTATGAAGACAAAGTTTTTATGTAAAATTTATTTAAATAGTTTTAAGATAATGAATTGAACGGGAAAATTATTAAAGAAACTATTTGAATTTCGATTTTTAAAAGTAATACAAACATTTGAAATCACTTCAATAATGGTGGGGTATTTTTCTTAAATTCCATTTTAATTGCACGGAAATATGTTTTTGAATTGTTTTTGTGTCTACTTGTAACTCCAATAAATCAAACAATTTTAATAAAAGATTTTTCTCTTTGATTCATATTCACGATCACATTTCGAAAAATATTTTTCCATTTCCTGTACAGTAATGAATCACTACGGAAACATTAATTGATTTTGAAACGTTTTGCTTTGGTTATTAAATAAAATATATGGAAACATCCCACTCTTTTCGCGTACTAAAAAAATATTTTCATAGTAAGAAGAAGGAAGGAGAATTTGCATTCTTCACAATTTATAATATGTTTATTTATTATACGGCACAAATGCCTTTTACAACATAAAGAGTAAAGTTATATTAAAATAAAAATCAATATAAAAACATTTATGCATATATATATGTATGTGTTCTATTTAACTGCAGATTGTTACCTAATAACGAATTTTTGATAGACATTTGCTGACTGGGTCTATCTTTTGCAAAAGCAATTGATTACAATGCAAATAATCCCTTGTGAATTCATGTTGAATTTAACATACTAAAAAAATATTTGGTACCCTTTCTATTGATTGTGAATGGATCTAGTAGTTTGGTGCCCAAACCGATGAATTGTTTTCTAATTGACTATACTAGCGCCGTGTACAAAAGTTTGAGTGCGTTTATATTGGCGAAGTCTTTGATAATTTTCTTTACAAAACCGTTATAACAGATACCTAAATAATATTTGTATGCGAATTGTGGCACTTTACTAGGGCCCAAAACAGCAAAATACTGAGCAAAAAATATTTTTTTAAATTAAAAAAAGTAAAATAATAATTTTAATTAGTTCTATGATTAACATAGTCTAATATATATTTACAACACAATGTTTACATCTATACTTATTCTAATATTATTTATCACTATTATACACTATCCTTAATATCCTAATTTATAATATTCACTGTTTCATACGTACATTTTCAATCATTATATTCACTATTTACACTATGTATTACTTCCGATATGCTGACGATACCGTTATCCTGGCTGACAACGCATGTGTCCTTCAGGAACTTCTTAATAAAATTGACGAAGCTGGTAGAGTAATGGGCTTGAACATCAATGTGGCCAAAACAAAGATGATAGTGTTTAGCCGAAACCCTCACAATAATGCTGTATTGCGAATAAATGGTCAAACAATAGAGAAAGTGACTAACTTTAAATACCTCGGCAGTCAAATCACTTCTGATCTGGATCCGGATAAGGAAATTAGATGCAGAATAGAAATAGCACGATCAGCATTTAATGGCATGAAATCATTCTTCTGCAGTGATAGTCTTAATTTAAAACTGAGACAGAGGATGGTCAAGTGCTATGTGTGGTCAATACTGCTCTACGGGGTTGAAACATGGACTCTCAAGGTGAACTCCATGAACCGATTAGAGGCTTTTGAAATGTGGCTTCACCGGAGAATGCTGAAAATCCCGTGGACAGATTTAGTGACCAACGTGGAGGTGTTGAGACGAGCCAGTGCCGAAAAAGAACTATTGTCCTCAATAAAACAGAGAAAACTCGCATATCTGGGCCATATTATGCGCGGAAGCAAATATACGCTTCTACAGCTTATTATGATGGGAAAGATCGAGGGAAAGCGTGGGGTTGGAAGGCGACAGATGTCCTGGCTGAGAAACATCCGCGACTGGACGGGAGTGCGTGGGGTTGAGGCGCTGTTCCAGTTGGCGCAGGACCGGAATGCCCACTCTAGAGTGATCGCCTACGTCGGGGAGACCTGATATGGCACAGAAAGAAGAATTACTTATATTTTTCACATATATACTTTTTACATTTAATTTGAAATATATTTACATTTATTTCATTTATGCTTTCTGGTATTTCCTCAAATAATTGTATTCCCTTGGACATAAGTTGGAGATTTTCGTCCTTGCATATGGCTCAAAATACTTTTAACATCAAATTGTAGATTTAAAATAAACACACCCTTTCTTAAAAATTTCGTAATTTTAAAACTTCGAAATTCATCGTCTGATGACAAAAACTCTCATCAAGTACCTCCGCGGAATTTCGTTTGTACAAGTTCCCTGACAATTGCCGCAGACTAAAGTGCATTTTATCTCGGCCTTTCGACATCCAAATCGTGTTCAAGTGGTATTCAAGGGTGAATGGTGTTCAAGATAGCGTCAGGTGTCGCACGGTTCTTTGTTGGTAGTGGCTCCAGTGTTCCATCGTTTAAGGAGCCCGTCCAGGAACAATGTATTCAAACCAATATATCACTTCTACCTTACCAGGAACCGAACCCAAGACCTCAAAAATGGTAGGCAAACATGCCAACCACTTAATAACGAGGCGGATTTATTTTTTCTTGATTTACGTATTCAGGATTTTTACCTGAGAGCAGCCATCGATTCGAAAACACTCGTTTAAGGTTCTGGTTCAATTTCACATACATAACTGTATTTTTCACCCGCCCGGATACCTGTGCATATTATTTATAACGACCATTGTATTGAAAGCATACTTATTGTTTTATCGTTTGTAATAAGTACCGGTGAAAGCCGAAAATTTGTTTTGGCACGAATATCATTATTGAAAAAAATGCTAACCAATTCTGTTTGCAATTCTCGTTACATTTATCAATATCCAGAACAACTTATGGGTAGTAAAATGTTTATATTTTCTCTTGGATCGTAAATAATATGCGTAGGCGAAAGCTTTACAAAAATACCTTTACGAAGATCTTATGTACAGTTTCTGTGATGAATATTTATTCATATTAACCAATTTCGTAGGACTTTTTCAGTGTACAATACAAAATTTAAAGATATAGATTACACAAACATCACTCTGTCAGATTTAAAATTTACACTAAAAATGCATTATGTAACTTAGTAGACATTATAATAATAAATATGTACATCTCCTTTCCCCTTCTTATCCTCTCTTTAAGCATTCTTGTCCTAATCCCGCCCAGTTTACAATAACTCACTGTTCTTAAAAAAAGATTAAAAAATTCTAGATTATTGAGAAATATATACGAGTACATGAAAATATCATTTTTATATGCATAAACTTGTATGTATTTATTTAATATATACTTATATATCTGTTTGTTTACTATAAATATGTATGTAGAACTGTTGATTTCCCAAATAAAAATAAATAAAAATACCTATTCGTTGGTCTTGTTCGATGTGTATTGTATAATAAAAATTAAAGACCTCCTCGGAATTTTTTTAAAGCTAAACAGCCTTATGAAAGATGGGCATTAATTATATATAATACATCAAATTAATTAACCCTTAACAAACGGACTCAATTCTAATAATAATCTAGCTCCTATTTTAGTAATCATCGGTAAACAGGTAAAGGAACTGGAACCTATGGTTAAAGAATTATACGAAGGCCCTAGAAAGATTGGCTTGGAAATGAATAAAGACTAAACCAATATTTTGAAGCAACCTACACCTAGCAACGTGTATGATAGAAATACAACTATTGGTACTGTTGACGAGTACATTTACCTTGGCCACAAAACTGAGGAACTGCCTAGACGAATCGGGTTAAGTTGGGCTGCTTTTGGAAAGCTGAAACAAGTTTTCGGAAATATGGAAATTCTTAACAATCTGATGGCCAAAGTCTACAACTCTTGTGTTTTCCCATTGACAACTCTCGCTTTTGAAACCATGTCACTCACTGCCAGAAGTGTCAACAAAATTAAGTGCACTAAGCGGTCCATGGAAAGACAAATGTGGGGCGTCTTCTTAAGAGAGCGAATAAGGAATGAGGAGATAAGACGCCGTACAAAGGTGACTGATATCGCAGAAAAAGGAGGAAGACAAAAATGGCGGTAGGCGGGTCATGTGGCGAGACCAGAAGTTGATAGGTGGACCCCCAGAATACTAAATTAAAGACCCTACGAAAATAAAAGGAAAATAGGGAGAACACAGAGGAGATGGACTGACGACATCGTTGGACTCGGATGGAAACAGAGTATCCAGGACAGAAGAACGTGGAAAATTTTGGAATAGGCCTATATCCAGCAGTGTGGAGAAACGGACTGATAAGAAGAAGAACAATCTAAAGGATCTAAAAAGTGTTTTATATTAGAGCATTTAACTTTACGGTGAAGTTTCTCGAAAATGAATTTAAAAATAAAAAAAAGTGGTTTTAATAAAAATTAACCACTTTGAAATGTCTCAGGTTCATGTGAACAACAACCGATCAATTATAGCGTTGTTATGTGTTTTGATAGATTTCCGGTTTCTACTTTTAAATATCAGCACAACTCACTGACGACAACTTGTGATGTCACGGGTGGAGTGATTTCGAAACTTTGTTAATTGCGATAATAATACGTTATAAAAGGATTAATTTGCTTAGTTTGATAGTCTATTTAAAACAAAAACCACTGAACTTCCTCATGTACTTTCGTTCGAACTCATACTCATACGAACTCATTTTTTAAAAGGATTTCAAAACATTAAAAAATCATAGCGATGATAATGACACATAAATTTTATTTATTTTAAAATTGGTTAAGTTTGATCAAACATTATAAAAAAAGACACTAAACTTCCTCACGTACTTTCGTTCGAACTCGTACTCGTACGAACTCGTTCTTTGAAAAAGGACAGACGTGATATTTCGTCTACAATATATTATACGAAACAGGAGGTAAATCTACTAAATAGAACGAGGAAACCTTTTTGTACTTCTTGATATTATTTGAATTTGCTTTATGACAATAAACCGAGTGCCAAAAGCTTAGCGTAAGTGTTTTTTCCAATATTGCGGCGGCCATAAAACATGACAACATGTAAGATGATAAAAGAAGACGTAAATTATCTGTTTACGATCACGGCAATGTCTGTGTTTCGACTTTTCAAAATATTCGAAGCTATTATTTTTTTATTTGGCATTCGTCGTAACGAGAATATTTCAATAATGTAAACGAAAAAAAACTAAATGTTTCATTCATAAATTAAATTATAAACACATACACATAAAGAATTGTTGCGAATGAAATTCATGATTGAATTATTTCACCTACATACGAGGCAATGCCTGAAAATATTTTTCAATTCTTCTTGGACCCGGGGTGCTATTCTGAACCACTCTCGTGCCTCGAGAAAAGTTTTTCTCGTGTAATTTGTATGTACATAAATACGCGAGATAATACGGCCACGAGAGCGTTTGGAATACCAGCCCATGTGGATTTATCACCAATGTTTTGAGTTTGACCAAAATTTTTGTAGACACGGACTGGATTAGATCTCCCAGGGAGCTGTTAATATTAAGATATTACAACAGATATAAAGAACTTGGTAGAGAAGAGAATATACCAGTCTAGGCATCTACAGGGCTTATGACCTGTCTCTGACTAGTTTAAGTGGCCACTTTACACACAGGGTAACATTCTCCATTCCGCCTATATTTGAACATTGGCGTCGTGGTGTAGTGATCAGCGCGTTTGCCTTCCATGCAAGAGGTTTCGGGTTCGCTTTCCGACATGGTTGACATGGAATTATTAGTTAAAAAGGTGTTTCATAGTCCCTGGACTGGTACCTGAAGCGCAAGACTGATCATCTTACCGTCATGTCATAAAAATTATCAAGATTCACCGCGATTTGTGTACCAATGCAGTGCTCTATGCACCATTGGATGCGGAAAGAGAATGATGATGATGATATACTATCCGATGAGCTGTTGTCTTTTTTGCACAATATCGGGGAGGCATCTGCGAGAAAGTTGCAGAAAAACTATGTTCAAATAATTATTCATCTGAACTACCACCAAAACCTATCTAGGAAGGCAAAAGGAAGGGTCACAAAATATGAAAAATTATATTATTTTATAAATTTATGCGACAAAAATAAAACGTATTGAAAACTTATTTATTTTGGAAATATTTACTCATTTTAAACAAAAATTTCTAACACGATTAAAAACAACTAAAAGTTATATAATTACTTTGAAAAAATAGTTTTTAATGATGACATTTTTATGATTTACCTAAATCTAAAAAAAATTGGGCCATTTTCAACGAGTTTTAGATAACTCTTTATTGGAATTGGTGAATTAAGTTGTGGTAGAGCGGGGTTTGAACTTTGGACCTCTGATCCTTGAGTCAGCGGCACTAGCCACGGGGCCATAATCCAATTCAAATCCCAATAAAATATAAAAGGACTTTTAATGCCTTTTTTTTAAAATGTAATTTATGCAATTTTTAAAAAACTTCAAAATAAGGTTATGCAATTTCTGTGACTGCTACTAGAGGTGTTAAAAAATAGTATGTATTTAAGATATTTAAAAAAAAAATCATAAAAAAGAAACAATTATCGTTTGAAAAGAGCTGAAACTGTTTTTAAACTGTTACTGTAAAAAATCCCCGTGGCTCGTAACACGTAACAGCTTAGTTAAAAAAAAATAAACCTTTCCAGCTGTTGCTTGTACTAGAATTTT
Source organism: Micrasema longulum (assembly GCF_059751315.1). NCBI lineage: Eukaryota > Metazoa > Arthropoda > Insecta > Trichoptera > Brachycentridae > Micrasema > Micrasema longulum. The sequence continues at coordinate 72,660 of NW_028277744.1, forward strand.
TGCCCACTTTGCTCTAAACCAGTGATTCCCAAAGTGGTCTATATTGACCCCCAGGGGTCTATGACAACCTGCAAGAGGTCTACGTCAACGAAAAAAAAATTTGGGAGTCCATGAAATGAAAATGGGGGTCCATGATAATGGATCTCAACATACACTGATAGTACTTCTGTACTTCTGGCTGCAAAAAAACATACCCGTTACTTATCCTGTATTATGGAATATAGCGAGCAAATTTTTAATTTCCTTTCCATCGTCATACCCAGTGGAAAAGGGGTTTAGCGCTGTTACCAATCTCCTAACGAAAAAAAGAAACAGACTGGACATCATTAGTCGAGAAGATTTAAGATTAAACCTGACAAAATTGACGCCAAAAGTTGATAATTTATTATTAAAGCATCAGGTTCATCCTTCCCACTAAAAACATTTACTTATTGCTTAGTTCATTTTATGTTACGTTTATTTTATATAACAGATACACAATTGTATTTTGAGTAGTTTTAATTTATATTCAATTAATAAATGTATAAAACTTAACATTTGTTTTAACTTTAAGTTTTTAACACTAAACTTTACTACAATTAGAAATTTATGAAAAATCAATATCAGGTAAGTAGGTCTACCAAAAACCGAAAAACATGGCAAGGGGTCTACGACACAAAAAAGTTTAGGAACATCTGCTCTAAACTGTAAGAAGCAGTTTCACAAAACAGTTTTTTTGTAAAATGGTAATTCTTACTGCTTCTCCTTTTAAATAACCGAAATACCTATCTCTAACCGCTACTGTATATAAGAACACAAAAAGTAAACACACAAACGAAATAAAAATAATGAAACAGCACACCAAGCACAAATTACCATTATATTTGACTTTCGATAATAATGTTATACAGTAAATTTATTTATGCGAAAATTAATAACAATTATTATTTATAAAAATTAATTACCACCGTTTCTATCTTTCTACAAAAAAAATATCTATAAATAGCGCCTAGCCCGTTCTCAGTGGACGATAAAACTAGCCAATTACCTCAGCTTATTCTCCATACAAAAAATACACTTTATTTTACATCTTCAACCCAAGTCAGCTTTTTTAGTAATCAAACAAGCTTGCATATTACAAATATTATCTGTACATTCTCTATTTGGAAACAAGTATTTCGAACATTATTGCCGAATGACTATTTTTCTTTGAAAGGATACCGTTAAAATATTATGTATCACATAGGACATGTGGCATTCGAAGTGGCCGATTTTGGCATTATTTATTTAAAAGTTTAAAAGTAATTGCCCAAAGCTTAGTGTTGACAGTTACTGCTGATTGTCATTGTGGTATTTGTTAATAAGCTTATGTACAGGTATTGTTTTAAAATAGTGTTAAATATAGCTACGTATATCGCGTGGTTAGTAATAATTGTTGTTTGAGTTGTTTTTAACAGAACCACAGAAAAAAATTTAATTTATAATTACACTAGCAGACCCGTCAGACGTTGTCCTGCCCGAACGTTGGCTTGCCTGCTATTAGCTTGGAAAAATACTTTTCATTGATAAGTAGGTACCTAAGTACTTGTTTGTGATTAAATTCCAAAACTAAAAATTGATAATATTCAAATATTTTATTTAAGTAGGTAACTAGGTACTTGTTTATAGTTGAATTCCAAAACATAAAATAAAAATTATTTCAAATATGGCATTCTTTTTGCAAACGTCAAACTCCGGTCGTCTCTCCAACAAAGGGGTGTACTTATATAGGGATACGATTTTTTTTAATGTATTGGATTTAATATTATTTTAGTGTTACCAAAAATCCAATAAAAATAAATAAATGGGTAGAAATTATAAGGAATTTAAAGAAAGAATCTGATTGAGATCCATAAAAAACAAATGCTGTTTGTAAACATTTAAAACCAAACTTTTTTGTACACAAAAAAAAACATTTTTCTATCTTTTTGCAAATGCATTCTCCTCAAATGCAACCCTGGTAGATCGATAAATAAAACCTTTATGCTCCTAACTTATTTTTACACATTCGATTAAAGATTTCAATACCTACCAACACGCACAGTGCAAAGATCTATATTTCTCTGAAAACCGCACGTTTAGGAGGAGTACGGTGACATCACACGTACAGAGGAATTATATATATGAAGATTACATACATATTATGTACTTATGTATATGTAGGTAGAAATTAATGAACATTTTTTGTAGATTGCCTAAAAAATAAATCACGGCTCACCACTGACTAATAGGTACCTACCTACCAACTCTTGGGTTATAATTTTAATAACATTAATTTATTTTCCAGTTCTCTTCGAATATTATAAAAGCTTAGTTAATGTTTTCACCGAGCATTTCAAAAGGGATTAGATTAAATCACATGAAGTATTTCAAATAGATTATAAGAAAATAATAAAGGATACGTTTTGAATACATTATGTACGAAATTAGGTTCTTATTAAAGAGATTAAGCGCTTTGTTGCCCAGAAAAAATATCCCTAAAAAGCTTTTCCTTGTTTAAATGTGTTACGAAAATATTAAAATAGTCCAGGCGAGTAAAAATTAATATTGTACTACCGTCGAGTTTGGCCCATTTCACACGGCATTGTAAAATTACGGTGAATTTACATTTGTATGCATGTTTGTTAGAACTCTCTTTTGACTGCATTTCCCCTTATTTAACCGTGAGTGTAAAAAAAACACCGATTTATGCTCTGAACACCCAAAACTGTAGAGGACCAATATTAATAACATTTTTTAAAGTTTTTTTTTATGTCCGGGTCCAAGAGTATGAAGAAATCACTGCCGTGTGTAAAATGAAATCAGAATCTTGAAAGAGTGTGTTTGACTCGATGCCTTCTGAGAAGTGAAAATCCTCCGAAAAAATCGAGTGGAAATTCGACAGTCAATAATATATTCTCCTTCATTATTTTACAACAAATCAGTCAATAACGCAAACAGAAAGAGGTGTCGAAAATACTCACTTTTGTCTACTTGACATAACATTTCTAAGGGTTGTGATCAAATGAAAATATGCATGTAACGTAAAAGCAAAAAAAATATCTTGTGGAAGAGAAAATTTCCTTTTGAATGACGTATAATATTCTGATCATTTTTTACTTTTGGTGCTTATTTTCAAATAAAAAAATAACAGAAAAAACTTATGTTTACATCTAAAACTTCAAAATGTAAGTAAAATACCTATATTCCATTTAATTAAATTGGATTTTACACAATTTTTATTTATTTCCTTTATTTATTAGGAAAAAAAACTGCAATACAATCAATTTATGTATGTCTACAAAACATTATTTTTAAACAAAAACTAAAGTGAAAAAAATATTTCCATAAAAAAACGATTTTAAAAATTCAGTGATGTAAGAAAAGGAAGTATAAAAAATACGAAAAATATTTTGAAGATGTGTGTGTAGGTATAAAAAAAGAGCTTGGTTTTGTGTGCGTGTGTGTGTTAGATTAGTGAAAAGATAAGAAATTATGATATAAAACAAAATTATTATTGTAATATTTTTTTTTTTAAATTTCTTTTGAGTCCATAATTGAATTTTGAATGTTGGTTTACTAGAATAAACTAGATCTATTGTGTTAAAAAAAATTTTAGTTCCGAGCTAAAGGAATAAAACGATGTATATTTATTTTCACAGTTAAATTTTCGTAAGAGTTGTAAAGGTATATTATTTTTCGTATTATCGCGTCTGATCACGAAAGTAATGGCGAAAGTCCGCAAAGGCAAGGAAGGAAATTACACACCAATTAAAATTCCTTCTATTAAGCGCATGGGCATTTACATGTGGACAGTACAATACATATGACAATAATGTACCTCGTATAAATGCGACCTTAATGTACCTCGCCGTAACTTGCGTACCAATCCTGTCTTTGCTGTGGGAAATTATAAAACTAACATCGGATTCTTTTCTCCTCTGCCAAGGATCTCAGAACAGTGAACGAAATCTCACTAAACGGTACTGTTGATGTTTTCCTACAGCAACGGCAGGCATTTAAGAAGCAAGCGGTGTTGTCTCTCCTGACTCGCGATGTCACACTTGCCATTTCCGCCTAGATTCCACATACCTTTAGTTGATTATACACTGTGTTAATTGTAGTAGATTTTAAGAATGTTTAAATGAAGTATTACTCATTAATGCCAATCTATTAGGGCTTACTTAAGCCTGTTGATTAACTTTTTAAAAAATAATAATAATTTAAAAAATGACAATATTGTCTTGTCCCAGCTCCGTGAACAGCCCCGACCGCGCAGGACAGAACGCTGGGACAATACGTACTGCGAACAAAATACACGACTGCGTTTGTTATGAGCGAATTTACAAAAAACATCATTAATTTTATACCAAGATGTATTAGAATTGTTAAAGTGTGAACTAAATAATTTATTTTTTTCTGCCTCCATTTTCAGTAGAAAAAAAATTTACTGCGAAACATTCACGTCAATCAAATCGCTATTGTTACAAGGTCCTATCCGTACGTGTTCACACGAGGACAATGTGGTAATTACTGTCAATCTTTGTCCTACAAATTGCTGTTTACGCGTGGACAATGGTCGAGTCTTGGGACAAAACAATATTGTATTGTCTTCGCGTAAACGACCGTTTACGCGCTTGTTACGTGTCCATCGAATTACAAGCCATTGTACAATATTCAAGTATTAACAATTAGGTTAAAATCCAAATTAAAACAGGAATACATTTCTGCGTATGGTTTGTCAAAGTTTTAGTAAATAACTCAGAAATTATTAACTTTGTGCTCATTGAAACAACTTATTAATATTTGTCGAAAAAGTTAAGTGCGCAAAGTCCGAAAAAGATGAAGAAAACACAGGTTTTAGTAAACTTTGCTAAAAATAAACGTAATTTCAATATTTTGTTCTTATGTATCTTTTTCAGTATGTTGGCCTAGGGGTGTTTACAAATTAGAAGAACACGTCAGCTTATAAAAAGATGAGTAAGGTTGTAGATGTAAGGGGTGTTTTGGGGCTTTTAGAGCCTTTAGAGCATTATTATATGAAGCAGAAAGCTGGTTAAAAAACTCATTAATATTATATAGTATTACAGAAATGGTTTTTAAGAAAAATGAATTTTAAGTCCTGTATGTAGTAATATTAGTCTTGCTCAATATAACGTAGTATTGTATTTTATATAAAATTCTAAGTTGTTTTTTCGTCGATGCCATACATTTTTAGCAAAACCATTCAATCCGTGTGTGCGCCATCGAGCTATGGACGTTGTACCCACAAATTTACAATTATTTAACCAAACAATTTTTTTTTAAGAACCGTTTTCAACTAGTTAGAAACATTTGGGAATATTTGAGATATTTTTAACACAAGTGATTCACAATTCAAATTATGTCTTGTTACTCATTTGTAACATATTATAATTTCACTGATCCGCAATTTTTTTCGAGCCCTGACACCATTCCTGCTGATTCTTATGTAAAATGACTTCCCGAATCCAAATAAAACCCCCGTTTTCCCCATCATCCGTCGATTTCGAAGGAACCCCACCTATTTTTACAACGTTTTGATAATATTTTATGGCCATTAATTTGATTTAGAAAATTGATTTAAAAAATAATAAAGGAAAGGTTGTCCATGAGCTGAATCTGCTGAACACTCCACTTTATTGGTAAACTAGAAAAAAAATATGTAACAGTACTAGAGCCAATTAAAAAATTCGTCTTTTATATAATATTTCGTTTTCCGTTGTCAGTTTTTAGATTAAAAATCCTTCGGGCGATATAATCAAAATAACTTGAAAACATTGTTAGAATGCTACAAAAATCACTTTGACTTTTTATACTTTACTTACCTATACTTAAATAATACCTGCGGTTTACTTTAATTTTTTTACCTAAAACAATTATTATTTTTCAAAATCATTAAATTGTGTACCATCCTACTTTTATGTAGTATTTTATCTTCATTTATGCATATGTATAAAGCAGTGACAAATGGTGATTTTATTCACAGGTAAGCTATAAAAAAAAATTCATATATTTGTGCCTACATAGGAAGTACATTTTATAATGTAAGTAATATATACTATAAATTGATATTTTTCCGTGGTTCTGTGAGATATAACAACTCTCATCTATGAAATCAACTCAAACGATGTAACTTCGTGATATATTATATTACATATATATATATATTATCCATTACTTTAATATATAATTCATTTAAAAATAAATAAAAAATACCATAATGAATTCAGTCGATATTAGGTATTCAATTGAAATGACAACTGGCCGCATTGTTCTAGTAATTAATAGTGCTAAAAACGGCCGCGTGAAGCGCTATATGCCCTGCAATATGACGCATGAAAGTAATTATGGTCTTATGTCAAAAGTACCATCTCAAAGAAAAATAGTCCTTAAGAAACAATGATTTAAGTCATATTTTTTTATTGCGACACGTCTGGATTTTCTATTCGACTTTTCCTGTTTTAGCTCATCGGGCAGTTTATTAAATTCGGAATAGCCAATATTTTCCAGAAACTTAGATACATGAAGATTCCCTGAGTAATGCGTATTGTAATTGAAAATATCATGACCAAATGTGTATTTTAAATGTGTGTGAGCAAAAAAGTTAATGATATTCAAAACAGTATTGGTTATGTCAAGCAGTGGAATCACCATGAAAGGAAGTATTTTTGTCCGTCGGTATATTAGAGCTAGTTCTTAAGGTGTTATGAATTAACTTAATAAAGCATAAATAATAAATAAAAATGATCGAGATGCAGTGGAGCGCCCTATGCACCAATAGGGACGGGAAAGTAAAATATAATTTAAATACTTTTTCTAGCTCAATTTTCGGATCCGTGTTACACAGCTTTTCATCCACAGGGTAAAATCAAATGAGCCAAATGGGTTTTTCGTATTTGGAGAGGAGTCCTTGTCATTATGGCTTTTGTTTTCGCCACATGGGGGTAATTATAGTTTGCATTGCAAAAACTGCAATAAGGGTTTTGTAAGGCCTTAAATAGTATTCATTGTAACAGATGCACAATAAGTTTTTCAGTGTAATTATGCCGTGAGCCCTTCTCCTTTCCGACATTTCAGATCGTAATACGGCGTTCATCATCATGTTTGATGTTATTTGTGTCGTCAAATCACTATCACCATTATTCTACTTTCATCAGTGGTGCATAGAGCACTGTATTAGTAAACCAAATTTAGCGGATTTCGATCATCTGTTATGTGGAGGTAAGGAGATAGGTTCCACTCCAAAAAAAATTGCGTTTAAATCTAATAGTTTACGTCCGACCTGTTAGGAATCGAATCCTGGACATTAAAAATAATACGCAAACGCGCCAACCACCACATAACGAGACGGACTTATCTCCACTCGATTTCCTTACTCAGGATTTTTACCCGAAAGCAACTATTGAGTCGAAAACACACGTCCAGTTTCTCAGTATTTAATGTGGACACTGAAACCAGCCAGGGTCATAGGTCATCGCTTCAAGCTCTTAGAGATCGACAGCTGCCCATGCGACGATGAAACTCCTCAAGATGTCCCTCACCTGTTGATGCATTGCCCCCTTTTCAGCTTTCAAAGACAACAGCTGGAGGCGCGATGCAGAGGCCTGGGTGATCTATGCGACATCCCATCGGTGATAGGTAATAAAGAACTCACACGAAAGGTAGTATCATACATGATAAATATAGTGCAGGAAATTGGTAAAATAAACCAAAGTAGGGAACAAAATGCCGAACACTCCTCTAGTGGAACGGAAGGCCTGTTGACTACTGCCAACAGGCCGGCTTCTTCTGAAGAGTTTTAAGTGGTTTCCTCTCCACGTGAGCAAATGCTGAGAAGTTCCTGATTAGCCCACATTAATATATCCCTCCTGATCCCAATAGTTTAGATAATTTTTAAGATATTTAATTGCAGAAAAATCCACTTTTTGAAATATAAACCTTGTATATTATAAGCAAGGTAAATAATAAAGCAACTCCCATATTAAAAAAAAAGAAAAAAGCCAAAGATAGGTCATAAGCCCTGTAAATGCTTAAATTCCATATTATTTTCCCTGAAATCTTCTCCATCTCCGTTTTAGTGAGTAATTAATTACTGTTTTTACTGTATAGACAAATAAATGCTAACACACCGGTCAAATCAACTAATAAAATATTAAAGTTGGATAGTTTCCGAGTTGTACATTTATATTATAAGGAAATACCATTTGAAATAAGAGAACACAAAAAAAAGGAAGTTAAAAAAATATGTGTGTGGCAGATAAGGTAGCTTTTAATAATGAATCGCGTTCGGGTTGGTTGGTTATAAAGATGTTTTTTTTTTGTTTTCCAAAATGATGTGTTTTTATTACAGTTAATGATTTTGTTCATTGTATTGAAAGGTATTCTTTTTTAATAATATGTTAGTACTTTAAATTCATTTGACACTGTTTTTATTCTCGGGATTATATTTAGAGCTTTCTTTTGTAATATTGTGAATTTGGTAAGGTATTCAAAATAAAACACTATCATTGGATTAAATAACATTTTTATAATAATTATCATTATTTTAACTACGTCACTTTTTTCCTCAATACAATAATCCTCAATACTTGTTAAATACATAAACTATTAGCACTATTATGCACCAATATCACTAAGCAGTAATTATTGTTAGTATATAAGGAAACTGTAAATATTTAAGTTAGTTTGATAATGTATTAACAAGGTGAAACGCGTCAACATACAAAAAAATAAAAGAAATGTGTTCATTGTACTATACGACATTTCTTAGGCATCCAGATGTTTGCTAACTGAGATGGATATGTTCTCATCATCACTATGGCAGCATCATCTGCATGGCATGTGATGTTGATGACCTTATCTCCTTTAGTAGATTCACTTTTTTTTTTATTCTCAAAAGCGTTTTTTTATATATTTATTCTGCTTGTGTAAGAAAGGGTTTTTAGCGTAAATATTGTTGTACTATATTTAGTTATAAAGGTGCTAAACTTGCTTTGTTGTTCTTATTATGTGTTATTTTCAAAATGTTAATATTATTTATGTCCCGAACTGAGTTGTTGTAACTCCTGGGAATGTAATTTAACGTATTATACTTGTAAAATACTTTGTTTTATATGATTCATAAATAAAAAAATAAAAATCAATTCAATAAAAGTGTTTTATTTTGGATACTTACCAAATTTTAATCTGCAATTCTACCAATAGGAAAATCTCACGTTCTTTTTTTAAACATTTTTAAAGTAATAAAGGTCTATTAAATACCGTCGTAGTATAAAAAATATCTTTAAATTTGTAATTATGAATTCCCGCAAAAACGGTCATTTCATTGGCCACGCCCCTAATACGTCACTATTCGTGTTTATTTGTTCCCGACCATTCAAATTTGTTTTGAACATTGTCACGAATCTTGACGTCACAACTATCAAAGTCAAACTTGTTGCGTTTTTTTAGCGAATTTTTTTTGCATAAATCATTATCGAATCTTATGGTTCTTCGCAAAATTTAAAATGTTTTGTTCCTTGCAATCTTTTTCGTTATCACCTCAGTGATGTAATGATATGTGAGTTTCAAGTGTGTATAATTTCGAAATATTGATAGTGAATTATAAACTATGATGATAATTATATTAATTTAATATTAGGATATTCATGTATTGAAACTACAACCAAATAATAATAAAAAAATAGTTTTCAATATCTGCTTCAAACAATTTCATTTCTACAGACCCTTTGCAAACCTTAAAGATTTTCAGCAAGTTGTTTTGAGGTAGCGAAACAAAGAATTATTTTTTCTAGAGGCTTCCAGAGGACGAGGAAACCTTTTTTTTCAAAATTTCGAAAGGAAGGGTAATTTTTTTACTCCGAAAATAACCGTTATCTAAAATTTCATAATGAAATTCGAAATAGAATAATCTCATGATTGGGTTTTAAACTGGGTTTAAATTGGATTTGGGGTTAATAAACAGAAAATAAGCGAACAGAGTTAAAAAATAGGTAAGGGAATAAAAAAATGAAGGTTTTTTAATGAAAATTAATAATTACCGCCCGATTTTTATCAACACATGCCCAACCCTAAAACAGTAACGTTTAATGTGGTATATGAAACCCTAGGGAATTTCAGCTAATGTTTGACAATAGAATCACGTTTGTGTTATCCTGTTGTTAGTTTATACCCGTATTGATTCATTTAACAAAAATGATTAATTGTAAACAGATTTAATTAATAAGATAGAACAATAATTATGTAGAGTTATTTATTAAGTTTTTGTATATAGTAAAAGTTAAAACGTAATTGTTCAATAACTTTATTTTGAAGATACATTACTTATTTATTTTATGTACAAATTTACTATCTACTTACATTTTAAAACAGGAAGGTAATTATCAGAGGCAAATCGTCTAAATAAGCGATTATGCATAGCTTACCATTATATTTGACTCTCGAAAATAATGTTTTGCACTAAATATGTTTATGCGAAAATAAATAACATTTTTTTTATTTTAAATCATTACCACCGTTTATATCTTCCCGCAAAAAAATACCTATGAAGTGTGCCCAGCGCCCAGCCTGTTCTCAGTGAACGATGAAACTATCCGATTACCTCAGCCCATTTCTCCATACAAAAATACACTTTATTTTACATCTTTAACCCAAATCAGCTTTTTAGTACTAAAACAAGTTTGCAGATTAAAAATATTATTTGAAGATTCTCTATTTGGAAACTAGAATAGCGAACATTTTTTGATGTGAGTGATCAGTGTTGACAGACTGCTGAGGGTGTTTGTGGTATTTTTTAAACTTTTCTGCAATTATTGTATTAAAATAGTGTGGAATAAAGCTACGTATATGACGTGGTTAATAATAATTGTTGTTTGGGTTGATTTTTATAGAACCATAGAAAAAAAAAAAATTACTAACATATTATGTACTTATAATATGTAGGTTCAACTTAATTATATTTTTTTGTAGATTACCTATTCAGTTCGATGTATTTAAAGTATTTCTCTTTTATGTTTTAAAAAATCTTATGTGATTAAAAGTAGCCACTTCAAAGTGATTATCCGAGGGTAGGTTGAAAACTAATGCACACATGCTCGTAGAACGCGAACGAAATGATCTTCAGAAGTGCGCTAGGTAGCATGTGGAAGTAACATTCCAACTATATATGCATGCCAGTGTATTTTGAGAGGTGGAAGTATAGAGACGTGTTTCAGTGCTATGTCAACGCAAGTTAAACAGCGTGCTGTTATTGAATTTTTAACTGCTAAAAAGTGACTCTTATTGAGATTTATCATGGTTTAAAGGCTGTTTATAGCCCTACTGTATATCGATGGGTAGTAAAATTACGCAAAGTAACCCTTGTTTTTACAATACGAAAATTAAAAATTGAACCCTTTACAAATTTACTTTAAAAATCAGTGTTCAGTTTGCCAATTTGGATAGGGCTCTCTGCGAAACTATGCATGTAGTCCGTGACAGGTTTGGCGACAACATTATTTCCACAATTATTGGTCTTAATAATTATTGATTTTTACGAACCAGTGATTTATAAAAAAAAATTTGAACACTACAATTAAATTTATATCGGTCAATCGACGCTTTTAAAGTTTTGTTAAAACATTCTGTAAAAATCAAGTATTTACATAATCATAATCTTCTTGTTTAAAGGAGAGAAGAAAAGCTGATCTAGGGTTACTCCGTATGGATCCGCTGACGAAAGGATTACTAAAACAGACTCAACAAAAAAAATCATGTGTTTATTTTCATTATTATTGTTATTTTTTTTTCTTTACAAGTGGAATTATACGGAATGACGTTTTCACGGGTACGCTTATTTCTTATTTTTTTGTATTGTATTGACTTATATTTGGAAAACTATAATTGGCCTATAATTTTGTTTTATTTGTAAATATGTTTTTTTTTGTTTGTTGTTACAATGGCTGTTAATAAATATAATAAATAAAGTTATTCCTCATTTAAAAAATGTCAAAATATATTTTTATACAAAAGGGTTGGATTTAAACTTTTTTAAATTTTTAAACGATTTTGTGATCAAATGATGGCGACAAAGCGTCCAGATAATAAATTCCCATAGAATTCAATGCATACTCGTATCTCTGCATGGAAAACCAAATGGACAGTGTCCACCGGGGAGGCCCCCATAACGTTGGAGAAATGGCTGGAGTTTAGCATCATTATCTTGTCTACAGAAAGTTGAAGAAAAAGTAAAAGAATTTTTTTTGTATGTAAGTCGAGTAAATAAATAAATTTTGCTGAATTCGAATTGTCCTTATTTGAGTGAGCTTTAATTGAGTTTGTTCGGTGATTATAAAACATTTCTAGCCATAATAGATGCTTACGGAAAACTTTGAATAAAGTTTTGGAAAAGCTTAAGGTTTTGAAGGGTTACGTAAAAATTCGAAGAGAAATTTATTTTTCCTTTCAAGGTTTCATCAGTTTTGAAGAATTGTAATTAACAATATATACAAATTCCGAAAGTTTGACAGGTTTCGGCGAAACCGTAAAAATAAGGAAATTACATTAAATATGTAAATAATTAATAAAAAGGGTAATGAAACTATTGTTTAAATATTCCAAAATGCGAAATTGAATGGCGTAAATACGTTAATGTATTTTACATAAAAAACAAAAATATATATATTTCGGTTTTTATTTTATTGTTCGTTTTTTAATTGTTTCATTTTATTAGGTAATTCAACAAAGATATGTACTTATTAAAAAACATGCAATTCGTTGATAAATATATAAAATTCTAATAAATAATATAAGACTATCAAACTTAGGTAAAAAAAATAAAAAATATGCAAGTATAATTTTGTCATCGTAATGATTTTTGTTTTGTAATTTTGAAATTACTTCGCCCGTGACGTCACTAGTTGTTGTCGGTGAGTTGTCCTGACTGGTACCTACATTGGCTTTCCGGCAATCCAGCTAACGCTGTAGTTGATTGGTTTTTCGCAAGAACTTCTAACGTAGTTCAAAGTATTTAATTTTTGACAATGTTTACCCGCATTTTATAGAAACTTCGCCATACAATTAAATACTATAATTTTTACAGCGTTATAGCACTGGACTTGATCATTACAGAATACATATAAGTAATAACATTTGGCATTTGATAATTATGTGTGTAGGACAAATAATTCGTGTTCAAAATAAGTTTGAACGCAGAATAGTATTAACCTTTTCAGACATGGGTTAATTCCCATGCGTACATTTTTTTTACTATGTGCGTAATAAAGGAATTATTTGTTTTTTTTATACTTTCCATATTTTTTTATCCTTTATGCTTTAGAAGTTATTTAACGTTCATTTTTATTTAAAAACAATGGGGTCTCAACTGATAATCAATCAACAAAATTTATTTAAAATTTATTTTAAACTAAGAATATATATTTTTTCAATTAAATTAATTGTATTTTACTGAAATATAAGAATTATATTTAAAGCATTAACTTTGTGGTAGAACATTTAACTAAATGTCATTAAATATTTTTATATTACCATTTACATCAAAGTCGGTAAGTGGTTTTATACAAATATTTAATAACATTTAGTTACTGAAATATGTTTGAATCTTGATTTATACATAATTTATAAGGACGACAGGACCTCGGTTCAATGGAAACAAACCAGCCAGAACCCCGCTTTCAGAGGTAAAAACTAAATTTTCTGCGTAATGCTGATTACCGACGTAGAAAAAAAGAGACGTACTTAGAGGTTTCAGTAATTAAAAAATGAACTCGCCGCTTATGATTTTCGGCAGGTACGATAGTAAAAATTTCTTAAATTCGTGTATATTTTAATGATCACCCGGGCTAAAGGAGGGTATGAAAATGTATTCCTAAGAAACTATTCGCAAACATTATTCTTTATGATTTTACTATTATTCGTGAACATTAGAACAAATATTCGATATCTTCAATACAAATTCTGTTCATGAATTAAAACGAATTCTCACTCGTTATTTTTTAGAAAAATAATGGATTTATTTTAAAATATATTATTAAATTTAACTTTGTTTCCTAGAATACGTGATTTATATTTCTTTATTTAACATGTTAGACATAATTTAAATTTTACATTGGTGGACTTCTTGCTAAATGGTAACTTCTTCCAACCAACTGATGATGATGATTTCACTAAATAGAGGTATTATTTAGTAATATAACTTTTTTTTGTTTTATTGCTCAAAAAACTTTTATTATTTTAAGTAATTATGTTGTTTTAATTTTTTTATTATTATTATCTAGTTATTCTCAACTTTACTGTGTTATTGTGTCTGTTAAAGGCATAGAACTAAGAACTAAGAATCCAGGCATAGTCCAGAAACCGCATACGCACATCAAACAGAAGGCGACTCAACTACTCGTAAATGAGTAGGTTTACGTTTTGACCAATTAGTTTCATTGTATACGTCGATTAGTACGCAACTCCTGATTTGAATTCAACTATGCCGTGTTGTGTCCTTTTAAAGTTTAGAAATACTGCTAGGATCTCAAAGAAACAGGATGCAATCACATTTCATCTGTAATTTGCAAATAAATTTGTATAAAACAAATGCATTACTTAAAAATTGAATTATTTTTCCATCTGTCAGATTGTCGAAGAAACAAAATAGAAATTTCGTTAGTGTTGCCAGGGTAGATTTTTTTTTTAACCTACTTTGCTCATCTAATAAAAGAACTAATAAAAATTAGACCTCGGATTAAACAACGCCGTGGGGGACATTTGAACGACATTATATTTAAACCATCAAATATTATTTAACATGATATAAAAATATCCGTTTTATGTCAAATAGAATTTGTTTTATATTTTAAGTTCAAAGTTCATTAATTCAATTACTCTTATTAAATGACCCTTTACTTATCTACTCTGTTGTGTCAATGAATGTTTCCACGTGCACAATAAAATTTTAGAGAAATGAACAGATTACTTTTTTTTAACCTTACATTTGTGTTATGATTTTTTTTCCCATCAAGCAACATTACCCGGCGACTTCACGAATACGCGCGGCGGAAGTATGCCGGAGTGGGAGAATTATTGGACACAGTTCGATGTATTCAAATATGATTCTACGCTCCTTCTGGACTATTCTTAATTCTATGGTTGAAGGCTTAGAAAACCATGTTTTGGAGATATCATTTTCAGGGTGAAAATTTTTTTTTGAGAATTTTTTGAGAAGATTAAACGCGTACAAAAGTGTATCAAATTTAAATGCGAATATTCTCAAAAGCAAACTAACAATCGTAAGACGGAACCGAAATTATTTTTTTTTCAAAAAAGCTTAAAAGGCCCTCGTATAGTAAAGCACTTTTTCTCTATGTCCAAGCGGATGATCAATACAATTCTGTATGCGAAATAGAGCGAGAATTCTGGACGAGTGTTTTAGACTCGATTGCAGCTCTCAGGTGAGAAAAGATCATAAGAAAATCGAGTGGAGATAAGTCCACCTCGTTATGTAGTGGTTGACGCCTCCGTTATTACCATTGTTGAGGTCCTAAGTTCGATTTCTAGTAGGGGGGATGTGAAATATTGATTTTTAAGGTAGTTCAAACTGCAATGTCTTATCATTCCTGGACTGGCACCCGAAGCGTAAGACTGATCACCTTACCTTCTTATAATAGATTATCTAAATACGCTGCATTTAGTTAGAAAATGGAGCACCCTATGCACCAATGAGAGCAGAAAGGAGAATGATGACAACGATAATGTTTTTCTGAGAGAGTTCTTCCAACCTCTATCACAACATGGATTATCTCTTCGTTCTAGTAACGAGAGAACCCTTTTAATACCCTTTCATCGCACTCATTTTCTTGCCTTATCTTTCACAGTTGTAGCTGCTCAATTGTGGAATAATCTATCCACTAATGTTAGAGACGCCCCTTCTGTATTTATATTTAAATCAAGATCAAAATATCAATATCTAAATATTTAAGTTGATCTTTTCTCATTTTATTTCCTTCCCATCTCATCTCCACAGTATGATTTTAAAACTTTTTTAGTTAATTTTTGTTTTTAATTTTGTATAAAATTATAAGATTCAGTATAATTCCTTAAAATATGTCTACGTACTTGTAATTTTCTCGAACTGAGCGGTACGGGTAGGTAGGAAGAAATTGCCTTAAGGCAATATGCCCGCCCTTATATGTATATTTATTGTTTGCATATATTGTTCCAGGATGCAGAACTAAGTTCGCACAGAGGCACACCTTACATGTTGGTCCAAGATCCTTCAATCTTCTTAGAAACAACAAAACATTAAATCACTGGTACAGTTTAAAGAAGGTTTGAGGTTTTGGATTAACAGATAGACACATTCTTCATTCTTCACAAAAAAAAAATTAAACATAAATGCATACTGCAAATAAATAATGTTTTCGTAATATCAGCATACGTTAATTTGGTTTTTCTTTTATTTTTCTTTTCTTTTCTTTTCTTTTCTTTTCTTTTCTTTTCTTTTCTTTTCTTTTCTTTTCTTTTCTTTTCTTTTCTTTTCTTTTCTTTTCATGACATACCATATTTATATGCTTTAAACTTTTTAATAATTAAAAAAGGAATGGCCCACGCTCAGACACTAAAGTGTTTGTGGGCATTTTTTCCAATTTATGTTATAGCTTCATTTTAAGATATATTTTTCTAAAGTGCATTTTCGTAATTATATTTCTATATAAATAATATATGTATGGAAAAATAAACAAATGAAAAAATATATGAATATAAAGTTAATAAAATAAATATAATATAACGTTAAATAAATAAATAATAAACATTAATGAATAACGTAATTTCGTAATACACAATTCTCTTTTTTTTGTATTCGTCCGAAGGGGCTTTTTCTTGATCTCGTAACTTTATAAATGGTAAACGTGAAAGGGAGAAAACAACAATTTATAAAATATGTTACTTACACAATAAAAATATTAATTATGTTTTGAATAATTGTCCGTAAAGATTTTACGACGCTAGCGTACCTACGCAAAAATTAACTTTTAATACATAATTGATACCTTGAGTACCTACCCGTTTTCACCAAGGACCTGTAGTAATTTCAGAGGAATTAAAAAAGGTAACTCACAAAGGTGGATAAACCTAACTTCAAAAGATTAATAAAAAACAGGTTGTTGTCCCGTGGCTTGTGTCGCGGATCACGGATCAGAAGAGCGAGGTTAGAACCCTACCCTACCAAAACTGATTATCATTTTCTAATAGTAAGTTCCGAGTATTTACAACTCTTTGACAATAGTCCCCAAAATTTGAACATTTTGCTCGTAAAGCATAAGAACGCAAATATAAGTTTAAAAATCACTGTTTTCGTTTAATTTTTTTACGAACGCGTCAGCTCTTTTACTTCACAAAAATCATCAGATGAATCTATATTATAATTATTTATTTATTTTTTATTTATTAAACTTTTCGTACATAATGTTAATTGTACATTGGCGGGCTATATTAAATGCAGGCACTGATTTCCACTATAAATAGTGACACGTGTTCTAAAGTATTTAAAAAAATGAATTCATCAAGTTTTAGCTTTCGTTTGCTTGCGCCACGGCTTATTACTTCACTGGAATTCAACTTCTGAATGATTAAGAATAGTAATATGCAAATACGAAGTAAAAAAAATAAAATATTAAGATCTTCTTACCGACATGATGTTTCAAACCTTTTTACTAATTAGTCATTTTAATATTTTATGTTCCAAGTGCGTGCGGTGTTATATTAGGTGTATTTAATTAAGCTTATTTTCTAGGCTTAATCTGATGCATAGGCCACTGTATAATTATAGTAAACTCGACCATCACACTAATCACATTAAAGATAAGGTGATCAGTCTCACACTTCGCGTGTAAGTCAATAGCAGTACAATTTTGCATAGACGGTATTCTAACGCCCACCATCTACACGCAGATATTACAGACTCCCGAGGAACTAACTGTCAGCTGCGCAAAGGGAAAAGTAAGTTAAAATATTCCTTAGTAATAAAATACTCTATGCAGATTAAAATTTATGGACAGAGGCCGACACGTCGTCGCCACCCCCCAGGATCCCCTTATGCCTCTGTTTTTTCTATTCAAAATTAAAGTATGTACAAAATTTACAATAAATGTTCACAAATAAACGAATACAAAAAAAAAATCGATTCAGAACACATTAAAAATATTTTTCCAAATAATGAAATGAATGCACAAAAAACAAATCAACATAATGCACCTAATGTACCAAATGTACCGTTAGAAAAAAATACATAAACATGAGTAGGTAAGTAAACTAAAATAAAACTTTTTTCCTATTTAGAAAAGAACAAGATGAAGGTACGAAAATATACTAATTTCATCAAACAGAATTAAAATCACGGTTATTTGAAATGAGAGAACGGCCTTGGATAAAAAAGGACTTCCTGGGTGAACAGAGGCAGAGGATCCAAAACCACCTCCGTAAGGGGAAGACAAAACAAGAAAACGTGTGCAGTCCCAACTGTATCAGCATCCCACAGGAACAGTTGCCTGTCCCACTATTGTTTACCCACCTAGGCGTCCGCGCATCTGAGGAGCTCCCAACGTATATATATATTCCTTTCACAAAAAAAATAATTATTTCTCTTAAAATTGATAGTATATCAACCTTGACAAACAAATAATTGTCGCAGTAGGCAAAACTAGAAGTTTACAATGGAGTTCTAGTGCCAACCCTAATTAATGGGAGCGAAGTATGGAATTGGAAAAAGAATTACGAAAGTAGGTTGAATGCTGTCGAAATAAAAATTATGTAAGGCTGAGACATGCATTATCGACAGAATCAAGAAAGACATGTAAAGCGAATGGACAGCGAAAGAACGGCTCAAAGGATTTACTCTACGAATGTTAATGGATGCAGAAAACGAGGAAGACCGAGAAGACATGGCACGATCAAGTCCATCAAATACTTGAAGATGGACATGCCAAGAGTAGGGATAATCGGCGTGCGTGCTTCAGAAGATGTATGAATGTATAGGAAACGAGGTCTGCGTGCAAATAAAGAGGGATGTGGCGTTCTATCATATCTGCCTATCCCTACGAGGAAGGGCGTGATGGTTTGTTTGTCAATTAAAATATTTAATAATTGACTTACTGATTAAAAATTAAATTAAAAATATTAAAGTTTTATGCAAATTAAATGCATAATATACCTTCAATGACAGTAGTTGTAAACCATGTAAACGCTTAAACCATATTACATTTTTAAAACATTGTTGTTCTCTGTTGAGATATCAATAAATTAAATACAATTTAAATCGACACCCAAAATAATGTACCCTTTCAACAAATCTCCTTGTAACTTTTCGATTTAAAATTCACAGCCTTCTTACAAAACATTAAGAATATTTCATGTAGAATACAATGCGTTAAATTATTTAATCTTGGGAAGGAATTTTTAACTAAGTTTTTTAAAGGCCATAATTTTTTTAACAATATTTTTTTTTTCTGTTGAATTAAATATATGGAACAATAAGAATTCGATGGTAACTAGACCCATAACTTTACAGTCTTACAATATAAAAAGGTACGTCCAATGGCTTGCAGACTGCCCGAATTGTTTTCAGGCTTTGCCTAGTAGGGGATTTGGTTCAGCCGGATAAATCTCACCCGCATGATAAAGGTTTCAGCTCCTTTACTTCACAAAAGTCAACAGATGGAAGAGTTGAAGAAATGTGGATGTTTAAACATGAACAGAATGATAAATGTTACGCAGTGTGTAAAGTGGCCACTTAAACCAGCCAATGGCAGGTCATACGCCCTGTAAATGCCTAGTCTTTCATATTCGCTTCTCAATAATGTTTTCCCTCTCTGTTGCAATAAATTTAAATACGATATTTCTATTTTAACTAATTATTTAACATTATAATTCCATGTTCACTCCCTAGTTGGAGCATATGGTGTCCACAGAGAGACCCAGGCATATCTGTTGGCTGCCAGCTCCTGTGCCTCCCAAGTTACTTTGTTCGTGTCCCGTTACTTTGATATGTGCGGTGGTTTGACTTTGTGAATAATAAAAAAATAAGAGAACAGACGCAGAAAATTCCAGTAACAACTATTATAAAGCGGTTGCTATTCGGTTGGCTGAGCCATGTACTGCGGATGCCTCGTCAGACAGAGCCTAAACCATGTTTGCCTTATTTACAAGACATCAGGTTAGAACTTTTTAATCCTTTCATAATAAACAATTTATATATTTGTACCTTATAGGATAAACACAGGAGTTTATTTTTTGCCGTTTTAAAATTATAAATGCAGAAATTATCGCAATGATCTATTTTATATGTGAATAAAACACCAAACTCCACTTTCGTCATAAAAATGTATTTTTATGTTTAAATAAAAATTTGATTCAACTTTATTTTAATGCAAAAATCATCAGTAGTCTCAGGGCTTCGATTACAACGGGAAGTTAACCGAGTTGTCTTCGACTGTCTACAAAAAAACCGATATTTGTGTACGAAAATGAGTATATTTGCATGAACATTTATGGCATTTTCGTCGGTAACCTATAATTGAACATGTTTAGTAGAAAAAATTGTATGCATATTCTGCTTTTCATACAGAAAACTTAATTTTACTTAGTAGATAAAATTTAAGACAATTGTTAACACCCCATTGTAATCGGGGCCCTGATATGCTATTTAAATGTCTACTATTTTAAATCAATATAATTATTATTTTACATTGAAAGTGTTTTAAAGATTTAAGCTAAAATTCTGATGTTTTGGAAAACACACAATCACAAAATATTGTTTCTTGAACCATTTAATGTGATTGCCGTGGTTTATTTAAGGTACAGATATTTGTTTTATAATTAAAAATGTGAAGTGTAAATAATGTACTTACATATTTGTTTTAAAAAAAAATAATATGCATGCTTCCGCTTTCCATTATGTTATATCCCAACTCAATAAAGAACTCTTGGCCTCATAGATTTAGGGAGACTTGTAATATGTATCTTTGTATAAATATTATTTTTTTTAAAAGACATTCCTATGAAAGTATTTTTGAATAATTTCATAAATGTGGGCCATCATATAAAAGAGAGACATAAATAATTATTATCAAAATGAGAAGATTTTTTAATTACTTATGAGTAATGTTGTTTTGAAAATGTTGTATTTAAAATCATTTAGGAATCATTTAATATGTAAACGGCTAAGTTAATTAAAACCCCAGGAACGTTTTAAAAAAGGGTTCTTAAGACAAAAATAATTGAAAGGGGAAGTTGAATGTTTTTTTGCAAAAAAAATAAAATTTTAATAGTTATCAAACTAAGCTTATTTTTGTATCGTATTATCATCGCTATGATCTTTTAAAGTTTTGCGATTTTGAAATTACATTGGCGGCGACATCACGAGTCCAAGTCGGTGAGTTTTCCTAACATTTAAAAGCAGAAAAGTGGAACCTTGTACCCGACAAAACAGTCTCGACGTCAAAAAACATGGCTACCCGGAAACCCGAAATCTTTCACAATGCTATAATTTATTGTTTACTGTTGACGCGTGTTCACGTAAACCTGTGGCGTTTCAAAGTAGCTCATTTTCATTAAATCCATTTTTTAAAATTTTTTTTCGTACATTTCGAGAAACTTTGCCAAACAATTAAATGGTCTAATGTTTAACTCATTGAATTAATATGGCATACTTTTTAATTCTTTATTCTAACTTTTTTTGTATACCTTTATATAATTAATTTTGTAATGAAGATACCTGTCTTGAAGATCGGTCTCTGAAATATTGTAGATTTAATTCGTCTTAATAATGAAGTAGGTTTTTTGTAGATTACATATAAAAAACAAGAACAAATGGGGTTGATTTACATAAGCGCAAGCTGGTTTGCTTTGAAATGCATTTTTAAACTGTGACGCAAACTTCGTATTAATTCAAAATTTAAGTACAATCAAGCAATGTTTAAAATATTTTTTTTATAAAAAGGAAGTATTTCTATCCAATCATTTAATTATTATTTTCATCATCATTTCCTATCCGCACCCAATGATGATGATCTTACTTGTTTTAATTATAGGAAAGCATATTTTTTTAAATAAATTTCTTAGACTAAGTTAAAAAAATACCCGATTTGTACAAATGTTTAGTTTAAAAAATATAATGAAAATTTATCGATCACGGATATTTAACAAATTATATAATTCATAGTAACGTTCGTTAATTTTCCTAATGCAAAAAATTACATTTTAAATATGCTTACTAAATATAACGAGATTGAAATCAACATTTAACGGCGGACCCGTGGTTAAAAGGTAAGGATACTCGCCTCATGGACGGGGATTCACGGTTCGATTGCCGGCGAGATCAGATGAGATCGCATTAATAAAAATATGTTTACTCAAGCCTGGGGTGCTGTTCTGAACCACTCTCGTGGCACGAGAAAACAGTTATTCTCGTGTATTTTGTATGTAGATACACGAGATAATACAGCCGCGAGAGCGTTTGGAATACCAACCCTGGGAGTTCTAAACAGTAATAACAATGCGTGAACCTTTAACATTGGTTCGATACCCGTTTTATCACAATTTTAATTGATTATCTTTATTTATTGAGTTGGCGTTAATTTTGTAAAACTCCATATAAGAAACTTAATTTTAAATGAAACGCTGATTTAAGTATATGAGTATTATAAATAAAAATCGGACAATTATCGTTTTAAGGGTTAAAATTTGAACACATTTTTTCGAAAATGCCGTAGTGAGGAAAAACAACTGTTTTATTTACCAATAAAATTCATAGACTCAAATCAGTATTTGATTTGTTCCTCATTTGATTCTCATTTCCTGGACTGGCACCTGAAGCATAAGGCTGATTGATTGGCTTCCACTGTCTATTAAAACAATTATAAACGAGAAAATGTTTAAAAAGGCTTTAGAAAAATGGATAGTGGAGCTAGGTAGAAGTAAAATAGATTGTCTCATTTGCCCAAACCAATATTGAATCAACCGCTCCACAAGTGTATAGCTTATGTTAGGTTTTTGTTATTTTCATTGTGCGTTTTGTAATATAAATAATATAGATGTACATATATACCTAGTTTTTAAAAGTGTGAATATTTTGTTAATTATCTCTGCTTATTAAGTAAGTTTTCTTTGTTTATTCTCTAATGTAAAAACATTTCAAAAAAGTATATTGTTAAGTGTCCTCGGCACGGGTAACCCCAGTGAGGACACATTATTTTTATTATTAATTATAGTTTGTAAGAGAAAAATAAGAATAAAATAAAAAAATTAATAAAAGAGTTACCGACCGAAACGAGATTTTCAACCGAAATCAAAATCAAAATTTCGTCCTCTGTTCGAGTATCGACCGAAACTGAAACTTATTAAAATAAGTTTTAAGTCACTTCAAAACGCCCAAAATTAGGCGTTTTTATTGTTTACCCTTACGAGTTCATAATATAAGCGTTAAATAAAATACACGATGAAATTAAGGGTATAAATTTAATGCGAAAATTTGTTTATTTATAGCGTTTTTTGGTTCTTTGTTATGTTACATACATAACTTGTATGTAACAAATGTACGCTACAGGAACTTTGACTTATTAATTATAAAGGAAATATAAAAATATTAATATCAAAGATCTTAGAACTACTAACTACAGTAAAAAAAAAAAAAAAAAACAGTCCGAAAGTAATACGACACATTGCGGCCGCAGGTTTCAACTGAACCGAAGTTTCGACCAATTTTTGGACGAAACTGAAACCACGGCCGAAACACGTTTTACTGGCCGAAATATGGTCGGTCACTAAAGACTGATGACCTAGTCTTCGTGTAATAGATGATCATTACACGCTTTATTTTACTGTACAAATGCAGTGCCTTATACACCATTGAATGCGGACAGAGGATGATGGTGATTATTATTTTCTAGCCAGCTTATTTATAACTTGTTCAAAATTGAAATATTTTGTTTAATACACCCACAGATAAGGTATTAACAAGGTTTAACATAATGAACACGAGAAAAACTTTTCTAACACATTGTTTCATATCCTAAAAGATACATCAAAGCATAAATATTTATACGCTAATGAAAACGAGGTCTTCAGGTAAAGAACTTATTAAAGAACCTAAATTCATAAGGATGTACAGTAGCCGTTTGTCAGCCTCGTGATGTAATGGCCAGCGCGTTTGCCTACTATGCCAGAGGCCTCGGGTTCGATTCCCGACATGGTAAACATGAAATATTTATTTAAAAATGTATTTAGTTTACATTAAAGTATTTCATAGTCCCCTGGACCTTTGTGTAACGAAAATGATCAAAATACGCTGCGGTTGGTGTAACAATGCAGTGCCCAAAGTTACCTGTTAATAGGACAATATTTATCAGAGTCTTCAACGGCTTGTTGCAGAAGTTCAGATAATACAAAAATGGAAATAAAAATGTGGATTATGGACTTATCGGAGCAGTTAGTAAAAGATTTCATTTTTAATATTTTACAGTGTGTTGAATTCCAACTGAAATTTAAAAAAATCCTGCCTTGATAAAGTGAATCCAGTGAGACAGGTAATTATAAAATAAAATATTTTGTCCCAAAAAAATACTTTTCATAATCTAAAAAAAAAAAAGTTTTTCATATTAAGTGTTTTGTATATACTGATGTTCATAAATTAAGTTTATGTTTGATAAAGAAATAAGCAATAGGAGCTCTCTTGATGCCATCTTTCGTTGCTGTTCCACAGTTTCTCCAACATTTTCATAAAGTTAGTTAAATGATTTAAATACCTGTGATAAACAGGGGCCCCGCCGCGATCAACGTCGGCAGCGTGAGCGCCAGCAGCGTTGGAATTATCATATTGCAGCCAGCACCAGTTAACACGCGCGATTCACCAGTTGCACCATCGTCCTCGGAGAGGGATGGTCGGACACTGACGGAGCGACCACCGAGCCCGCCCTATATATGTCCGCACGCTCCCCTCACCCCACCGCCCACGAGCAAGGGGCGAGGGTGGGTCCGCCCACCGTCAAACAAAACGTATGTAATCATTTAATAATAATTCTTCTACGGAATTCCCCGTTGCAATTGCGAACGAATGCAATCATGGTCATATTGGACGATAAACATTTGCAGTTTTATACTGTTACCAGTACTAATATTTACAGGAATCTAAGAAAAAACAGCCAGACCTAAAAACAATAATTTATTAGTAAATATATTACAACAGAGAAGAAGAAGGTTTTTATATTTATATTTATATTTATATTTTATAAACGTAAACGGCAAATCTGTATATATATATATATATATATATATTATGAAATCCATGAATAAATAAATATAATTACCATTCACCATCTTTGATAAAGTTCAAAAGGTTTGTTCTATAGGAACAATACCCTACACTAAATATATCAGATACGTGGGAATAACTATTGCCGAGTTCATGAAGTTGTAATATTTTTCATTATCTATTATAATTATTCATAATTTATAAAACGTCAGAAAAAATGTCCTCACTGAGGGGGCAACCTGTAACCCGTGCCAAGGACACAAAAAAATATCATTTTTTTCTACATGCAAATCACAAAATTTCAAAACAGTACCCACAGTTTTTAGACACCATGTATACATATAAATATTTATATGTATTATGTTGACATCAATACATATTTAATTTTGCTTGTATACCTATGTACTATTTATAGTACAAAACGTGGAAAAAAATAATTCGTTATCAATATTCCTTTTCCACACCAATTGGGGCACAGGGCACTGGATTGGTACGCTAATCGCAGCATAATGAGCGTATCTTAAAAACATGAGATTTTCAATCACGAACGGCATAACTCATAAACTTAGTAGATATTTATGCCTAGGCATAGTGGTAGAGTACGTATGGGAATACCATCCTTATTCTACGACTACGTCTAGGCGATATTTCAAAATTGGTTCGGCCGCATCACTCTACTAATCACTACTATGACACTACTACCCCACAGGAATAAACGAGAGGATTAAACGCTGCACACGTATGTGTGGCATACATTTTTTGTTTTATTTTTAAGATAAAAATAAATATTTGCGTTCTTATGATTTACCCAAATATTTAATTTTGAGGGCCATGTTCAACGAGTTTTAAATAACTCACTAAAATGGGAATCAAGTTGGGGTAGAGTAAGATTCAAACCACGGACCTTTAAGCCGTGAGTCCGAGACACTAGCCACGGGACCACAACCCGATTCTATTCACTATTTTCTTCCGCATTCATAAATGTTGTCATTTTGTCGTACATGCTTATCGATTATACTAGTTTTCAATATCCAATCTTGATGACACAATCCAATTTTTAAGAGAGGGGTGAGGGATCCAGGGCTGGATTTTCCTTTAGGCGAAGGATTTGAGGAAACTCCTTGATGCTTATTAAAAAAATATCTGAGTTGGTTTGTTGCATGTAAGTTAATCAAATTATAAACCGGATTGTGGTTCCGTGGCTAGTGTCGCGGACTCACGGATCAGAGGCCGGAGATTTGAACCCCACTCTACCACTAATTGATTCATATTTTATAATAGTGAGTTAAAGGCTGTTTAAACGCGTACAATAACATATTGTTTTGTCCCAAGACTCGACCATTGTTTACGTGTAAACAGCAATTTGTAGGACAAGACACTGTTCCGAGACATTGTTACGGAGAGAGACGGACAAGCTATCTCTGCGAAACTATTACTACATGACTTTATGATAGCTAAATTATGAAATGATTACTAAAAGTTGCCTCTGGTTCAATCGACTGTCTTGAACTACTATGCAAACTTTCTATCAATATTCCTTCCAAAGTTTTAAGAAATAACCCTCTTCTCCACATACCTCTTGTTTCATCTAATTATAGGCAAAATTCATATTTATGGCGAACTTTTAATAATTTTAATGTAATAAATAAATCATTTAACATAGATTTATTTGCAAATAATCTTAATGGCGTACGGCGTTTGCTTCCGAAATAATTCGTAGTATTTTTTCTTTTCTTTTGAATTTACATTAAATTACTATTCATTTTATGTTCGAGAATCTTTTTTAACTTACTGTGATGCTACTTGTGAAAACCTGTAATTGGCTTATTTGTTTTGTAATATATAAGATAATTATAGTTGTTGGTAATCCAAATAAATAAAATAAAATTAAATTAAAATAAAATAGCGATTTTCTCGACGCTTTTTATTATTTATTTCGTTTTTCAACAATTCCAATACATCTTGGCAAAAAATAAATGGGATTTTTCGTGAAGTTTCTTGTAATAACCGTCGTCGTGTATTCATTTTCGCAGCGCTCACGTGTGAACTGCGGCCGAATTTTCTTATTGTCCCAGCGTTCTGTTGGCGGTCGAGGTTTTTTATGGAGCTAGGACAAGACAATATTGTCATATCTATTGTATTGTGTACGTGTAAACGATACTTGATTTATTAATCGCTCAAAATGGCCTCCTAAATTGATGTGTTTTGGTAAATCATAAGAACGCAAATATTTAATTTTCAAGCATTGTTTTGAGAATGTCGAAATGTTTGTAGACGGGCTGGATTTCTCCCCTTGGAAGTTATTTAAAACTAAACTTGTTGCAGCAGAAAGGAAAAAAAAAGAGTAAAACATCACATTGAGAAGGGAATATAGAAGTCTAGGCATTTACGAGGCTTATGCTCTGTCATAGGATGGTTTAATTTGCCAATTTACACAATTTGTAACACTCACCATTCTGCACATGTTTAAATATCCTCATTTTCTCAACTATTCCGTCTGTTGAGTTTTGTGAAGTGAAAGAGCTGAAAGCTTTTTCACGTGGGTGAGATTCATCCAGCTGAACCAATTCAACTATTAGGCAACGTCTGAAAACAATTTTTCAATTTTTATACTTCTTATACCACAGTGTGTATTTAAACCAGCCAATGACAGGTCATAAACCCCGTAAATGTCTAGACTTCCATATTCCCTTTTCAAAAATGTTGTCCCTCTCTGTTGCAACAAATTAATTTCTTTTTCCTTTTAAGAAAAAAAAGCTTAGACTGTTCTTTTAATATTGATGTGCTTTGTGTTATTATTTAATGATGTTTTGTATAATATTATTGTTGTACGTTCTACATTATTTAAGTACGTTATTCATACCAACTTAACACAGCACTTTATTTCCATAGTTGGAACGTCATCCATGGCTGGTCGAAAATCCATCAAAATAGATGGTGAGTTATCGTGATGCAAGTATCCATGGGTTGGCTCTCCAGAAGCCTGATCTTTGCTCTACGGAGCAATCGAAGATATGCATAAATATTGACGGTCTCATAACAACGTGAACTCATAATACAACTCAAATTAATGGGAATGTAATGACAGATAATTCTCACCCGCAATAAAAAGATTTTAGTTGTTTTACTTGATAAAAACTACAGATGGAAAAATTCAGGAAAAAATAATATTTTAAACCCGTCAATGACGGGTCGTAAGCTCTATAAATATCTAGAGTTCCATACTCCCGGTTTAAAGCGTTTTTCCTCGCTGTTGTAATATTTTTTTTAGAGAATTGATTATTTGTCGTTTAATTATATTATTTCAAAATTATTAACCAAGAGACGTGAATATTGAATATAAATGAGACTAACTCTATGAAACTAATGTCTTGTTTACAAGTAAATGACTAAAAGTAAAAAGGGGTAGAAAAATTCAATTGAAGACAAAAACAAAAAAAAACATTGTTGATTTGAATTATAATTGAAGCTTTTTTTAAACTCTTTTACGTTTCATTTTCTTAAATGCCTTCAAATATTAAAAAAAAAAGTTTTTCAGACCAGGTTTTCAGCAAACGTCTCTTTTCCATATTCCAAATGCATTATTTTATTTAATTATATACATATTTATTCCATAAATATGTAGGTATATCATTATCATCATTCCCTTCCATTGGTATACAAATCGCATGTAGGTATATCCATATTTATTACCAGGGCCACGATACAACGGCAAGTTAACAGTTATATTCAATTATCATCTTCATCATTATTCCCTTACCGCACATAATGGTGCATAGGGCACTGGATTGGCCCTCCAACCGCAGTGTAACTTGATCATTTCTGTTACGTGACGGTAAGATGATCAGTCCTAGACTTCAGGTGCCAGTCCAGGGAATTTGAAATATTTTAGAGTAAAAGCGCCCTTTTCATACAAATATATCGTGTCAAACATGTCGGGAATCGAACCCTTCTGTATGGTAGGCAGACGCGCTTATAACTACTCCACGACCCCGACAAATTATCTCTGAAGTGAAATTGAATTTACCGTAGGTGCTAAAATGTGTATATTTGTATAAAAATTTTAACTTATAGTTTTTCACGTTTTAAAACATGTTTTATAGGAATATTTCATTGTTTGTATAGAAAATTCGATTTTATTTTATAGGCAACACTTGAAAATAGTTATGTTACATTTTGGTTGTAATAAGGGCCCAGGAAATCTATATAACACTCGAGCATTTCAAGATCAATATCGAATGTCTTCTGCAGGCTCATTCTTCACAACAATTTCATTTGTTACAGTTTCGTTTGGTTCGTATCGTATTTATTTTTCGTTCCCTCTCATACAATACGAATTAATTACAGAATAAGAGCACTGGTAAGATTAGTCTAAGATGGAAATCATTATTATATCATTTAGTAGATATTGGAAACGTGTAAACGGTTTTGGGTACATTAAAAAAAAACATTGTTTGACCATATTACTTGTTGGAATATTTTGATAGAACTAATTCCTTACACACTTTTAAATTTTGAGGTACTTAATATTTGTATCCCAAAAAACATATCAACCACATTTAAAAAATGCACGCGTTCATACATTATAAATACAATTATTTATTGATTCAATTAAAAATCCCGATCATCTCATTACTAATTTAAATAATTGAAAATTAATCTAGGAATTCCACTTACAATCCCGAGGAAAATCCAGTCCTGATTCCCATTCAAAGAATGATTTTGTCCCTGGGATAATTATTGCTGTTTGATAAAAAGTAAATCATACAATTTCACCATTTTAAAACTCTAGAAACAAACAAAAAAATATTCATATCAGCCGTTTGACAGAATTAAAATTTTGACCTAAACACTGTAATCAAACATTTACAAATAGTTAAATAATCAAATATTAAAAAATAGACAAAAAAATAATTCCATAAAAAATATTTTAATTTTCTAAACCATTATAAAAAGCATAATTTTACCGAAAATTTAAGGGAAATAACACCAACCTAGTGTGATTTAAAATGCTTTTTTTTCTTTTTTAAAACCAAAAACTTATGTTCTTTCTTTTGAAAAATCCTGTTTAATTTATAATTTTTAAATCATTAGATTAAAAAAAAAGTTTTTCCAATGTACCCAAGTTTAAGTAAGTAAGTGAAAATTCTTGATGGAAGTTCATTGTAATTTATTATATAAATAAAAGACAAGTGATACTTTAAATCCACAAATTTGGAAAATCCAGTGACCGGTTTCATCGCTTTCGCGACATCTTCGAGACTAATATCTTAACTAAGGAGTCCAATGTATTTATACAAAACAGAGGTAAGGATAGATAATTCAAAATTATATGAAAGTAAATTAAATAAAGTTATTTTTATCTTAAGGATCATTATCAATTTTTTTTTCTGGTTAACTAATGAGTTAATATAATGCTATTTTATTGAGCTTAAGTATTTTATTTTTGAACTCATTAACATAGCTTTATTTAAACCCTAAAAAAAATAAAAAAAATAATAATGATCCTTTGAGATATAAATAATTTTATTTAATTTACTTTCATATAATTATGAATTATCTATCCTTACCTCTGTTTTGTATAAATACATTGAACTCCTTAATAAAGATACCAGTCTTGAAGATGTCGCGAAAGCGATGAAACGAGTCACTGGATTTTCCAAATTTGTAGATTAAAGTATCACTCGTCTTTTATTTTTATATTATACCCAAGTTTAGTCTTAATTTCACGATGCGTAATCTATGGGTCAAAAAGTAATTATATTTCAGTCACATAAATATTTTTAGTGTACTTTTTAATCAGAAGAAATATTGTTTTCATCGAATGGCATTATTTTGAAAGAACGGCCTATTAAAATGGCAACATTGTATGATTTCTTTACCCTTTTTCAGATAACAGCCGTACACACGTCCTGTTAATTGCATTTTTTATGGTTGTTCGAATAATTAATTAAATAATAAATTTATGGACATTGTTAATATGTTGCTGGGAGATCTATAAGACTAAGAAAAGTAATATCAATCAAATTACAATGATATATACATAACGCGGATTTTCATTTTCTGTAGGTGTAATAAAAATAATAAAAGTGAACGCTCTCTGTTTCAGAATTAATTCCCTTTTTATGGTATTTATGCAATGACGCGACGTTTTTATTAAATCATAAATTATAACAGAGATGAAGAATATTTTTGAGAAAGGAATATGGAAGTTTAGGTATGGCTTTTCAATTGCCACTTTACATTTACCATTCTGCACTTTTATTTATTTATTTAGTAAACAAACAAGGCAAAATAATACAATAATTAAAAACAGAACTATGCACATAAAAAAATATATACTTATTTTTCATCTATTTAGATATTACTTGCTAATGAAATAAACTATTTAAAATCATTTTTTTTTTATTAGGAAAACAATATACCATGTGTTGGATGAACAAATTAATAATTTCGCGATATGCGTAGTTTTATTCTACACTATTTTAATACTACGCTTGTGCAAAAGTTTATTAAAAAAATATCACAATGACATTCAGCAGATATTTCCATTATGATAAAAATTTCAACACTGAGCACTGGCCGATTCCCTTTTAAATGAATAATGCCAAAAACGGCCACTTCGAACCCCACATGTGCTATGTGATATATGATATGTTACGGTATCATATCAAAGAAAATTAGTCCTTCGGAAAAATGTTCGAAATACTAGTTTTCAAATTGAGAATCTTCTTATAATGTTTGTAATCTGTAAGCTTGTTGTAGTACTAAAAAACCACGACTGGATTAAAGGCGTAAAATAAAGTGTACTTTTTTGTATGGGTATGAAGGAATAAGCTGAGGTAATCGGCTAGTTTCATCGTTCACTGAGAACGGGCTGGGCGCTGGGCGCATTTTATAGATATATTTTGTCTGTAGGAAGATATAAACTATGGTGGGGATTTATCATACATACCAATTATTTTCCCATAAACATTAGTTTCATTATTAATCTTAATTCGGAATCATACATACCAATTATTTTCCCATAAAAATTAGTTTCATTATTAAACTTAACTCGGAAGAGTCTTAAATACATAAAAATAAAGTAATATGCTAATTAAAAATACTTAACTTCAATATCAATACATAGATGGCGCTCCAACACGCTTGTGAATGGTTTCTCATTTAATAACATATATACAAAAATCAAAAAAATGTTACCTGTGTCGATATTCGCTAATAAGCGGAATGGGGAATGTTGTAGAACGTAAAGTGGCCACTTAACCCAGCCAATGACAGGTCATAAGCCCTGTAAACGCTCGAATATCCATAATCCTGAATTTGAAAAAAAAAAATTCTACCTCATCTCTGTAGGGATATTAATAAAAAATTTTAGTTTCATTGTTCAAAAATTTATATTAAAAATAATGCTTCACAAAAATCGCACTTTTCCCTCTTTCCAATTGTTCCAAGAAGCTAAACTTTTAGATCTAAGACAAATATATTGTTTTCAATGTTTAAAATATATATCTAAGAATCAAAATTTATTTACAAGTAATTCAAATAGATCAAGTCAAAGAAGAAATCGTGTGTTAGAAATACCACATTGTAAAACGAGGCTCGCACAGAGACATGCATATTTTATAGGCCCAAAATTTTTAATTTTTTTTTACTAATAATATTTCATTGATTCCAAACTTTCAAAATTTTCCTTCTTTCAAAAAACATGCACTATCCTGGATTCAAACTAAAGATATGAACTCTTTTTTTCTGTGGTTTATTTTGTTGCCCTTAATAATAAGGAATATTTTTGTGTTTTTTAAAAATATTTTTTATTTTTCTTTTTTAATTACTATAATAAAAAGAAATACCCTATTATCTTTAACAGAATATTTAATTTTTTCTTTCTTATGTTATACAAAAATATTATAACTGTCCATTATTTATTATAAGAGCAAAAATTCATTAACATTTTCTTGTATACCCACGAACAGGCTCCTTTGTGGGTTTTTTTTACAATTATTCTATTAATATGTAATTATGCTTTATTTTTTTAAAACTCTGTTTCATTATTATGTTTACTGTAAAAAACAAAAAAAAAAAAAAAAAACATTATTTTCATAAGTCAAATATAATAGTAAGCTGTGCATAATCGCTTAATTTGGACGATTCGCCCTTACAATACAGTAACATATAATGCACGGACAGTACAATTATTGAATTCGGGAAAAAAACAGACAACTTATTTTAACACCTAATACATATGACTAATTTTGATCGAGTAGGATTCCGCCCACGTTGTTAAAGTAAAAATTATATTTATACTCTAGAAACTCGCACTTGATTAGATTTATGTCATAAAATATATAGACGGTATAGAGGGTCCTTGTGGTTAATAATATTACCTGTACTAGAATGTATACCTTCACTCTGACATCCATTAGACATCAGACCAATTTAGCCCTTCAAAGGCGAGATTACATTAATTTGACAACAGCTAAATTACGTAAATAGACAGAGTTTTACTACTGACATTTCTTGGTGGAACTGCGCATTTTAAATATAATAAAAATACGAATAGAGTTTTGTGTCACTTTTACTTATAATTTGTAATGTTT
Organism: Micrasema longulum; assembly: GCF_059751315.1. Taxonomy (NCBI): domain Eukaryota; kingdom Metazoa; phylum Arthropoda; class Insecta; order Trichoptera; family Brachycentridae; genus Micrasema; species Micrasema longulum. Next base: position 106,566 of record NW_028277744.1, read on the forward strand.
AGCACGTTTGTCTACAAAACAAGAGGTCTCGAGTTCGATTCCCGACATGGTTGATATGAAATATTTTTTTAAAAGGGTGTTTTCACACCAGAATATTTCATAGTCCCTGGACTGCTACCTAAAGTTACCAGTTTGGTTGGTTGGAAGAAATTGCCATTTGGCAATAAGCCCGCCAATGTACAAATAAAGTTATGTACAAAAGTTAAATAAATAAATAAAGCGTAAGACTGATCATTTTATCTTCATGCATTAAAAAATGATCAAGATACGTTGCGATTGGTGTACCAATGCAGTACCCTATGAACCATTAGGTGCGGAAAGGGAATGATGATGGGACATTACTTATGGCATTTAGTATTTTCAAAATGCATATATGATCCATCTTAGTTTTAGGTTTCTCAAATGAAGACAGATTGAGAGATTGTTCTATCATAATAATATTTTGTTTTAAGTCGTATTTATAGCATTTTACCTGGTGTATTTCTCGTACCCCCCCCCCCCCAGAGCCTCGATTATGATTAAAATTTTATTTACAAAGTAAAATTAAGTTTTCTGTATGAAAAATGGAATATAGTTACAATTTTTAGTTCTAAACATGTTCAATTACCGGTTACCGACGTTACTTTAAATTTTCATACAAATATACACACTTTCGTACAAAAATATCGATATTAGTTTTTACCGTCTTAGTATATAATGATGAAGATAGCAGGGGTGAACCGTGTATAGAAGCGATTATGCGCAGCTTACCATTATATTTAAATGGCCATAATAATGTTTTACTTTAAATTTATTTACAGAAAAGCAAATAAATAAATACTATTTATTTTTAATCATTTCCGCAGTTTGTATTTTTTCCTAATATAAATATTTATATTAATAAAGCGCGCCCAGTGCCTTCGGTGAGTCGAGAAACTAGCCGATTATTCTAGGTTTTTTTTTTTATACAAAAAATGTACTATGTTTTGAATGTCTTAACCCTAGTGCGGGTTTTTTCTCCTATCAGATTAAACAAACCATTTGAAGATTCTTGATTTGGAAAACAGTATTTCAAACATTATTTCTTAAGGGATATATTTCTTTGAGATGGTACTTTTGACATAAGACCATAATTACTTTCGTGCGTCATTTAGCAGGACATATGGCGCTCGACGCGGCTGATTTTGGCACTATTAATTTCTAGAACAATTCAGCCAGTAGACATTTCAATTAAATACCCAATATCGACTGAATTTATTGTGCTATTTTTTAAGAGTTATGTATTAAAGTAATGGATAATATATCTTCATTATATAATAAATCACGAAGTTACGTCGTTTGAGCTGATTTCATGGATGAGAGTTGTTGTTTCACACAGAACCACAGAAAAGTATCAATTTATAGTATATACTTATATTACTTACATTGAAGAGTTGCCTGAATGTATGAAGAATGAAAAAAGTTTTGATGAATTTAAAAAGAAATGTTTTGTATATTGTAAAATGATGTTAATAGATATGTAAGTAAAATAAGTGTAAATATTAGTTTATTTACTATGTATTGTAATATAAGCTAACTTAAGAAATAAATAAATAAAATAAGAAATTATGTACCTTCTACGTATGTAGGTACAAATATATGATTTTTTTTATATCTTACCTGTAAATAAAATCACCATTTGCCACTGGAAGATAGTCGTTTATAATCGCGGCCCAAGAGCGCGTGGATTTTTTCACGTTAAAAAAATTGATACTCGTAATATTGTAATCAAAATCAATCATCTGCACAATGCAGCAGAAAGACGTGAACTCGTAAAATTATCGATTGATTCAAGAAAAATTGAATATCTCAAAATATTCGAGTCAGGATTTCGAGGTTATTGCATTAGGTACCCACACACGGTCGGAAAATGGCACTACATAAACAGAAAGTGAATTTCGATGTTTTCGGTAATATAATATTGTCAGACAGCTGCTCCCGAAGTCGACACCTTGAAATGATACTAGTCATAATGGAACCGAAAATAGTTTAACGGTATTATTTAGTGGAAAAGTCTGACGTGACAGATGAACATTCTAAATCTAATGTGCATTACCTATAGTACATAGCTGACGGGTTGAATCCTTTAAATTAGGTATGAAGAAAAGTTTTTTTATTCGTCTTTATTTTCATTTCCCTGTCCACACCCAGTGATGCATAGGGCACTGCATCGGCATTCCAATTGCAGCGTATTTTGGGCTGTAAGGTGATTAGTCATATGTGTCGGGTTGCGTCCAGAAACAATGAAATGTTGCAGCGTAGAACCATATTTAAAACCAATATGCCGGGAACCGATTCAGGACCTCAATCATGGTGGCGAACGCGCCAACCACTACACAACGAGGCAGATTTATCACCACTCGGGTTTTATTTTTTAGAATTTCAAGTTTCGACCAATTTCACACACGGAACTATTTTCTTCATTAGCCAGAAAATTATGAATCGATTTGTATTTATGAACGTTTTTTTCGTGTTTTTTATTTATTTTTTAAACGATTTTTTAAAAGTTAAAGTTTGATTAATGCATTTTCTTTAACTCTTGTGTGGCTATGATGTCACACTTGTCGACATCCGATACAATACTTGATATATATCGCTCTTATTTTTTTTAATGATGAAGTTGTATTTTAAATAATCTTTAAATGGAAATTTTCACACCGGATTTGGAAATTAAAATTTAACTATGCTAGATTTTGATACAAAAAATATTTAACCTTGCTACCCGAAGAATTATGTCCGCAAATATAGCAATACATTATAACATGGAAGACAGAGACGCTGTCTGTAGTCGCCGGAGCCGGTGTTGGGTGAAACAAATTCAGTCGGTTGTTGACTGTGATAGGGGACTCACGCGTGAATTACAAACAGCGAATTTATGATTTTCATTTTGTTTGCCATAACTGGACTAAATTTTATGTTTATTTTTGTGAATTATGGAAAAGGAACCATTAAACTTTGTTCCATGTTTTTTTTTTAATGTCTGAACTTTAGAAAATTCCATCATTTGCTTGTGGTAACACGATGTTACATCACAGCGCGCAAAGGAATTATTTACCACAGTCTTTTATGATTTCAACTCAGTGCAACAGAGAGGAAAATATTTTTGAGAAAGGATTTTATTTATTTAATTTTTTTTTTGCACCACAACAGGCCAGGAGGCCTAATTACAGTGGTGAATTACATCACAGAGCACCTAGGCTTGAGAAAAACAACATTTTTAAATTTTTTGTGTTCTCACCGGGAATCGAACCCGGAATCTTCCGTGCGTGAGTCAAGCGTCTTGACCACTACACCATGGAGGCCACCGTAATGTAAATGCCTAGGGATGTAAAAGCCTAGGCATTTACACCGCTTATTACCCCTCACTGGCTGGTTAGAGTGGCCACTTTATCCACTGTGAAACATTTGGCATTCTGCCTATGTTCAAACATTCACATTTCCTCAACGCTTCCACCCGTTGGCTTTCGTGAAGTAAAATAGCTGAGACCTTTATTGATGTGGGTGATTCATCTGGCTGAATTATTTCACCTACTAGGCAACGCCTGAAAGTACTTTTCAATTTTTATATTTCGTCAACAATATAGTTTCATAAATAATATTTTAAGTAGGTATGTCCTAACGTTTGTATACACAACTGTATATCTCTCTGATGCATTAAGTTTTAATCTAAATAAAGGGAGAAAAGTTCATTCTTGTCTACACACCTTTGTACGTACTCAGCATTTTCTCATTACAAACGACATTTTCATACGTAGCGTCACGTCTTATCATTATGAAGGTCCGTCGGAGGATGAAGGCAAGTAACGCCATTACCCTCAAATTAAAACACACGTTTTTGCGTGCATGCAACTTGTCTTTTCAATGATACTTCAATATTTCATTCAATTATATTGATTTATTTTACATAATGGTTACATATTTACTATAGTAATTTATTAATAAGTTTCATGAGAAGTAAAAGTAAATAAACATATTTTTTGCAGGTGAGACATCTAAACTGCCTAATTAGGGTAGCTTCCCCGCTTTAAGACAGAATATTTTTTGGAATCTCTCATTTTTATCATAAATATTGTCCTTTTAAAATTTAATTTTCATCCTTTTTGTTAGTTTTTACATTTTTATAATTAAATAGCGGACCCGACAGACGTTGTCCTGCCAAAACGTTGGTTTGCCTACTATTTATTACCTTGGAAAAAGACATTTCATTGATAAGTAGGTACCTAGGTACTTGTTTATGATTGTTCCAAAACTCAAAATTGTTAATATTCAAATATTGAATTAATGTAGGTACCTTAACATAAAATTATTCATTTTCAAATATAGAATTATTTTAGCAACTGTCAAACTCGGCTCTTCTTACCATAAGGGTTGCACTTTATTCATGAATGCGATTTTCAAAAATGTATTGAATGTCAGTTAATATTATTTTAATTTTACCAGAAATCCAATAAAAAGAAATAAATGTGAAGAAATTATAAGGAATATAAGAAAAGAATCTAATTGGCATCCATAAAATCTAATGTTGTTTGTAAACATTAAAATATTTTTTTTTCCACAATTTTCGTCGATCTCGTCGATGAATGATTTCGTCGATGAAAAAAAGATTTATGCTTCTAACTTTTTTTTTACAGTTTCGATTTAAAAAATTCTATCGAATCTACGAACGCGAGCAGCGCAAAGATCTACATTTCGCTGAAAACCGCACGTAAATCGGTTAAGCCGTTTAGGAGAAGTTCAGTGATATCACACGTACAGAAGAATTATATATATAAAGATATTCAAAAGGAGATTAAATTAATACATAATATAAAATAACAAATACGAAATATTTTTTTTAGATAATTCGTTGTAATTTGAATAAAATTGTGTAGTAATAAATAAGGTCAAAATTCAGAATTTTATTCAAGTGAAGGCACATGTGTCAAATAATTTACAAATGTGATTTATGTTCATATAATATTATTATTATTGGTGCACACATAAGAATATGCGTATGCGTGACTTACTTCCAGATTTAAAAATAAATAATAAATATTATAGAGGTGAGTGGAACTGAACCCGCCATAGCAAATTCGCACATAGAGGAGGTCATTTGCTTATTATTGGATCTGACTTTCCCTAATTAAAGTTTTATAGTTTGGGAGATATGTCAATTTTTATACTTTATTGAGATTCTTCCAAAATTTGACCTTAGAGCATTCAGAACTTTAACTTTTATCATTATTTTAGTATTTTTTTTATTATCGTTGGTAGTCAAAACATTTGTGATTAAAATACGTTGGAAATTTCTTCAAACTAGGGTTAAATAACAAGATAAGCTGGTCCTGTATATTGGAATGTATAACAGTGTGTTGACGCTGTCTGAGGTAACTATTCGGAACATAAAACCCAATGCTACGCATAATTTCAGGGTTGTCAATAATACCGCGCAACAATCGAAAGAAATGCGTAGTTAAATATACATTCCTTCTGAGCCTCGTAATGTTGGGAAGATAAAGACTTCATACCTTCACCTTGACGGTATATTTGAAGATAAGGTCCCTCTGGCGATTACAAAGATATACTACTGACCCCCCACCTTCAACTTTCGGGTAGATACATCGATATGAAACAAGAGAAAGCGTACGTCACGGTACACATATCTACGCTCTAAAATGACATAGCTGAATGACATAGTGACGTCATAGTTGAGATAAAAGTCTGAAAAAAATGTTAATGACGTAAGGAACGCGAACTAATTGTTTGCGGTCATTCGTTGGCTTGTTTCGATCATATGATGTCGATATGACAAGTAGGTAGAACATACCGAGGTAAGATACAGATAGTACAGAAGTTAAGTATACCGTCTCGATATATACAGATGAAGATAGCGTTCATAATCGAGGCACTGGTCTTCAAACTGTTGTAACCAAGCATACCCTGGAGGAACTCAGTGGGAAACTCAAACTCAATTAACCCCCTCCACTGCACGGGGCCACATTTTCTTCATGTGAATGCGCACGGACAGGACCGTAGGACATTCACGACGCGTGCGTGTCTCTCCCGTGCATTTTTTCCGTCGAAAATAGCGGCAAGAAAAAAATATTTTTGCAAAAAATTATATTTGAAGCACTAACTTTGTGCTTATTCATTATAAGCTTCAGTGTAATATTTAGTAATCACCGTCAAAATAAAATAGAACGATAGAATTTTACCTTGTTAAAGAAGCTTGTATAGCTTTGAAACCGGTAGGTAGAAAAAAATAAGTGGTTATTAACAAAGCTTTTATATGTTTTAAAAATTATTTTTACTTTTTACTTCACCTTGAAGAATTCCAATATATCTTAGCATAAAATATATTAAAAAATGTGAACTCACCCGTAATAAACGTCATCGTGTATTAATTTTCGCAGCATTCACGTGTGAACTGCTGCCGAATTTTTAAATTGTCCCAGAGTTTTGTCCTACGTGGACGAGGCTGTTCACGGAGCTGAGACAAGACAATATTGTCCTGTCTATTATATTGTCCACGTGTGAACCTAGATGTAAAATAGGCATGAGACAATATTTATTTTAATCTACAGGGAATGAAGTAAACCTATTCCTTTCACTTATATAGTTTGTTCACAAACAAAAAGTATTACATAATATTTCTTTGTTATTAAGTTTGCATTGTAAGTTATAGGGGCTGTTTCAATTTTTATCAACTTTTATGAAAACATAATATCATAATTTCAATTTTCCTACCATTTTCTCAAGTTAAGAAAAGTATACATATAATTTTCAAAGAAATTATTTACATACAATGAATAAAATTTACGTAAACGCTTTATTCCTCTTCTCCATGTAAACATAATATTTAAATTTTTATCAAAATAATTTCGCTGGTACCCAGAAACGCATTGTAAAAATGTTTTTTTTGATACTATAATTTTATTAAACCTGTCTCTGTCATGCCGGTAAGAAGAGCAATGAGGCAACTGAACATGATCACTTTGTAGATAGACACTTTTAACATCAGCGAAACTGTGTTTAAAAGGCAAATACTCTTGCTATTGTATTATACCTTAATAATGGTTGGCATTGCTCAAGGGTTCCTGGAGTGCTATTCTGAATCTTCTAAAAAATACGCGCTATAAATGCGTTCACAATACCAGCTCCGGGGTGATATTCCAAACACTCTCGCGGCCGTAGAAAAAGCTTTCATTACGTACAAAAACGCGAGATCAAAGTGTTCTCTACGGCCGCGAGAACGGTTCAGAATAGCACCGCTGGGGTGCAATTATGAATCTTCTCTATCCCCTAGAGTCTAGAAAGTGGTTAATTTGGGGATATTGTTTTTTTCCATGCGATTACTTTTGCTTCATATATGGCCACACTGATGGTTAAACGTCAAAAAATATGAACACGTGAAATCAAACATGATGATTTTCATTTAGAAAATTATTGCGACCTTAAGCATTACTCAAAACACTTAATTAGGTTGAATTGACCAAACCATATTAGTTTTGTTTCCGTCTTCAAAGCAGTTTTATACACCATTTGTCGTTTAATCACCAGTGTGGCCATTAAATGGAGGAAACTGTCATCGCATTAAAAAAAAAAATTCTTTTGATTAATTACACTACTACCTTTTAACCCCGGACGAGAGTTTTCGACTCGTGAATAAGGAAATCGACAAGAAGTCCGCCTTGTTGTGTAGTAGTTGGTGAATTTGTCTTCCATTCTTGAGGCCCTGGATTCAATTCCTAGCTAGGTATTCGTGAAATATTGATTTTGTAAAGGTTGCAATAACTGCAAAATTGTATTATTCCTGGACCGGCGCCTGAAACGTAAGACTGACCTTACCTTCTTTGCGTTTGGCGAACCAATGCAGTGTCCTATGCACCCCTGGGCGCGGATAGGAATATGATGCATGTGCATTTATTTATATAATAGAATTAGACCTCTATTCAAATTGCAATAAAAGTACGGCCTCGAAATTGTAAACATTATGTCCAAAAGTTCAAATCTGTTACGTTAATTAAAATAGAAAGTTTGGAGCTTTAATAGTAAACTCTACCTGTTTACGGATTCTTGTTATATGACGTAAATAGATCACAAAACAACCCCACGAATTATATTTGCGTGACGCGTTGAGATCTTTCCATGTGTAATTACGATATAATTACCCACACACATGCATTTCTATGGGTCACAAACGCAGTGCTTCAACTCCAGATACTAAGTATAATAATTTTTTTAAAAATCTCGTTTTCAGAATTCGCATCTCGAGTGTAAACCGTAGAATATGCAAATAATAATAATAAATTTTATTAAAGTAAGATAGCTAAATAGTGCATAGCCAATTCGCAAATTTGAATATTTTACTTTGCTTGAAAAACTGGGTGATTTCTATGTTTTTATTTTAAATTATGCGTTTCTGTATTAATTTAAATTTACGTCCATTTAACACTTTCAAGCTTGTGACAAATGTGATTGTTTCGCTCTTAAACATAAAAAATGAGAAATTTGCAATTACGGTGCGAATTGACAAATAAGGGTATTAGAAGCAACTTTAGAAATCTCCATTGAAGGTGTTTCTGAGATATTCTAGAAAAACTTTGAAAAAAGAATTGTGAACGATATTTTGAGTTTGTCCAAATTTTTGTAGACAAGAACTGGATTCAACTCCCTGGGGAGCTGTTTATATTAACATATTACAACATCAACAGGTGAAAGAATTGAAGGAATATAGATGTTCAAATAAAGGCAGAATGGTGAATGTTACACGGTGTGTAAAGTGGCCACTTAAACCAGCCATTGACAGGTCATAAGCCCTGTCGATGCTTAGACTTCTATATTACCTTCTCTTAAATGTTCTTCATCTCTGTTGTAATATGTTAATATAAACAGCTCCCCAGGGAGTTGAATCCAGTTCTTGTCTATAAAAATTTGGACAAACTCAAAATATTGTTGATAAATTACCTGGTCCATGAAGAAGTATAGAAATTGAAAAAATAATATTTTCAGGCGTTGCCTAGTATGTAGGTAAAATAATTTAATTGGAGGAATCTCACCCGCATAAATAAAGGTTTCAGCTCTTAAACTTCACAAACATCAACAGGTGAAAGAATTGAAGGAATATAGATGTTCAAATATTGGCAGAATGGTGAATGTTACACGGTGTGTAAAGTGGCCACTTAAACCAGCCATTGACAGGTCATAAGCCCTGTAGATGCTTAGACTTATATATTACCTTCTCTTAAATGTTCTTCATCTCTGTTGTAATGTGTTAAAGAATTGTGAGATTTCTAAATATACTTCACCAACTCAATGGAGAATGCTAAGTTTGTGGTGTAAAGTAGTATAATTGAAATCGGTTTTTGCGAGATTCAGAGACAGGTTTGAATTACGCTATTATTTAGGTAGGCAGGTTTTTATGTATAGTTTATTTTGGCATCAATAAATAATTTTCCGTTTTTGATGGACATTTCTAAGTTTGCTTCTAATACCCTCAAATATCTTGAAAAGCGGTTTATTAATATTTTGATTCATAATTAAATATTATAATATACCTACAATATGTTCATATATCACTGATTTTCTCAAATTGAACGGCTTTGGTAGGTAGGGAAAAATGGCCTTAAGGCAATATGCCCGCCCTCATGCATATGTATGTAAACTGAATATTTTGTTTATTTATTGCATAAAATAAGTATACATATTTAATAACAGGGAATCTATATAAAACTGGTGAATAGAAAATGAAAACGGAATGTTCTCTGTTTAGGATAGTCTCCATCTAACATGGCTCATGGATGGAGATTTTTTTATCTTTTAAAGCGTAAGTTGTTCTATACTAATATAACAATAGCAAAAAAAAACTACTTAATTATAAATGCCTAGCTAATCAAATAGAAGAAAATAAAAATCGTTATTATGCAAATATAAAGTATATATATGTGCCAAGAATACATGTTACTTAAACAAAAATAATATAGTATAGTATATAATAAAAAACAAACATAAAGTAATGAAATACATAAATAAAAAAAAAGTGTTGTACCAATTATAAAAAGTACTACGTTTATTGATCTACATATATTTTTCAAAAAAATCTCTCACTACACTTTATATATGTGCAGTTATTTTTCTGTGAAAAATTGTTTCACATATTGAGTAGTTTATATTTGGCAATAAATCATTAAATGTTTTCGGAGCAATTACATTATATTGCTTTTTTATGTCTTTACGGAAAAAACTCTGCAAATATGTTTTTGTATGAATTTGTATGAAAAATGTTACGAGACAGAAGAACAAATAGAAAATTATACCCCGTGATTCAAAAAGTTTGAGGACCATTCTCAACGAGTTGTAAATAATTCACTATTAGGAAATGAGAGTCAAGTTGGGGTAGAGTGGGATTCCAACCACGGACCTTTAAGCTGTGAGTCCGAGGCACTAGCCAAGGGACCACAACCCGATTCTAAACTTTATCAACTGATGTACAGTAAATTGTAACCCTTTTATTTCTTCTTCTTCTTTAGAAGTCATGCCCATGTGTTCTGGCGTTGACTCCATCACGAGCCACAAATTGTACCAATAGCCTGCCTGTATCGGTTACGTTCTTTTGCTAGCTGGAACAACGTTCCCACACCAAGCTTGGTCCTTCTTCTTCTTAGCCTTCCTCCATTATCACAGCTTTTCTTACTTTATTGGCTTGAATCAGCCACTCAAGTTCTTTTGCCAAGAGATCTACCTCAGATCTACCTGTACTGCGTCCTCCTTCAATCCTTCCCTAAAGTAAAAAAAATCGCTTTTAGCCTCGCTAAAAGCTCGGTCCTGTTGCGTATTTTCATAGCTAGGAAAGTTTCTTCTAGCGGGCCATCGTTTTTCTTCGACTTTTCCTTTTATTATAATTTGCATAACCTTGTATTTTAGGCCGCTTATTATATGCGCAAGCGTCGTTTTTATTTTTATTATTTCTGTGGCATTTTTATTTTTTAAAATCAAAAGGTTTTCCCGTTATATCCCTGTGATTCTGATTAACTCTTCAAACCTTTACCGACATCATAATATTATCACGAGATACTATTTATTTTCTTAACAGCATTATTTTATAATCTACACAATTACAAACAATTATGTTATTATCCTTTTAATTACTTATAGGTCAAACCGCACCGCGGTGAGGTGGCGCGTCGCCGCAAGACGAAATATTATTTTCACTGTTTTGGATTAAGCCAATAGAAATATCACATACCACAAATACCGATAAAAATATATGAAATGGATTTTTTTATATTTTTTATTCATAAATTTCATAAAAAGTACAAGTTTTTGTAAAATTCTAAACATAACTACTTTTATACATCTAGTAAATGTTATCACTGTAACTCTCCAAAAAAGAGACTAACTCTTGTGCTTGGAGAGTGACTTACACTGTTTTAGATTTATTTATAAGAGTTTTTTTGCTGGACAGTATTTTATAGACTTTTATTGTTTTAAAAATGTTTAAAAAAGTTATATTACGCTGCACGGCGCAGCACGGCAGAGTTGCCTCTGTTTTTTTGCGCTATCCTCTTCGTCTACAATAATAGGGTATTATCACCCGGGAGGAATATCGGATTTAACACATTGTACATATAAAGGATTTCTCAAAGACTCCTTTAGTGTTTATAAAAGCTCTAATAATCAATAATTTCATTCATAAATTTCGTTTACTATTTTCAACATCTCTGAAAAGCGTTTCTATTCGGTTGGTAATAAATTCGATCATCCAAACCCACCCAACAGTACACCACGAATCGTGCATTTGTTTTAAATGTTGGTAATCCGAATAGAAATTGAAACGACGCGTATTGCTCTCTATGATTTTTTCCCCTTCTCTAGCCAACCTTGAAATAAATGGCGACCGTAAAATGGGGCGACATTTAAATCGTAAGGCGACTTTGATCAGCGGATATATTGTTTATATTTATCTCTATAACTACTGATCATTAATAAATTTCGGTCAATTTTAACTGTTTTTTTAATGGTAATACGGAATACAGATAGTGTTTTTCTGGGTTATTATGCCGTGTTTGTGGGCTTTGTATTGCCGACGTTTCGGAGCACATTGCAGTGTCCATCTTCAGGGCTGAATGTATGAGTGTAGTTTTTAGTGTGTTTAATTGTGAGGAATTTGTACCGTGTCGCAGTCGGGCAATGTATGTGGTTAAGTGTGTGTGTGTTAATATGGACACTGCAATGTGCTCCGAAACGCCGGCAATACAAAGCCCACAAACACGGCATAATAACCCAGAAAAACACTATCTGTATTCTGAAGGCCGTGAAAACCTACGAACCTTGGTAATACGGAATACGATTTAAATGAAATTGTTATATAACTTTATTCAAAGTAAGATTTCAAGAAGTTTGAAGTGGAATCGTCAAGATATTATTTATTTTTTTTAAATTTAGTAATAGACTTTTTTTGATGATACAAGTAATTTCGTAATTTGCATTGTCTTGGCATTACTGGTACTTATATCACTGAGTGTCCATTATTATGATTGTTTTAATATTTTAATTTTTATTTAACGAATAATAAGAAGTTTTCTAAAATGAGCTGAAATTGATCATTTTATATACATATTTTTTTTGAGAGCGACATGATTCGAACTTATCAATAAAAGTTTTGAAACAGGGCGTACAAAAAAATATTTTGCTCAAATACTAAGAAAAGCTGTTACAAAAATTCGGGCTGCTTCCAACCATTACAAAATATTATTTGAAACACTATACAATGAATAATATAAAGTTAAACATCCTTCAAATCATTAAAGCCAGTTTTCCAGAACAGAAGGAAAATTTTATTTACCAAAATGTGAGGACTGGGGATTTCCCCTTAACGTACGGGATTTCAGAATATAAATAAAAAATATTATGACTCAAATGAACGAGTCTTAAAGATTTTCTTTTGAAGGTGAGCAAATAAATGTGAAGCTTCGTTCTCGAATGATAACGGTGAAGTTATTCATCTAGTAAATCAGATAATTGCTACGAAATGCTTGTAAAAAAAACCTCATACACCTCAATTACACTTCTTGTGAAATTTTGTCGAACATTGTTGAATATGGCCAATATTAATTTCCTAAGTATGTTTCACGTCTTTGTAAGAAACAGATAAACAGATACAATAATTGCTTTCCTGGAATAAAGTAATGGATTCTAATTCATTCGGTAAAATAAATGTTTTCAAAGCTGTGAATGATAAGTTTTCACCAAATAAAAAGAACACAATAACCTCTCATTCTGTTTCGATAATAATGTCAGTCAATGAACAAATTCCTATACACAATAATACATTCATTAACTGATAATTTTATTCCATCAAAAAGCAAGGTATATTATGTTATCTTTATCAATTATCTAAAATATTTCTTAAATACATTTTTTTAATCACCATAATATTTTTCTTGATTTATATTTTAATCTTGATTTATATTTCGATTATTATTTTTGGGTATATTTAAAAATTCCATTTTTCGGTTTACAATAATTAGAAAAATAATTTTTGTTTTATGTGGAATTAAAGTATATTATTTTTTATTATCTCACGAGATTCGACTTAAACGCTTATTATTACTTATTACACGCCTAATCATAATTTGCTGATACCTGAGTGTTTTTTTTTGCAACTAATTTACAATCGGAGGATGGATATTATAATTAAAAAAGAAGTGAAAAGTTATATTTATAATTCTTTTTTGTGTAGCACTGACTTAAAACACCGTTTTTTAAAATAATTTATATGTTATACTAAAAATATTAACCGATTAAAAATAAAATAAACAAATTATTGTAAAACGTCACTCCCCATTTTATACTCAAGAATCGTTTTTTTTACGTAAAGCGAAACGTTAATGTAAATATATGTATTAAATTAATATAAAATTGTATTTAGTAGTAATGTTGTATACTTATATTTTTTATCTAAATAAAGTAAAAAATAAAATGAAATGTTCAAAACAAACGCATAAAATCATGATGTATCAAAGCGACCCCACTCCGAAGGGTTGACTTTGATCACAAAGTTTTTATTATTTTCTCGCTCACACAACATAATATTTTCTCATTTAAAAAATAAGAATTTTAATTTTTCTTTTACGAAGGTTTGAAGTTCGAAACTGAACAAAGTCACCCCATTCCACTTACTCTACTCGAATCATAAATTTTTACGTAAAAACTATCTTCGCATACGATGACGTCAAACTTGGTGACGTCATGAATTGTCTGTTTTTATTTATATTCAAATGACTAGACTTTAATCCTTTATATCTCCCTTATTTCTTAAAGGATTTTAATAAGAGTAATACCGATTGTCTTGTGATTTTTCAAATTAATGTATTAGCTAATAAAAAAAACCGTGATATTAGCCCATTCATAGTACTTGAAGAATCTAGAAGCCGAATGAATCTCACCCGCACAATAAGGTGATGATGGACGCTGTAATGCTCCGAAACATTGGTAAATAGTACGAACGACACACGGCGTAATAACCCAGGAAAACTTATTATGCATGATATTAATTATTAACATAAAAGTAGGACTGAGTCCACCAATTATCATAAAATTAAAAAATCTCGCAACTCGGCGTATCGTTTTGGATATTGGATATGAGCTTTCTTTATAAAGTTGTTAATAACCTAATCGATAGCCCAGAAATTGTTAGAAGCATTTCGTATCTGTCCGTAGAACTCGCCAATCTGTAATTTTTGACATACCGAACTAACAGACTAATTATATGAAGAATAGCACTCATCGAATAATACAGACTACCTATAATGGACACCGTCAGGACACAAATTTAATCAACATGCAAACCAACATGCAAAACCCACTATACACCTTCACCATAGTTGTTGCACAAAAATATAAAACCAACACGACATGCATTTTAATAAGGACATGTTTATTCAAATTATCATAAAAATGATATACAAATATTATAAAATTATATTTTTTATATACAAGTATATACAATTATAATATACAATTATTATAAAAAAAATTATATCCAAATATTTAATAACATGACAAAAATGTTTGACCACAAAGTTTTTGCTTTAAATATTAATAATATTTTATCAGAGTACGGCCTTAAAAGCAAAACATTATAAAATTTAATCAGCGCATGTTTGTCCTAATCAGTGCATGTGCTTATTAAAATGCATGTCGTGTTGGTTTTATATTTTTGTGCAACAACTATGGTGAAGGTGTATAGTGGGTTTTGCATGTTGGTTTAATTGGTGTCCTGACGAAGAGAAGGGTACATCTCGAAACCGGTATACATAGAAAAGTCGTAAGTGGTTATATACAAATATTTAATGAAATTTAGTAATTATTACTATTTTATCTGCTATAATACTTTATGAACTAAATAACAAAATATCGTAAAATATTATTAATAAATAAATATCTTACAAGCATTATTATTATTATTATATTAAAAACCTAAAAATAAAAACAAAAAAGGCTTAAATAACTCTATTGGGTGAGTAGTCAATTTTCACAAGATAAAAATGTTCTGTTCTTCAATTAATTTGACGTTCGGATTTTTCTTTTTCCCCTCATTGATTTTAATTCCCGATTCTTCAAAGAGGGCGGTGGGTGCGAACTTGACATGAAAACCTCTAAAAGTTCATCTGAGCCAGGTTTAGATTTCCAGGAAAGATAGCGATAGAGTTTTCCCGTTTATAATCCCCGTAAAGATTGCGTTGACGTGTTAATCGAATACAATAGCCCGAATAGAGATGCTCTTTATCATCTTTACAAATATAAACTGAACCAGTTATTCTCAAATGAACGTAAGTAAAAACTAGTTATTTTATTTTATTTAGGAAACCTTTAGGTTTACATACATATTAACCGTTAAGAGCATGTTTTTCTGTGTTGCATTAATAAATAATAATGAAGTATTTTGAGTAATGGGTATAAATAATTTTACATAATCATAATGATAAAAAACCATAGAATTAAGAATAGTTTAGAAACCGCATACGAGCATCCAACAGAAGGCGACTAAACTACTCATAATAGTATTACGTTTTGACCCATTAGTTTCTTTGTAGACGTCGCTCAGTACGCAACTCCTGATTTGAATTCAACTATGCCGTGTTGTGTCCTTTTAAAGTGTAGAAATACTGCTAGGATCTTAAAGAAACATGATGGGATCACATTTCATGGGTAATTAGCAAATGAATGTGTAAGTAGCAAGTACATTACTTAAAAATGGAATTATTTTTCTATCTGTCAGATTGTCGAAGAAATCAAAATGGACATTTCGTTAGTGTTATTTATTTATTTATTTATTTACGGACAAAGTCCATTATAAACATTACAATTAAAAGAAATTTTTACAAAGGAATAAAAAAATATAAGGAACAGAAATAAGCAGCAAAGACAGATGATAGATTTTTTAGATTAAGTAAAAAGCATAGGCTAACTATACAGATTCTTTAGCTGATTTGTAAAGAAAGACATCCTTACACCATAATAATCAAGATCTTGATGATCGTTCACCCGCCTGATCATTCTGGGCAAAGGCGACTGTGCACCATAATTGGTCCTGTAGTGACCGAGGAAAAGCATTTCATTATTTCTTAGTCTACGGGTGGGAACGTTAAAAAGAATCTTTTGCAAAATTTCAGGGGCATCAATGAGACAGTTCATAATTTTATACATGCAGATTATATCTGCAATGCATCTGCGTTTTTCAAGACTTGATATGCTTAAAAACCTCTCCATATCAGAATATGAATAGTCTCCTCTTTCCAATCCCATCTTCCATGCAATTTTTCTTATAAAACGATGTTGAACTGATTCAAGGCGCTTGATATGAACAGCATAATGAGGGGACCAGATTACAGATGCATATTCAAGAATAGGGCGAACTAAAGAGCAATAAAGTGTTTTAAGTGTAAGCATACTTTGGAAATCAGACGTAGTTCTATTAATAAAGCCTAAAATTTTTAAGGATCTGTTTACTATATTATCAAAGTGTTCCAGAAAAGTTAGTTTATTATCTAGGATCACTCCAAGATCTCTTATAGAGGTGACAATCGAAAGAACTTGGCCATTAAGTTTATAATCAAAAATAAAAGGATGTTTACATTTATGGTATGAAATAATTTTGCATTTATCGATGTGTTTAAATAGTGTTGCCATGGTAGTAATTTTTTTTTATCCTACTTTGTTCATCTAATGAGAGAAATAATGAAAATTGGACCTCGGATTAAACAACTCTGTGGTGGACATTTGACCGACAATACCTTTAAAACATCAATTATCATTTTACATGATATAAATATATATATCCGTTTTATGTTAAATAAAATTTGTTTTATATTTTAAGTTTAAAGTTCATTAATTCGTTTACTCTTATTAAATGACCCTTTAATTATCTACTCTGTTTGTTTTGTTTCCGCGTGCATAATAAAATTTTAGAGAAATTGACAGATTGCTTTTTTTTTTTTAACCTTACATTTGTGTTATGATTGTATTTTTTCCCATCGTGCAATATTACGCGGCGTCGTCACGAATGCGCCCGGCAAAAGTAAGGCATAGTGGGGGGATTTTCGGACTCAGTTCGATGTATTCAAATATGATTCTACGCTCCTTCTTGACTATTCTTAATTCTATGTAAAAAAAAACATATTTTTAAAAAATAGCATGGTGCTGTAAATTTTCATCATACTATAATTCACAATAAAGAAATATCACTTTCTACGAATACCGACAAAAATATATAAAATGGACTCAGAATAATTCATTGTATTTTTAAAATCAATATGGATATTGTGGAGAAATATTTTCATACATAATTTCAAAAAAAAAATATAAACAAAATTGTCAGTTGTTAAGGAGTAGACGAGGTGTGAAGAATACCTCGTCCTAGGAGGGAGAAAATTTGGAGTGGACTGCATTGTTGGGGAAGGGAGGTTACGCAACTCCACTAACCTGCTGATAATGAGGCGTGACGTGTGCTGGAACCTGGCTGGTGAAGTTGGCGGTCGTGAGACGCTGGCACAGCTTGTATGGAGCTGGCGATCTAAATGGACGCTGGCACAGCTCGCTTGTTGAAAGATTTGTTAAGCGCTTCACTTGGTCGAGGTTCGATTAGTAATACAATTTTGAAATTGTTACCGGCACTCACACGTAGAATTATTGTTGCATGGAGTACGCTAGGAAATGGAAAGGACAGGTAGGTATATATAGATTTAGTTGAGGTTGGTCCGATCATCACTAGAAAAACGCAACATGTTTGGCCCTTTTCACACATGCCACGCCTATCCACACGGCACGGCAATTTTACCGGGTTCACCCTACAAAAGCGGACACGTTGTGTATGCGTTTGTAGAGTGAACTCGGTAAAATTACCGTGCCGGGTGGATTGGCGTGGCATGTGTAAAAAGGGCCATTGGCATTGATAATAATTGTGAGGTCCAGATAAGTGATGATGTTCTATAAATATTTGAAAGGTTAGGAACAAAGTTCAAAATAACATGAATCGTGACGTGTTAGGGGCGTGGCTAATGCAATGACCGATTTTGCGGGAATTCAAATTGAAAAATATTTATTTTGCTACTAATGAATGAGAAGCAAAAAATATTTTTTTTACTCGACAGTAGGTATTTTGTAGACATTTAGTACGTGACAGTGAATTCCGAATTCGGTTTTTGGTAAAAAAATGTTTATTAATGCATAACTATGAAAATATTAGGATACCAAAGGTTGTTTATATTAAAAATGGAAATATCTAACATTTTACTACAATAATTCAAGTTTAGATCTGATAAAGGCAATTCATATTTTTTTTGGTGCAATTTAAAATTATCCAATAAAGAGGGTAATCTTAATATCTCTACAATAAACAAAATATGTTACTCAACAGTAAGTTACCTTACAGATCATAAATTTTTTGATTGATTTAATCGGCATTAACTTTGTGGAATAACATGATTTAAAACAACAAATTGAACACTTTGTTCTATGTACTCGTAGTTTTGGAAAGCACAGATCCTTCCATCTATGGGTATAGTTATAAACTCCAACTACACGTGTAGATGGAAAGGTATGTGCTTTCCAAAAGAACAAAGTAGTGTTTCAAAATAAATTAAGTGGACTTTAAATAAACGAAGTTTTTTTATAAACGAATGTTTATAAAAAATATTAGTTTGGTTAGCAAAATAGCAACATTATCAAGTCTTTTTTTTAAAATCAAAAACTTTGTTCCAAAAACGGAAAAAAAATCTAGTGTATGTTATATGCAACCACTATAGGGAACTGGAAATTGAAATGACATAAACAGACTAACGACAGCAAAATAAAATATAGACATGACCTCCATTTTTAACACCAACTAAAGAACTCTAAAACTAAACGATTAAATGTTAATGAACTAACTAGAATATTTAAAATTTATTCATAAGTTAGCCACTAATGTTTCTAGGATTTTTTCTATAAAATTTTCGAAACAAACTAACCATCACGCTATTTCCCCGTAGGGGCAGGTAGAGGACCTCGCTTCCATTCATACGCTGCATTCATCCGTCTTCTCGTGCTCACACTACGATTATTCCAACTTTCTAATTGTTCATCTTCAAGATTTTTTAAAAATTTGTTGTAATTTTTATTAAGAATATATTTATTTAAAAAATAAAGTTTTATTACGCATCGGATTGAAACACAATTTATAAGAATTATGTAAATTTTCAAATGTACAAGGCTTTGATTTACGCAACGCCCGTAGTGATGCAAATATCGGTTACGTTAATTAAATTATTTCGACAGCTGATATATTAAGTTTATTCGATATCTGATTGATTTAGTAAATTCGATATTTAAATATTTAATAATTCGATAGTTAAAATATATTCAGTTAATTCGAAATAAAAATTGAGCTGTTTTATCGATAGCAGAATTATGAGGTAATTGGCTGTATTGCATCAAAGTCGATAGCCTGAACGTTATATTAACGTGTATTTATTATTGCGATAATTATTGGTTATAATACAAACATTATTCGTTAGGGGTTATTTTGATAAGATTTAATAATAATTGTATCTCTACTTCTTGTCAGTTACACATTTTAGATGACTTTTTTCAATTTTTAATTGTTTACCTAAAATTGTAAAAAGCCTTATCAAATATAAAATATTTAAAAATTAACCAGTTATTCTGTAAACCGATTAAATATTTGACTATTTGCATTAATCGACTATTCACAACGTTATCAAAAGCCTTAGAAAGTTATTTAAAAAATTAACTTAATTACTTGATTTTAATTAAACAATGCAGTTTGAGGGGTGATTTTCTTAACCCGTTCAGATCGACTACAAACAAAAAACTTTTTTTTTACACACATATATATACGTTTTTGACGCACAAAAGCATTTATTCACTCCAACCATTGAAATCGCTTTTGTAAATGTCATACTGATTCTAAATAAAATAATAAGATATATAATTATTAAATGTAAATTAGTGCTAATTAAAAATGTACACGTGTTTCAGGGACGGATCGCGAAACTTCAGAAGAACATTCCTCACAGTAAACTATAAAAAAAATCCCAATAATGTATCGCTTCATTGGTCAAACACGTTAATTAAAAATTAATAAAAAAGAAATGCGGTTTCCCAAAAAAGTATAGGGATGTTTTTAAAAGTACCTACATCATAAAAAAAAATTCTGATGCATCGTGGTATGGCCCTGAAAAGTCATGTATTCGTATACGTATATATTTTGAGTTCGTCCAAATGATAGTAGACAAAGACTGGATTTCACCCCGTAGGTTAATTGAGATTAGTTTATTACAACAGAGATAGAAAACACTTCTTTTAAACTTCACAAAAATCAACAGGTGGAATAATTTAAGATGTATGAATGTTCAAACATAGACATAATGGTGAATGTTACAGAGTGTAAAGTGGCCACTTGAACTAGCCAATGACAGGTCATAAGCCATGTAAACGTCTTAACTTCCATATTCCCTTCTCTAAAATGTTATCTATCTCTGTTGTATTATGTTATTAAATAATAAACAGTTTACAACAAAACATTTTTTTTGTGCAACTGCCCTTAAACATCTAAGGTTGAGCTCGGTGGAGAAGGGGTTAACAAAGTTGAGCGGAACAATGAACAAAGGCTGTTTTCGCGGTAATGTCAATTATTGTTTTGATTCTCGGAAACCACCCTCTTAAGGATTTGGCTTGGCGGGGGTGGTATTACGTCACAAGTGGGCGTGGGGAGGTAGTACAAGAATTGTGGGGGTTGATTCATGACTGGAATTGTGTGATCGCTGCATGTGAATTTCACGGCCGTTAAATCATCCCCTATTTAATTAATTAATGAAATCATCAGAATTTTCAACAAAGCGCTTATTAAATCATTAGGTATAAGTAGAATAACATGTCATGTGTATATATATATATATATATATAATATTAGTCTATGTTTTAAAAAATACTAACATATGTCATTACAATATTAATACATTATAAATATTTGTCCCGATAAACTATTAAATAATAAATAAATAAACAATGTTTGGAGAATATACAAATATTTGTAGGCAGGCCGGATTTCCTACCTAGAGAGATATTTAGATCTAAATTTATTGCAACAGAGAGGGAAAACATTTTGAGAAGGGAATATGGAAGTCTGAAGAAATGTGGATGTTTAAACATGAGCAGAATGCTAAAAGTGGAAAAAGAGACAGAAAAATATGATTAAATCAAAGAATAAATATGTTGTACTGAAATATATATGAAACTTTAGAAAAAAAGTGGGTACTCACTAATGCAACCGAAACAAGATAAAAAATATTTAAAAGAAACAATATCTTCTCCCTCCAGGAGACTTAAAACAAAAATTTAAATTTACATCTAGAAAAAAACACAAAATAAAAGTTCCCATTAAAATTAAAATCTAAAATTTGTAAATAAATAAGAAAGAATTAACTTAATTATTAATTTATTAACGAGACATAAAAATATTGAATTAATTTAATGAAAGTTTTACATAAAAAATACATCAGTCTCTCTTTTAACCACTTTTGAAAAAAATTCCATTATTTATTTATACATCAACGATTCAAAGAACCTTTTACAAAAAAAAAACAGAAACAATCACAGCAGTGCACAATAATCATGTAGTACATAGTATGAAATAATAAAATAATCAAAACTAAAAAATTTAATATACATATTATACAAAAAACCAAATTGTGAAAAAGAAACATAACATCTCTAAATAAAAGATAACAATAACCATGAAAAAAATCTTATGTTCTAAATATAAATATAACACAGTTAAGTTGAGAATAACTAGATAAAAATAATTTAAAAAATATACAACATTAGTACTTTAAAAATTATAAGTTTTTTGAGCAATAAAATAAAAAAAATAAAAAACTTAAATCAACTAAATAATACATTTATTTAGTGAAATCATCATCATCAGTTGGTTGGAAAATGTTGCCATTTGGCAATAAATCCACCAATGTACAATTTAAATTATGTCTAACATCTTAAAATAAAGAAATAAAAAATCAGGTATTCCTGGAAACTAAGTTAAATTTATAAATATATTTTTAAATAAATCCATTCTTTAAAAAAAAAAAAACGATTGAGAATGCTTTAATATAACTTTTTCAAAATCAAATACGCATAAAAGAAAGCCAATGTCGTATTTTTCGCACATCCGTCGTTGTTCTACGATTTTATTTAATTATAAAATTGGCAAGTGATTAAATTTGCCGAGTGAAATTACTGTTAACGCAACGTTTTTAAAAGCAACCCTTTTTGTGGAATGACACTCTCAAAGTCGTATTTAGAAGCTACGAATGACTTTTAGTTAAAGTCTGTATGCATGAGGTAGGTATTGCTGTGATTCAGACTGACGCTGACAAGTTGCGTCGTGTTGACATCAAAAGGTTGATTTACGCACCATCGCTAGAATCAAGAAAGCATTATTGATGTCGTTCCCAACATCACCAAGCCATTAATAGTAAATCCCATCATACTAGAACTACAGAGCTACATCACAATACACACCAATATAGAGATTAATTAACATATTTGATTACGAGATAAAAATTACATTTTATTTCGTCTTTAATTTTTCATTGAGTGAAATTAAGATAGTGTCTAAAAGGCTGTAGAAAAATTGAATTTCAAATTTATTTTCTGGAGAAGTTATAAACTCGTCGTGGGTGCTTTCACCAGCTTGGTGTTTAACACGTCGAATTCTTGTTGTGACTCTAAACACAGGTTCAATTTCTAGTTCTGCTGCCAACTCCTTTGCAATTAAAATGGGGCTTTTAAAGCCTGTATTTCCATAGTTTTCCATAAAAGCGAAGCATATTTTGAACATTTCTGTACATTCAACGAAATCATGTCTATTGACTGTCGAGATTTGCTGACGACATGAGTTTTTTTTAAATGGGGCGCCTGCAGCGCCCCTTTATATCTGGCGCCCTGGGCGGTCGCCCAACCGCGCCCTACCCTAACGCCACTACTGCCCCGAGCCCTAAAAAATGATGACACAACTCATTTCTTAAGGTTGTCATGCCAAACGCGTATTTAGTCGTTCTTCGCCAGGCGTGTCGTTTAGAATCGAAACTAAAATGCCTGCTTGAGTCAAAGAATCGCGTAACTTTTCATTAGTAAATATTTGTTCATGAGTAAAACAAAGCTTAAAACAATTAATATTCAAACACAAATATTTTTTTTGGAAACCTCAAATTACGCCCAGCGGCGCAATTGTGAAGCCATTCTTACTTACAGGACTGCACTGATAGGAAAACGTTTTTTAAATAGAATAAAAGTGAGTTAATATTATTTTTGCGTTCTCAAAATCTAGTAAAAATAAATAAATGGGTCGAAATTATAAGGAGTTTGAGGAAATAATCTGATTGGGATCCACCAAAAACGAATGAAAAACGAACAAAGTTTATTGTTAAAATACAAACTGTATTATATGGTAAAAATGAGTATCCCCAATTTTTGGTAGCATGTGCATGACCTTTGAATGCAGCCCTGGCATAAATAAACAAACTTAGTAATTACGGCTACGTTTTCGTGACGCTACTTTCAAAAATATTTTACTCTATTTTAGGGCGCGTCTATGTAAAATGTAAGAAAAAAAACAATAAGAATGAACTAATTTAAATTATATCACAAGTTCTTCTAAGTTAAACAATGATGCGTTGTGATAGATTTCCGGTTTCCAGGAAGACAACTTACCAATCAGGACAACTTATTGAAGAGAGCTAGTGACGTCACTCACGGAGTAATAAAAAATACATACACCTTAAAAAATCCTAGCGATGATAATACGATACATAAAAATAAAGTGAAATAAAAAAAACACCGGACTTCCAAATTATTATTTTTTGTGAAAGCATTTTTAAGAATTAGCAAAAAACGTCAATGCATACAAGAATAGTCGCACTGAAAACGTTCAAATTTATGGGTTGTGTTTTCAGAAGCGATTGTTGAAGATCGTGCGCGTCAAAAGCACTAAACTGGTGAAAGGAGAGGTATTTATTTATTTCTAGAAGCCTCTTATCCGCGAACAAAGAGTGTCATAGTTCACAGAACAACGCTCGGTGGGAGGAAAACGAGCCAAGTGGTCCACGTTATGTGTTCCACAGGTTGGCGAGATGAAAGGGAAAAATAAAATTTCACGAAAACAATAAGATATTTAGGCGCCGGATAAAGTAATATAATAAACCTTCTCTGTGAATATTGAAAAAGGTCAAGTACCCAGATAGTAAAAAGGCGCGCAGTCAAAATGTTGCCATCCGCCATCTTTGTTAAGGAAAACGGTCTGAAACGGTGTTAAAAAAAATAGACAGACTCTTTTCGGCTTCATTTAAAAATATTGGCGTATTTTTGGTCGTAGTCCAATAAAAGGCAAGGAAACTATATCATTCTGCCATTTTAAAATAGAGATTTTTAAAAATAGGAGCATTAAAAATACAGTAAATAGACCTTAGATACCTACTAACTACTACTAAAGTTTAATATAGTTAATGACGTCAAATGGCCGATATGAATATTACAATTTTGCTAAACACATTTCTTTCAAAATAAAATATTCACAACCAAAATAGTCTTCCTAAAAAATGACAAAAAACAGAAATCCGTATAAACTAAGGGTTTGAATCTTAAAGTAATAATTCGCTCGCGCTTAAAAAGAGAAGCCCTTTAGCTCTGTTGCACATAAAAGCGTTCAAAAATATTGGTTTAGTTTAACAAGCGTGTAACGGACGGTTTTGGTTTGCGCTTGGAATTCTCGACCTGAGTGCATACGGCCCGTTGTTTTGCTGTAAGCTGTAGCTAACTTCGTAGTTAAAAATCATATGATGGTTTTTGTCCGTATGGGCGACTTTATTAGCCTTAAAAGTTATCTTCTTAAAAATAAAATATTTGAAAAAAAACTATTTTGATATAATATTTCAACCGTGATTTAAATGTGGACAATGCAGGGGTGTCATTGGCAGCCACAATCGAGGAGCCACTATGGAGAAAGATGAGGCAAATAAATATCTACTAGCAGGAAATTCGGCCCTTCGGGCCTCGCTTTGTCGGCCCTGCGGGCTTTAGTTGATCGGCCCTTCGGGCCTAAATTTCACTCTTTTGAGCCTCACAATTTTTTTTTGCTACCAACTTTTTGGACCAATCTAAATATAAAAATAAACCGGGGGTGTGGTCCCGTAACTAGTGTCGCGGACCCAGAGATCAAAGGTCAGAGCATCGCACCACACTCTACCACAACTTGGTTCTCATTTTCTAATAAATAAATAGTTCGGGTAAATCATAAGAACACAAATATTAAAATAATAATAATAATAATAATCTGTCACTAAGAATATCGCTTAGAACACAAATATTTATTAAAAAAATAATAATCTGTAAATAAGAATATCGCTTAGAACACAAATATTTATTAAAAAAAAAAAAAAAAGAATAATCTGTCACTCAGAATAACGCTTCAAAAACCACACAGTTATAATATGTTAAATATCCCGGAGGCCTCCGCATTGAAGTAGTTAAGACGCTTTAATCACATTCCTAGTGAGAAGACAAAAATTAAATGTGATATAAGTTACTTTTTGTGCCTGTCTATTATTATTATAATTCACCGCAAACCAAGTCTTATGTATATACTTATAAAGATTTAGATATTATTTTATAAGCAAAATAAAAACATTAAAATATCCTGCCACCTAGCAGCCAATTTGTGAAACGTTAAACCAAAATTTTATCTAATATATGAACTAAAATTACAAACTTTTAACTCACTTACAAAACTTCTGGCTTCGAAAATACATATATAAAAAAATATTCACCAGCGGGCCAAATAAGCCTGTACAGGACAGATGCAATCAATCATTTCGAGAGTAATAATATATAGATTGTCATAATGTTTTAACTTCCTATAAAAAAAACTCCAAAATTTATAAAATCAAAAGTTTATTTTGAACAGTAAATAATTTTACACATACAAAAACATTATAACGGTTAAATCATTTCCCAAAATGATAATAAACAATCAATATAACACAAATCAGAAAACAGGGTATATTGTTTTTGTTCAGGTTTTGACAGTAAAATTATTAGTAAATCACAAATGATATTCTTCGATATTTTTTCAATGTTTGGATATTAAAATCACTTTCGGGATAAAGCTGATTCAAAATGTCTTCTAACCTTGGTAAAAACAGCGTAACATCTAAATAACATAATGTCTTCATGCAATTATATAATTCTCAAAAGCAAAGAGTTCTCTTGTGTCATTGCATTTCCAAACCCATTCTGGCCGCATGAACTGGCATTTCTTGGCCTTACCATTCCTCAACTCCTCTGCCCATTTCTCAGTTGTCACCGCAACATCTACTGCCTTATTGGGCCAGGCATTCAACACTTCACCCTTGTAAGCCAACACGTACCTTTTAACTTCATCAATATCATATTGGGCTTCAGTCAAATTAGGATCAATGTAGAATTTAATTCCAGAGAACAAATCGGGTAATGCGTCCTTTAGTATCAAATCATCGAAAGGCTCTTCACTCTTATGGTCTTTAACTTCATCACTTGTAAATTTTGTTGTTGTAGCATTTGGAGAGTTTTCATTTTGATGTTTGTTAACATTTTTATCATTTGATGAAACAGTATTGCTGTTAAAATTTTCTGAACTCTGTTCAGTTTTAGTGGATATCTCACTATCTGAAGTTTTAGTATTGCATTTTTCAGTCCAACCCTCATCAATGTCTGTAGATGAATCAGAATCGTAATACACATTTTTAGATGTTTTAGAATTGTTTTTTGATTCCTTCTGTGATGTTTCTGCCTTGTTTGCTTTAACTTTTGGCGATTCATTTTCTTTTGCTTTCTTCAATTCATTTTGTCTTTTTACTTTTTCTATTTCTTCATCAGTGTCCATTTCGTCATCTGAAACTGTTGAAAAATTCATGTTTAATATTTTTATGAAATATTATTAAACTTTGTACATTATTTCAGTTAAATTACCCGAAAACTGGAAATTAATAAATAAGAAGATAATAACAAAAAAGTCAATTAGCATTGATCCGACAACTAGCTTATTTCTTTCAATTAAGGTAGTTTTCTGCACTGATTGTTGACATCGTAATGTAAAATAAGTACTGGCATTATACAAGTAAAAATGTTCAGTTAAAAAAATAAATTATACTTTGGCTGGTAGAGGCTTTAGAGTTGTCTATTTGGCGATTTTTTTTTGCATCATTTAAGTCTCCTTTACTCTCCTGAGCGTCCATCAGTTTAGGTAGTGTATCCTTGGGTCGGGCAATCTTGTGTTGAGCATCCAAAGCGTACCACTTCCAAGGAAGACAAGCCTGTTCTAATTTGCAATCCTCAATCCACTGTCCACTAACTATTCCAGCTTGGGTGCCAGATTTCCGCACTTGGTCATGTTTCGGTGTATTGGCAAATGCACATCTAACAAAAATAAAAACAAATTAATGTTCATCCATTTCGGAAGTTGTGACGAGTGTTTTCGATTCAATGTTTACTCTCAGGTAAAACTCCTGAAAAAGCAAGAGAGTGGAGATTAGTCCGCCTTGGAGTGCGTTGGTCGGTGCATTTGTCTACCTTGCTTGAGGTCCAAGGTTCGATTACTGGGAAGGTGGCCATACAATACTGGTTTTAATAATAGTTTTACAATGTATATATTTAATTGGTAATAGATTTGCACTCAAAGCTACCTTCCATGTTACAAAAATTATCCAGGTACGCTGCAATTGAAGTGTTAATGCTGATGAATAATGTAATTACAAAATATTATTGGACAAGGAAAAGTAGAAAGTGATATTTAGAGTAAAAAATGACTGGATAGATAAAAGCCGTCAATCCAAACAACTATTTCTCCTTTATCGTAAATATGTATGTTTATTTGTAATTTGAATCTTATGAAAAAATGTTTATCTAAAAAAAGTAAGAACTTACACAAGATGGGTACAGTTTGGCCCCCAATCCGGGCTATATCGGGCTCCTAAAGACAAGGCAATGTCTCTAAGAGTGCTTCTTTTAGGGTTGACATACCCACTGAGAACAAACACAACACCTTTTAAGCACATGGGACCTTTCGGCATAGCCACCAGTTCTTTAGAAACGGGATTATCAGGGTCTGAATGGCGTTGCTTTTTAGCTGAAATAGAGATAAAAAAGATTATGGTCAACTCGGAAAAAAACAAATTTGTGTTTTTTTTAGTATGCAAATGAATGTAATTTTTTTCAGATTCACTTTTTCAAACAATTATTGCAAAATGCCATAGCAAAAATATGATCCTGAAAAACATTTAATGGTAATATCGCTTGGGTCTTTCTAAAAACGCTTCTAAATGTTCTACTAATAAAGCAGACAATATCGTAACATGGACAAAAGAGTATGGTTTACTAATAAACCCATCTAAAACACAAATTATGTTTGCGGGTAGTCAAAGATTGCTTAGTAAGCTAGACATACCTTCACATAATCCTCTTATTGTCAATGGTACCAATATTCAATACGGAAAATCCGTAAAAAATCTAGGAGTACAAATGGATGAACATCTCTGCTGGCGAGCTCATACTCATGAATTAAGATAAAAATAATTTTCAGTTTACACTCACTTAGTAGGTTGCAAAAATTCTTACCCATTAATACTAAATGCACCCTTGTACAAGCATTACTACTACCCATTCTAGATTACGCTGATGTTTCCATGACTGATTTAAGCTGTGAGCAACTCGATAAACTTGAACGACTTCAGAATACATGCATAAGGTACATTTTTGGTCTTAGGAAATATGACCACATTTCTGATTATCGTAGGCAATTGAAATGGCTAAAAATAAGACAGCGGAGAGACTATCACTCCCTCTCACTTCTGTTCAATGTACTTCATAGTCCTAACGCTCCTATATACCTGCGTGAAAACGCTTATCAGTTCATGGTTTACCTCTTCGTTCTAATTCTCAAGGCACTCTCTTAATACCCATCCACAATTCCTCTTTCTTCTCTAACTCATATAGTGTCCATGCGGCTCGACTGTGGAATCATCTCCCATCCACCATCAAAGATGTTACTACATTATCTCTGTTTAAATCACGTCTGAAGAAACATCTCCTTTCTCTTCCTTAATCTCTCCTCCTTTCCTTTTTCCTCTTTCCTCTTTTTTCCTTTTTCCCATTGAGTAATAGTTTTGATTTAAGGTAATTTAGAAACAAATATGTTTATTTCTATTTTTATATATTTTTAACTTTTTAATCTTTTTTTTCTATTGAATATGTTCTGTAACTTGAATAATAAAAATAAAACTTTTATTTTATTGGTTGGTCGGAAGAAATTGCCATTTGGCAATAAGCCCGCCAATGTACAAATAACATTATGTACAAAAAGTTAAATAAATAAAAAAAATTAAAAAAATATTTGCTAAAAAGAATTAATTAATTAGTGTACAAATTAACACATACGCACATATGTACATATGTATTAGAAATTAGGTGACCATTTCAACAAAAAAAAAATCAGTATCTCTAAAAGATTTTATCACAAATTAAGACATTTGGTATTCAAAATAAATATGTAGTTAGTTATCTATACAGAGCCGGATAATTATTTTAAAAGTGAAAGACTTAGAATTTATAGAATGTCTCTTCAGATTGCAAAAATGTGGATAGAAAATCAAGGAACGTCGAGAAAGTCTTCACTTTTTTTCCTTCATTTAAAGAAAAATTCCTTCCGACCTCGACCCAGTTAGGGAAATTAGATGCAGAATAGAGAAAGCACAATCTGCATTCAATGTCATGAAATCATTATTCTGCAATGATAGTCTTAATTTAAAACTAGAACAGAGAATGATCAAGTGCTATGTGTGGTCAATACTGCTCTACGGGACTGAAACATGGACCCATAAGGTGAGCCCCGTTAACTGATTAGAGGCTTTTGAAATGTGGCTTCACCAGAAAATGCAGAGAATCCCGTTGAGATGTCGAGGCGAACGAGTGCGGAAAGAGTACTACTGTCCTCAATAAAGAAAAAACTTGCATATCAGGGGCACAACATGCGCGAAAGCAAATATGCGCTTCTACAGCTGATTATAAAGGGGAAGATCGAAGAAAAGCGTGGAGTTGGAAGGTGACAGATGTCCTGGCTGTAGCTCAATCACAAATAACTATCGACATGCTAATAAGCGACGTAATAACAATTTCTCACCATGATTGTTTATCATATTCGTGATCGCAATGGAACATCCGTGAATGCCTAACATTAAATGACAAAATATTTACATTTCGCTGCGCAATCACATATTTGAATTTCACAAGTGTAAATATGGAAAATATTCCAAAACTGTTATTTTTATTAAGTTATTTACTATTTATCATGTTATTTATTGCATTCAGCCGGTGGTTGACAAGCTAAATGTCAATTCAAAGTCAAAGTAATTGTAATTTAATTTTCACCTTTTTGTGTAAGTTACTCCGTCCTTTTTTGCAAATGCAATATATTGTATTATTTTTTATGGTAAATGTCGATTTTTCGCCAATGAACTGTATTTATTTACGAGGAAAATAAAAAACAAACCGACATGAGCGTTGACTTAGAGATTACACACACGTTGACTTATGACTGCGATAACTAAAGCACGTTCATTATTGTTCATTGTGATGGCTCAAATGATTAGCATGTTTTTAAGCACGTCGATAAGGAACATCTGTGACTGGAAGAGAGTACGTGAGGTTGAGAAGCTGCTCCGGTTGGCACAGGATTACTCTCAAAAGAGAATAATCACCAATATCGGGGAACCTGATATGGTGCAGGAAGAAGAAAAAAAATAACAAAAGGCACATAAAATATATATTTAAATGAGACATCAAAATAAAAAATAACATGATTATTAAGTTATTACCAGAAGTATTTCCTCGGTTATCTGGAGATCTGTGGCGCTTCTTGTGCTCTTTATTCCTGTTGCTTTGGTCATATTCTGTCTTTGAAGACCTGGAACTATCCCTACTTCCAGTACTATACCGATCTTTTGGTATACTTTCATTTTCGTCGGATTCAAAAAGATTATGCTTTTTCGGAGACGCCTTGATATCCCGACTTCTATCTGAATCTTCAGAATCCCGTTTCGGTTTTTTCTCGCTGTTGACCCTTTTGTTTTCGATTTCTTTCGCTTTGTCATCTCTATCTCGTTTCATTACCCGGTCTATTTTATCATTCTTCTCATCATCTTCGTCATTGTAGAACAATTCATCTCTGCGACGCGATAAAGTATCGTCATTATTAGATCTCGTGTCATTCATTTTGCTAGCTTTCTGCGGTCTGGACGCTTTGACTAACAGGTTTGAATCTTTTTTATCGGAATCCAGATTAAGAGGAGAACTTGCTTTACGTATCTGAGCATCTAAAAACATTATATTTAATGCAGCGTTATAATAATGAACAAGTCGTATAGACAGACTACAATGATAATACTGAATATGTACACTTGAATATGGCAGGGCTGTACATTTGCAATATTATTATTTTTATTATACTAGGGGTGTTGAAATTCACTGCAACCGAGAGAAAAACATTTTAGAGAGGAATATGGAAGTATAGGCATTTACAGGACTCACAACCTGTAATCGGCTGGTTAAAGAGGAGACTTTACACACTGTGTTTAAACATCCCCATTAACAAATGGAAGAGTTGAGGAAATGTGGATGTTTAAACATAGGCAGAATGGTGAATGTAACAGAATGCACAGCAACCACAAAAACCAGCCAACGACAGATCATGAGCTCTGTAAACGCCTAGACTTCCATATTTCCTTCTCAAAAATGTCCCTGGGGAGTGAAATCCAGCCTTGTCTACGAAAATTTGGACATACTCAAAATGTTGTTGACTAGGGATGTTTCTAAAATAATAGGAAGTAGTAAATAACAGAAAACTGCAGAGTTGACCTGTTTATTTAGCAATCTCATTCACCGCTAGACAGTTTGGTTTAGTTACTTACGAGTATGGATGTGGTTTTTGAGCCGGTAAAGTGTAAATACGGAAGACACTGTAAACGCGACAATGGCGACTATTTTATAATACTGCGGGGAAATAATAAATATGCATGGATCAAATTTATGCTAGTTAGCAGATCAGATCAGATCACAAAGAAGCACTGAATACTCAGGTTTGATATTTGATTTATATGATACCATTTATAATCAATAATTTAAGTTAACATATTACAACAGAGATGAAGAACATCTAAGAGAAGGTTATATAGAAGTCTAGGCATCTACAGGGCTTATGACCTGTCAATGGCTAGTTTAAGTGGCCACTTTACACACTGTGTAACATTCACCATTCTGCTCATATTTGAACATCTATATTTCTTCAATTCTTTCATCTGTCTATGTTTGTGAAGTTAAAGAGCTGAAACCTTTATTTATGCGGGTGAGATTCATCTAATTTAATTATTTTACCTACATACTAGGCAACGCCTGAAAATCTTATTTTTTCAATTTCTATACTTCTTCATGGACCAGGTGGATTTATCAAATTTGGACAAACTCAAAATATTGTTGAATAATTTAAGTGTTTTATTTATTTTAGATGAGCATAGGACTACCAGTAGAGATTAATCCTTTTTGTTTGAATCTTGCAAACAGTTCTCCGGGCTTTGAATCCTCTTCATCTGAAGACAGGTCTCTCAGTTTAAACCTTCCCAGCATGGAGGTCTGCGAAGAGTTCTGGGGTTCACCGGATGCATTAGAAGTTGAACTCTCAGTGTTGTAAATTTCAATAAAAGAAAGTCCAAACTGTAATTGAAAAAATCTATATATTTAGTTAGATATTACGATATTTATAAATAAATAT
This sequence comes from Micrasema longulum, assembly GCF_059751315.1. Lineage (NCBI taxonomy): Eukaryota > Metazoa > Arthropoda > Insecta > Trichoptera > Brachycentridae > Micrasema > Micrasema longulum. The sequence goes on from NW_028277744.1 coordinate 139,975, forward strand.
TTAAATTAGACCTTGCGTGATGCGAGAATGTGCCAACCACCATACAAGTCATAAATATCATCGTGTTACCAAAAATTCAGGTTGATCACACTGATGAACTTACATACATGTTCGAGATACGCTGCAGTTGGTGTTCTAATGCAATGCCCAATAGCCCAAATCAGGTACAGATAAGGTATGATCACACCGATAAACATATTCAGGTCAGTAGTGCTTTTCTGGATCTTCTCTACGACACTTTGCTTCATATAATGGTCATTAAACGTCAAATGGATGATTAAACGTCAAAACAGAAATAAAACTAATACAGTTTGGTCAATTCAACCTAATTAAGTGTTTTGGGTAATACAATTAAACCTAATTAAGTGTTTTGGGTAATGCAATTCCACCTAATTAAGGTCGCAATAATGTTCTTAATGAAAATCATCATGTTTGACTTCACGTGTTCATGTTTTTTGACGTTTAATCATCAGTGTGGACATACATGAAGCAAAAATAAGACGCATGGAAAAAATAAATATCCCCAAATTGACCACTTTCTAGGGGATAGAGAAGATTCATAATTGCACCCATGGAGGCCAAATTACAGTGATGAAGTACAACACATTAGAGGCCGCCATTAAAGCAAATTTTTAAATCGTAGGAATGAATTACCTGTACATGTTTGTTAAAAGGTTGCGTGCACACAATTCTAATTCGATCCCATTTCTTGACCTGAACTCCGGGTACCATCTGATCTTTACTAAATGTCCTCACGCGTGATATGTTCTCCGAGTTGCGCGAGTCCGATGGGTTCATAAATGAACTGGCACATATTAAAACCTAAAAAAAGAACATCAACTTTATATAAACAAATAAATCAAACAGTTAAGTATTCATTAGGTAATGACGTGTTTGGTACCAATCTTTTTAATGAAAAAAAAAACATAACATTTTTTGTGATCTAAACTCAGTTATTTATTTTTACTTATATACAAAAACACCACCTGTGTCATTATATATTAGAGTATGTTCATTTATTTATTTAAATGTAAAATACAGCACTACTGCCAATTACAATGTAGATAAATTATATTATTAAGTAATTACAAATACATATTTTTTAAAAATGTACAAAAGAATATTAAGGTCCAACATATAGTCCATAAGTAAACAAAGACGAATAAGTCACTAATACACATTATGATACATAGTCAGATAAAAAGAGTCTAAAACTGCTAATCACAGCATGGAAAAGATGCACCTCTCTTGGTAGGCCGTTCAATAGACCAATCATTCTCCCCGCAGGCATCATCAACGGTAAATTTGTCCTGCATTCAGGAAGAACAAATGGTCCGTGTTGCCTAGCTCTTAAATAGTTGCTCGGTACATATAATTTTATGCGCTCCAAAATGTTGGGATTGAAAAAATTACAATTTCATTCACAGTGATGAACAATGATAATTTTTCAAATCTTGATTAATTTAACACAGCTTTTTTCTAACTTGTTATAATGTTTATTTATTACCTGTTTCTGACTACATTGCAAAAATGAATAACATCATAAGCATAGCAAAAATATCAACCCAGACGATGGAATACTACAATGGGGTCTGAAATATCGAGAAGAAATACTGCTTTTGTTAAACGGCTTTGCAATCAAGAACAACACCATCCATATTCACAATTGTTTTAATCTTTTAATTTTCTTTAGCTTGGTATTTAGTAAAATTGGTTTTCAAATACCTCAAACGGTTGTCCAGTCGCTTCGGAACGGCCAACTAACACTTCGACAAGAGCAGAGTGGTAGGTTCCAATCGACACGGAAGTAATTTGAGTTGATTTTTCTAACTGTAAAACCACCGAATTAGAATTTTCACCTTTTTGTCCAATCCATCTGCTGTGCGCAATATCATTTGACAGTAAATTGCTAGCCGGGTAACTCTGAAACAGATAATTGGCGATAAGATAAGCGAATCTTTACCGTCTTGCCATAAAAACTTAACAAATTTGACAGCAAATAATCATGGAAATAATTAAAATTATACTTAAATACGATCAAAATGTACTCTGAAAAATCATAACACGGTAAAATTGTAAACATTTCCGAAAAAAAAACATGTGTTACAATTACCGAGTCTTCACTGCTAAAGCTCACGACACAACTTATCTTTAATTTTGGCATTCTTGTAAAATTAACAGGATTCAATAAAATATTTTAGAGAAAATATTATTTTCCTTAGTAACACATTTTCAAAATTTTGTAAACATCAAACCATAGATGCAAGACGTCAAGTGTCGTGGTCGTCGTGGTTAATGGTGGGAAGAATCGAATTAAAATAATCGAAATATTCGATTATTAAAAAGATCGAGACATTTCGAAATGCTTAAGCTAGGGTTTCCTAGGACAGCGGTGCCCGCATCTTAACGGCCGTAGTGAACGGTGATGCGGTGGACAGCCGTCGTAACGGTGCCTAGAGAGTGGTTTCCTAGGAAAACGGTGTTATCAACACCATTTAACACCGTTTCTCTAGGAAACCCCTCTCTGGTCGACGTAGTGAACGGTGATGCGGTGGACAGCCGTCGTAACGGTGCCTAGAGAGTGGTTTCCTAGGAAAACGGTGTTATCAACACCATTTAACACCGTTTCTCTAGGAAACCCCTCTCTGGTCGACGTTACGACGGCTGTCCACCGCATCACCGTTCACTACGGCCGTTAAGATACGGGCACCGCTGTCCTAGGAAACCCTAGCTTTACAACTAATCGAGTTCACTCGTACTAATCGGAAAAATAATCGAGATATCTCGAGTGAATTCATTCGAAATGGTTTTCCGAGACAATCGAGATATGAATTCGGACTTGAGATTTTGAGACAATCGAAATATGATTTCGATCTTGACATTTCGAGACAATCGAAATATGATTTCGGTCTTGAGATTTCGAGACAATCGTAATGTGATTTCGATCTTGACATTTCAAAACACTCGAAATAAGATTTCGGACTTGAGATTTAGAGACAATCGAAATGTGATTTCGGACTTGAGATTTCGAGACAATCGAAATATGATTTCGGACTTGACATTTCGAGACAATTGAGATATGAATTCTGACATGTGAGTAAACATTCACAACTTTTAACATTTTTGTGTGTCGTATCATCAGCACTATGATTTTAATTTTGATTTTATTTTGAAATTACTCTGCGTGTGACGTATTAAGTTCACGTCTGTTAGTTTGTTTCCCGGAAATAGGATAACTATCGTCGTCATCATCATTCCCTTTCCACACCTAATGGTGCATAGGGCACTGTATTGGTAAACCAATTGCAGCGTATTTTGATCATTTTGTGTTACATGAAGGTCAGATGATTAGTTTTACGCTGCAGTTACCAGTCCAGGGACTATGAAATATTTTAGTGTGAAAACACCCTTATAAATATATATTTCAAATCAACCATGTCAAAGACCTCTTGCGTGGTAGGCAAACGCGCTGACCAATACACCACTAGGCCGAAATACTATCACAACGCTGTATTATTGGTTGATTTTGGCGAACTTTCTTTCATACATTTTCAAGAAATTTACAATTTACTGTTCTAATTTTTACCGTGCGTATTAAAACATGTTTTATATCAAATTTTCCGTAGGGCTGAACTTTCTCATAATTATTTTGAAGTACTTTGTTATTACAGATGTATTTTTATCCCCCCACCCAACAGTTAACAATGTTGTTTTTTTTTTTTGGCCATTTTCTTATTTTTCACGGTAAAAAAATCGATTGATTCGATTTTTTAATTCGATTATTTTCATGTCTCAAATGCTTGTATTTCGATTATCTAAATATCTCGATTATTCACATCATTAGTCGTGGTTGCCAGTATCATAGACAACGAAGTACAGAGACTTTTTTTATGATTGCTGGGAGTCATACACACACGTACTTTTTCGCTAACTAGCGGTGAGTAGCAAAACCAATTTGAGTAGGGATTTCCAAAAAATATATTATTCATTTAACTAATATAAAATGATGGGTTCGTAAACCAGGATATCTATATTTACTATTAATTTATGACTTCACCTCTTCTGCATTTTTCTTGAGTGTGTATTTCAAATTAATGTGAGTATCAATACAAATATCACTTTGCAATGATATTAATTATTAAAGCTATTCCAGAGGACACTTAATAAAAGTTTTTTCAAAAACACTAATCCTGATACAAATTATTTTGGCGTTTAGAATAATTAATTTACCCATTTTTTTTCCAAGTTATATTTCTACACTTTGATAAATTTAAAATAGTTTTTTAATAAATAAATATATTTCCCCTTCTCCATCTTTTTGTTTGAAATAGTTAGGTTTCTAAATATTTAAACAACTGTAGTAAAGTAAAAATTTTTAGACACACCTACTACATATTAGCAAAACTTGACGATTTTCTTTAAAAATCTTAAGAATTTTACCGTAATGTGGTGAGCATTGATAATGTAATTATAAGTTAATGTAAATTATGCATACTGCTAGATTATTCGATATGAACCCTAGAAAACATTATTATTTTTCTCTAATCTGATTTTAAAAAGCCCGCCTCATGGTAAATACAGCCATTGACTACCATTAAGGAGTTTCTGGATTCGGTTCCTGGCACGTTTGAAACTCAAGTATTTTTTTAGTTTCTTTCTACTGATATTTAAAGTACTAAGTAAAAATGAACTCTGCGACTGGCCACATATGCAGTTTTTTATGTAGCCGTAGATGGGGGAAGAAAATGTTTTTTATTTTTATTTCCACCACAGTTTTAATTTGCGTTTTTTAAAACCTCAAAGGGAGCGGCTGTCAAATTAAAGAAGAATTTGTTCAATTTGTCAATCCTTCCCACATGTCTGTAATTTAGTCTATGGTTATCTTCGTACGAAGTACTTACTCATGGGGGGTGATTATTATCGGGATTCGATGACGACGCTTGACTTTAATGCATTGGGGAGGCGCGGGCGGGAAGTTACCTTAGATCTGATAGTTTCTTAATATTAGGATATGGAATGGGCGCCATACGCGCGCTATGGGGGCACCGTTTCCATGGCGGCAGACGCAATGGCTCCTGCAATATCGATTATAAACTTTATATAACCAGGGCCAGCATTAGGCCTAATAATTCGGAATAATGTGAGAAATTTATAATTTAAGAAAAGAAGAACTGTGGCTAATGTAAAATGAATTAAAGTAGGCAGCATAAGTACAAATATATACCTATGTAGGTTCCCACGAAATTATAATCCAACTATCTAATTTGTATAAAGTTATAAGGGATCATCTTACAATGATACAAACGGTAGAATAAATGAATTACAAAATATATATATATATATAATATGAATTCACTTGTACAATCCATTTTCACATTTAATTAAACTCAAACATTAAATTTTGATTATTATCATTATTTTGAATGATAACGTTAACACGTATAGCCCGATAATTGAAAAAATAACACTGGTGGCGAAGTGGGACTTATAGACCCAGTTTAAAAAGTAGCTTTCTGGGCCTGTTTCGTGGTGTTTTTTTTTATTAAAAAAATACAGAAATGTAAGTTATAGCAAAGAAATGACATTTCAAAAGTTTTTTTTCTGAGATTTCTCACGTTTTTCACGCCCTTCACACGAGTCACCAATAAAAATGGAGTGATTCCATGAGCATGCAACTAAGCAGTAAATTTCAAGATTTTTAAACTACTTCAATAGAATCTAGTCACAATGAAAATAGTGTTGGTACCTACTACATCTGACAACTAAAATACTAAAAGTTAGAAAGGCAACACTAAAGTCTGTTAATTATTACAAGAATTTCCAAATGAACAAACCAGTCGCGTGATATCCGACGGAGAATTGCCTATTTCACACATATCATATCATTGATTGATTGATTTGGTGTTTATTTTGTAGAACTCCATATTTAAACTTATAATTAGAAATCAAACACTGATTTGAGTCTACTGAACACTTTATTTTATTTTTACAAATATAAACATATAAAAATAAAAACTTCGTGACAATTGTTTCGCCTTATTAGGGCATTTTCAAACGAATGTGAAGATTATTTGGATTGAATGTCCTTATATAGTTATATACTTGTATGTCAATAAATGTTTACTTTGTTATATTTTTCCCGAAATTCAAATACAAATACCTAAATTCCCCATTACCTATTAAACACTTAGCCTCACCCTTAACCATCGGTTTTTCCCTCAATTATGATTAATGTACTTGCTATAGTTCATAAGATTATTTTTATTTTCTACTTAAGTACCTTGAATTATATAACTATATAAGGACATTCAATCCAAATAATCTTCACATTCGTTTGAAAATACCCTAATAAGGCGAAACAATTGTCACCAAGTTTTTATTTTTATATGTTTATATTTGTAAAAATAAAATAAAGTGTTCAGTAGACTCAAATCAGTGTTTGATTTCTAATTATATGTTTTCATATTATATCAACCTAAACGGCTTGGTTAAATTATAGTGGATTGACTGATATATTATATTGAGATTTAAGTGCATTTTTTTTCATTACGCAGCTATTCGTATGTCCCAATTCCACCCTGTCTCAGCAGACACAGGGGTGGCGCCACGTCTTCTGGACGCCATCCAGTCTAGGAATATATTATTATTATTTTGCCCGCAATGCGTGCACCATTCAATTCGTCTCTTCCGATAGACTATCGCATCTTCACGTCCTTAAACTCCGTTTCTCAATTAAGTATAAATATTTTCTCTGTTCATAATGTGTATACATACAAAATCTTATATACCCTTACTGAAATTGACATGAAAAATGTTTTAATACCATTTGATTCTTGTTTTTTTATAATTAAGTTATTATTTTGTAATTGTGGCGCTAAAAACAAACGTGGCCATCTCCAGCCACAATTTTTTTGGAGATTTTTGGTTATAATGACTCTTATTATTATTATTAATCTTTTTTTTAACCCGCTAAGCCTCTGTTTTGAGGCTTGTCAGCAGGTAGGATAGAGAGGATATGGAAGCAGGTAATGATAAATATACCACAACACCCAGACCAATTGAGAAAAAAATATTTCTTTGATTTTTTTTCTTGCAACTGGTGGGAATCGAACCCGCGACGCCATCTTGTATATTTCTGCTAAGAAAACAAAAACTCAAATAAGAAGCAACATAAACACATATGCCTACGTGGATCGGCCACATACAAAAAGTCGATTTACTTACTCTTTTTTTGTTATATTTTTTATTTGTATTACCTAGAGCAAGCTTTTTTGGTTCTTAAAAATCTTTAAGAAAATCGTTGAGTTGTTTTTTTATATTTATTTTTGCTTACTCTGTTTATATTTTGTAATTATCTAGGTACACTACAATTATTCTGCTGGCAGATTTGAAGATGTACATTATAAGTATATGTAAATGTATATATTTTTTTGTTTAAACTCTTTACAAGTTACAATTTGCTTTTAAATTCAATTACTTTTCTTAAAGCCATATATTTTTTTTCTTTTTTACCATGTAAAGTTTCACTTTTTATTTTGCATGGCAGTATGCTTTTTATTGTTTCTACATGTATACAAAAAAGCGTTGTTTATCTTTTAAATTATTACTTACTATGTTTGTACTTACCTGTTTATTTTTTGTAAATGCCCCTTGGGCGTATTGTAAAATTAAATAAATAAAATTTAAAAAAAATTAAATCCATCTGTAAGAGCAAGGAATAATATGCGAGTCAATATTTCTCCCCTTGTAACATTTGGACCAAGGTGAAAGGATTATTATTTATCTATCAAATAATTATTCTGACTTAAAGAAATTAAATTGACAGATAACTAAGCATCTTAGCTGAAATAAAAAAAAATATTTACGTGAACAAATAATAAGTTAAACATTCAACAGTATTTCTTAGAACAAGTTATCTTAGTTAGTAGGATTAACATATCGATTTTATACAAAATAAAATCATAAAATTAATTTATCAAAAATAATAAGGCTTTTTACTAACTGGCAGAAAGTCATTGTAGTGCTTAAAGTAATTTTTATGTTTTATATAATATGCATGTATAAATGTGCGTATGTATGTGTTGTGCGCATGTATCCATATGAATGACACAGTGTGCATTCGGAATTATTCTTTATTCTCATAATTTGCTTGCATAGAAAACTTTTACGATTATTTATTTTCGTTCCATAATTTTTTATTGCATTGAATTATGAATGTGATAAAAAATGTAATTAATGTCAGTTTAATTGTTTTTTTTCGTTTTTCAATGTGTTTTCTGAACAATTTTTTTTGAATGTGTGGGACTTCGCTGGTCTATGAAATTGGAGCTATAACCCCAGTTGGAGATTGATAAATATACAAGGTTGGGTGTTCGTATGCGTATTCATTGCATGGTGAATAAGATTTAGCACTTTGTTATGAAGCGCGAGAGTAGCGGCGATATTAAGTTGAACTGGCTGTACTTGGAATATATGCTGAAACTGAAGGTTGTACTGACTTGACTAGACTACTCGCCGGAACTGACTGACTTGCTACAAGACTGGGTTAATTTGGCTGATGTTACCACGCCCCGTGGTCCCTTATAGGTCGTATTTATTTGTTCTTCACGTCTCTATGGCGCAGGTGAAATGAATGTCCCCCAAGATGCTTCACTGAATATGTCATCCAATTTCGTTAATGAGTTAACGTCCTGTGTGCCATGCTGTTGGTCTTGAAGAATATAACGTATTGTATTCAATAAGAAATGCTGAGTTGCTTCTTGCAGTCGTTGCTCTATATTTCAGGTAAAATCATTTGAAGCGCGTGTGTATCATTGACCACTGGATTTTATTCCCTGACAAATGCATATTTAAGATTACTACTCCGTTAATTTATAGATGATCAACCATTGATTATTATTATCATAATGGTAAACTTTTAAAACTCCATTTTGTAATATCCTTCAGCGCAATTTACAAAAATGATTCTATGCAATATTGATTTCAATTAGACTTAAAATTTAAGTAAAACTTTTCAGAAAACCCGATTATTTTGTCTTCTCATTCTAAGGATTTATTCAAATGCCAATTTTATAACAGTGTAAATATAAAAATCCATAACTGATTAAACATGTACATTTTATGACGTAAGTAGATATCTACGTACATCTACTATCATACCTACTTAAAGTAACTACAAGATATTTTTTTATCAGTGTCCTTACTGATAATATTCACCTCACGCGCCTCAGGTAGCTAATGACTGGAAAAGAGCAAACTACACATTTCTGAGGGTGCCAATGTCTAAGATGTTCCCAAGTGAGCAGAAAACACGGCACAGCTTTCTTTATCTGGAAACCAGCGACCGGACCTGTATCTTATTGGTTATAATTTTTACCTCATGGTATTTCCGGATTTAGTTATCAATTTAAATATAATTTTTCACAGCAATAGGTGTCTCAATTATTTTCATTAAATGTAAAAAAATAATTAAGGATTTTGTGATAATCAAAGTAGAATATAAAACGGCGACTACGCAAGTGAGGCTACAAACGCTTAAATGAAACAAAACTTAATTCAAAGCGCTTCATCTCCCTTATCAGCAGTACAAGTCTCTACATGAATTTATTTTTTATTACAGAATTTCATTACGGTGTATGTGGGCATTATTTTTAATATTGTTTTTGTTACAATTCGGCTCATTAATATATAACAAAATACATTTATGTTCTACACCAGGGAATTATGAAAATTGGGGTGGAAATACTGAGAAAGATCTGATATTGAGGAATAGGGTAAACGGTGCACTAACATCAACCCTGGCCAGTAAAAGCTTGTTACTTGCTGCAATTGAAATGCAATGGAGTCCGTGTGCCGATCTTGTGTATGAAAGCGAATACACGAGTATTCGTACATACGAATGTATAGGTTGAAAAATCAAACATAAAATTACGCTGAATGCTGGTCGAAATGTTATCTTTCGAGAAAACATGTGATAAAAATATGGACTAGGCATTATGTAAGGTTGTGACAGGCATTCAAATAAAATAAAAACATTTCAAAATTGCGATAGAGACGTCACAAAAGCAAAACATTTTATTGATTTTTTTTTTCAATAAATTTAATATTAGAAGCACTAACTTTGCGGTTATTTATTTTAATAAAATAAATAAAACAACTTTGTTTTTAACCACAATTTTTTTTTCTACCGACCGGTTTTAAAGCAAACAAGCTTCTTCGTCGAGGTTTACGTAACAAAGATCAGTTACGAAAAACACGAAGTTTCTTTTAGAAAAAAAAAAAATTGTTGAAACAAAATTGTGTAATTTTAATGAGAAATTAAAATACATATATGTGTATAAAAATGCACATCTCTGATAGCGGATGGGGGATGATTTAAAAAAATATATTTGGGTTTTTTACTAGAGCCGATAATTTTTCTTTTAAAAATAATCTATTTTGTGCTCAGCGTAATAATTCGCTCCCGCTTAAGAAAAAGCTCTTTCGCTCTATTGGATAGAACAAAAGCTTTCTAAATATTTGGTTTGGTTTTTAGTTTAATAACAAAAGTGTAACGGACGGTTTCAATTTGCGCTTACTATTCTCGACCTGAGTACCCACGACCCGTTGTATTGCTGAAAACTGTAGTCGATAATCATGGAATGGTTTTTGTCGGTATGTGCGACATTATTTATTAGACAGTGATGATTTTATGAGTGATTAAAAAAAATAGATTTAAAAGTTTTTTTAGTAATAATTATAACAGTCCTTGAGAATCAGTTTTGAAATAAAAATTATGCATAATTGCTTGACTAAAAATATCGTTTATTACTTATCACTTTTATTACTTCGCAGAATAGTTCCTGCTTGACGTTCTAGCTTCGATTCCCGGCTGGGTCAAATTAAAATATTTTCAGGTATTTTAAAAATATTTTTTTTGTTTGTTTAGGAAAAATTTATGTTTTAGCATTAACGTTAGGCTTACGGCCTGTCATTGGTTGGTGAGATGGCCACTTTACGTGCTGGGTAACATTTACCACCCTACCGGAGTTTTAACATTAATATTCATTTTATTCTTCTATAATGTTGATTGTTGTAAAGCAAAGCTGAAATTTTTATCATGGTAGACGAGGTTCTGTATTTAATTTCATTTGTTTACCTGGCATCCAAGAACATTATCATTGATCATTTTATATTTTTGCACCCATCAAAAAGCTTCTTGTACGATAGGGGCGAATCGTCCATATAAGCGATTATGCGCAGCTTACTATTATATTTGACAATCCATAATAATGTTTTATAGTAACTTTATTTACGAAAAAACATAAAAATGATTGTTTTTTCCAATAAATCATTACCACCGTTTGTATTTGAAGTGCCCAGCGCCAGCAGTGAGACAAGAAACTATCCGATTATTCGAGCTTATTTCTTCATATATATATAAGTATTCTATATTTCTAATACCTTAAACTCAGTTGCGGTTATTTCCTCCTTAAGTAAGTTGGAAGATTACACAAATCATTTGAGATTTTCGGTTTGGAAAACAGTATTTCGAACATTGTTTCCAAAAGGCTATTTTTCTTTGAATTATACAGTTAAAATATGACCACCATTGCTTTCGTGCAGTCATATCGCAGGATACGTGGCACTCGGCGTGGCCGTTTTTGGCACTATCGGCCAGTTGCCATTTCAATCGTATAGAGAATATACCTACTGAATTCGCTGTGATATTTTTTATTAACTTATGTAAAAGTTTTGTATTACAATAATGGAAAATATAGCTTCATATAACAATCGCGAAAATAATAATTACTATTGTCGTTTAAATTGATTCCATAAATGCTGTTGAATCTCACAGAACCACAGAAAAAAATGGCAATTTAAATATAACACATATTATGTACTATATAAATACACATTTATGAACATTTTTTTGTAGCTTACCTGTAAAAAAAAACACCGTTTGTCAATGTTGCATTTAGGTTTTGAATTTGAGACAAGTTTACCTCAAAAAAGCATTGACGCACACTTCTGGTCAAAAATTAAAAAGAGGTATCACTCAAATGTTTGTACGAGGTTTTTTCAGAAATTTGATCACGAAATACCCAAAACCCACACGACTTCTGCTCCGAGGCACCTTCCCTTTATCTCACGGAGAGTATTTAATATTTTGGAAGAGCATACAAAGCTCAAAATGTCAAAATTCATTTTCCAGTAAAAGGTTTAGGACTGGATTGTCCTTACTCGGAGGGATTTGAATTGAAAACTGCTTAAATATTTAAATTGGTGATGCGATTATTTTGTGTAAATCAAATATTTCTTTGATAATACTTTGAGTATGTCCAAATGTTTGTAGACAGGCTGGATTTCCTCCCTTGGGAGTTATTTAGATATATATTTGTTGCAACAGAGTGGGAAACATTTTTGAGAAGGTATGAAAGACTAAGCGTTTACAGGGTTTATGAACCGTTATTAGCTGGTTTAAGAGCTTAAAGTTTACAATCATTTGGACATACTTATTACATTGTCGATTAAATTAACTGGTATAAGAAGAAGTACAATAATTGAAAAATTATTTTCAGGCGTTGCCTAGTAAGTGAAATGGTTTAGCCGAATGAATCTCATCCACATAATAAAGGTTTCACCTCTTTTACTTCACAACAGTCAACAGATGGAAGAGTTAAGGAAATATGGATGTTTAAACATACCTAGGAAGAATGGTGAACGTTACACAAAGTGAAAAGTGGCAATTTAAACCAGTCAATGACGGGTCATAAGCCCCGTAAATGCTTAGACATCCATATTCCCTTCTCAAAAATGTTTTCCTTCTCTTTTGCAACAAATTTAGGTCTAAATATTTGTTTGTTTATCCTTTGTATATTAAAATGACGTGTTATTTTTTAGGGTTGTTTAATTGTACTCGATCATAACTCGTCCAACTAAACACAGGACTTTAGTCTCATAGAGTTGGGACTTGTGTTCATATAAATGTAATGCCACTGGTAATGCAGGACTCTATACTATAATAATGCAGTGCCCAATACTCTTTGAGGGGATTGGTGATGGGTAAGTTTTTTCCAGATGTGTAAGTTTTTTCAGGATGCATAAGTAAGTTGAAGATTTATAAGTTTTTTCAGCATGTGTATTTTTTTCAGGACGTGTCAGCTTTATTGGGATTCACATGTTTATTTAGGATTTATAAGTTTTCTTCGGGATGTATAAGTTTTTTCAAGATTTGTAAGTTTTTTCAGCATGCGTAGTTTTTTCAGGACGTGCGAGTTTTATCAGGATGCGCAAGTTTTTGGGACCATTTATGAATAAAAATTATATAAATTTATTTTTAAGTATTGCATAGAACATGAAAATCATAAAAATATTATATCTTTAATTAAATAATTAATACAAATACAACATTTAGAACATTTTTGTTATGGACCATAAAATAAAAATGGAATATTTGCTGTTTTAAAACGAGATTTTCAAGTAATAAGGGAGAATAAAATAAATGTTTCTGTGTTATCTTCAAAATTTATTTTATTTATATAGGATAAAGTTGTCTGAGAATTGTGAACAAATATTATATAATCAATGTTCATGAAAAGAAATGTATTTAGAAAATAATATTACATATTAAATGCATTCGCAGGGCAAATCTGCGATAATAACACGAAAGGAATGGGGACTGTTCTGTGGCAGGCTTCGGTAAGTTTGAGATTTTTGATTTATATAACAAATCTCTAACAGGAATTTCTTAAAATTACTCAATTGAAAATGAATTTTATTAAATATTAGCAGAAATCTTAATCCTAATTATAGTACAGGGGTATTTTTTAATTCCTGAGTCTAAATGGAATGAAAAATTATAAACCTGAAATTAAAATCTTTATAACGATTGAGTACATGTATGGTTTGAGTTCTTCGAACATTAATACTAGAGGATTTTATTTACCACGTTATATATTTATCTGTCTTAGTGTCATATTAATTACTGAATTTTGATATCTTGTAAAAAATGTTTTGATAATAAATGATCAACATATTTGTTTAGCTAGTTATATACAAGGCGTAATGTACTTAACATTATAAACATTTGTAGATTGAATATCGATTAGAATCTGTTATAAACATCAGTAAATTTGTATTGCTCGACAGCGCGTTTCCCGTTTCGAAGATTTGAAGCCAGCGTCGCGAATTGGAAACACGTATCTGTATTAAAAGTAAATCGCTTGATTCATGATTGATTTTCATTGGTTAATATTATGGCTCGGTTTATTGGTTAAACGAATCTGTTTTTGTGACAGAAAATGAAAATTTTTGTAATAGTAATGATAGTAATATAAATCCTGCCACAGATTTCCAGAATTTTCGAACATGAGTTTTCTTACATAGGTCAAAAGGTATTTTTACAAAAGGGTTATTTTTCGTATGTTTAGACATAAATGTTTATATAAATTTATAGTATTTTGTATAATGAAACGAAGCATCCACAGGATTCCCCTATTATTGTCGCGTGATCCTCATCCAACTGGCATTCTCTCGGCATCTAGGCATCTTCGTGCTGGCTCTCTGGTATCATCATCCGTGCATGTTGGCATCTTCCTGGCTTTCTGGCATCTTCATTCTAGCAACTCGGCATTCTGGCATATTCTTTCAACAGACATTCCGTACAGTTTAATTTATTGCACCGCCGATTCATCTCACACAGATATACCGTTGATTCTCTTTCACCATTTTCGATCGTTTATCATTTATTCTCTCAGACATTTTTATTTCCTCGGTAATTAAGAAGGAAGAGGCAACACTTAAATAAACACTGCCAAACAGATCCACAACAACCCAATCCAAATTTGTGTATAAAATGTATAGGTTTTTGGATTTCGATCAAACTATTTTAATAATTGCATTATAGTTACTCATTCAATGGGCTGTATGCGCAATCGTTTACCTATAAATAATTAAATAACTCATTTTTAATTCAATATTCCCGCGGTTCTTGATTACAATAAATAAAATTCTCGTTAACATATTTATGAAGTCAATGTACTAAAATTGGGGACATTTTCCTAAATCACGCATACAGCCCTTTGATCACATTAATTGATACTCGTACCTATATAATACAAATGAATATATTATTATAAATATTTTTAACAAAAATAATTTAAATGATTTCTTACAGTCAATGAATTCGGCAGCATTAAATTGTATGTAATTAATTATGTTTGAAGAAATGAAATTTTTACACGATTTGCGAGGGTTTAACTTTATGCTTTACTAACCATACTGATTTGGCTGGGACTAGCAAGCTATTGCCGTAACATTGTCTCCTGTCACGGGACAAAAATATTAATTTGCGGGGTTAAATTTTATTGTTGATTAGCAATACTCCGTTGAGCTGATAAGCTATCTCCACGCGAGAGTATCTTCTCTCGGCGTGGGACAAAACGATTAATTTGAAGCCTATCTATCATTAAATCGTAATATTTAATAATTAACCCTATCCTGAATGTAATTGTTCAATGGTGATTCTTTACAAGTAATAGGTAATTTGTTTTCTAACTGCCCCTCGGCGATTAGATTAGATTAAGTTTACCCAAATAATATTAGCTTGGCGAGAAATAATAATAAATATGTTAAGATATAATCGAACAAGTTGGATAGAAACAGTGGTAACGTTATTTACAAACATAGGTATTATATAACAACATGATCATTCCTCGACCTAGGAGTGACAATTTGACAGTTGCTGCAAAAACAGACTCCGCCGTAAGAAGATGCACGAATAACGGTAGGAAATCTTTGATTTTAAATCAATTATATATTTTGATTTAACATTACATAGTCAGGAAAACTATTCCATAGACCTTCTGAAAAGAAGACTACAATGGCAATGTATTATCCATTTAAAACTGTATCAGCTGAGTTGCTGCCATGTCATTTTTTGACAGTTACTCTTCGTACCTTTTCCTCGTTCATCTTCTTCAGACGGTCGAACTATCTACATAGAACACAACGAGTGTTCCATGTTCCAATCATCAAGCTCAATTCAAAGAATCTGTACGCTATATGAGATCAGTTTGGGAAATACTTAACATTTAACCTTAGCATTATTGAAGTATTAGTTTATAATTTGGCTAACTAGTTAAAAGCAGTCGATAGGACTCGGTAAAAAAGTGTTAGAAAATACCTCGTGAATACAACTCGAAGCATGTAATAATGATATTGTCACTAAGGGCAGCCGCACTCGTCGACCACCATCTTGGGCAGGTCTCTTTTGATGATGTTGGAGTCGGGGCCGAAGTAGATTAGGGACATGCTGGAGAACTTGAGCGGGGCGCAGCACGGCCTCAGGCCCGCTAGCCTGTCTAGGCGGCGATACTCGTCCAGGACATGCGAGTAGTACGTGAGGAACGTGTCCGGCGTGCGGTTGGCGCCGCAGTCGCCGCGACAGTAGTTCGCGAAGTAGCCGTGCGGCGCGATGATCCAGTCGTCCCAACCGAGCGCCTAAAAATAATGACAAGTGCAAGAGGCCTTGAAATGCTTATAAACCTGGTAGATTAGGCTTGCTAAAGCTGGAGTCTGACAATAAATACGAGTATAAGCGAAATAAAATCAAAGGAAGTAAATAAATCCCTAAATTTCAAGTAATGGTCAAAATAGCTTTGTCTTCAAAGGTGTAAAAAAATATAATAATCTTCCCAATAAACTAAAAACTTTTAAAAATAATATATCAATAAATAAATTTAAAGTAAATCTAAATAAATTTTTTGAACTTGTGTGAAAACTACATGAAATTTTAATTAGTATGAATGTATTATTGTTTTATGTTTTTCTTTATATATCCTATGTTTTTATTTTTTTCTCATGTACTCGTATATTTAAAATTATATAAACTCTTATAAACAAACAACTACAACAATGTAAGTCACTCTCCAAGCACAAGAGTTAGTCTCTTTTTTGGAGAGTTACAGTGATAACATTTACTAGATGTGTAAAAGTAGATATAGATAGAATTTTTAAAAAAACATGTACCTTTTATGAAATTTATTAATAAAAAAATAAAATTTTAAAAAAGTTGTCGATCTCATCCAACTTACGGCTTGTGGTTTAACAAATCGGAGAAGCGAACCATTTTAAATACCTGAGTGCATGGATCAATAAGGATGTTAACGCAAAGGAAGAACTCAGAGCAGGAATTGAAATGGCAAGAAATTTGTTTATAAACATTAAAAAAATAACATCAAGCCAATTATCATTAAAATTACGACTCAGAACTTTGAAATGTTACATTTGATTTGAACTCTCTTGTACGGTTGTGAAACATGGACTTTCACAGTTGATCTGATGCATAGGCTTGAGGCATTCTAAATGTGGTGCTACCGAAGAATGCTGAAAATATCATGAACGGACCGGACCATATTAGAAATGAGACAGTTCTTAGAACATTACACGAGGACGGAGAGCTTCTAAATACGGAGAAATGCCGCAAGACGGAGCTCCTCGGACACATAATTAGGAGGCAGAAATACAAGGTTTAGCAAATTATAATAGTAGGAAAAAGGTTTCCTGGCTAGGAAACAAATGAAACTGGACCGGGTCTGGTGTGGGGGAGTTGTTCCAGCTAGCTATCGTGACCGGAACGGGTAGGCTTTTGGTCTAATGTGTGGCACATGATGGAGCCAACGCCTGAATACTGGCATTACTCCAAATAAGGAAGAATATTAAATTACTCACAACTTGAAAACTTGCCTCCGAAATTGAAATACTGATGTACCAATTGAATTTTTCAAGTTTTTATTAGTGTTTTTACGGCTTCCAAAATTTTTTAGAATAATTTCTTTGTCTTTTCAAAAACTTGATAGGTTATGATGATTTATAATAATTCTTAAATTTCAACAAACAGATAATTTGTTAGTGCTTTTAGCAGTTATTGGAAACATGTGAATCGACGATGCTGACGCTAATAAGTACCTTGAAGCTGACGTAGAACCGCTGCTTGCAGCACTGGTTGCGCGCGTCCGGGCCGCAATCCAGCGCGCGGCGGCGCACGCGGCGCGCCGTCGGGGGCGCCGCGCGCAGCACGAGGAAGGGGCGCGCGGGGCCCGGCAGCGGCAGGCGCACGGCCCGGCCGCAGCCCGAGCAGTCCAGCAGCAGCAGCAGTGGGCCGGGCGTCCCCTGCGCCGCCCAGCGCCGCATGCCGCCCGTCACGTCCACGCGCTGCCAGCCGGAGCTGCCGCTGCCCACGCGCACGCCCAGCGACCCGGCCATCTCCGTGTAGTCGTCAAACTCCTGCGAGAAAATACCCCCATCGTAAGTTTTACTATGTCTGAGACATTTAAGGGACGCGACGAAATGATCTTTCTCCTCCCTCCTAAATCCGTTTTTAAGAAAAAAAACTTTATTTTTCATTTTCTTTTCCTCTACACTATTGACGGTGTCCGATAGGAATTATTACAGCTCTTGGTGGTACGCGTAATTATTGATTTAAAATTGCTGTTCTTTTTGTGCTGTTTTTTAATTTACCATTGTAGTTGGGCCTTCTGGCCTGTTCTGGTGTAAAAAAAAGGCCTTCAATATTTACCAACACTTAGGTTTCTACTACCAGGGGCGAATTGTCAAAATAAGCGATTAAGCACAGCTTACCATTATATTTGACTTTCAATAATAATGTTTTATTATCAATATGTGTATGGGAAAATTAATTAATTAATTATTTTTTATTATAAATCACTACCACCGTTTATATCCTCCTATACCGTTTATATTCTCAGTGAACGATGAAACTAGCCGATTAACTCAGCTTATTCCTCCATACAAAAAAATACACTATATTTTACGTCTTAAACCCAAAGTTAGCTTTTTTAGTACTAAAACAAGCTTGCAGATTACAAATATTATTTGAAGATTCTCTATTTGGAAATAGAGATGGAAATATTTTTAACATTGTTTCCGAAAGACTATTTTTCTTTGATAGGATGGCGTTAGCAGTGGATGTTTTTGGCATTATTCATTTTAAAAAGAATCGGCCAGTGCTCAGTGTTGACAGTTACTGCTGAATGGCATTTATTAATAAACTTTAATGTAGGTATTGTTTTAAAACAGTGCAGAATAAAGCCGAGTTAATTTTCACAGAATCATAGAAAAAATAGTAGTTTATAATTATATTACCTACTTACATATTATGTACTTATATGTAGGTACAAATTAATGGTATTTTTTTGTAGATTACCTAAAAAGGAAATCACGACTTGCACCTGCCTCTTACACGTTCTGAGATAGGTAAAAAGTGATAAAAGATAATTGTTAAAGTGCATATTTTCCTAGAGGATAGGTTAGAAAGATAAGATGCGCCTGATGGACGGAGGATTCCGGATTTCGATTTTGGTTTTTGAGTGAACACAACAATTAAATATGATTTTCCTCAAGCCTGTTTGTCTTGTTCTTTCTTTTTTTCTACATCCGCTCCTAAGTGGAGCATGTGGACATTACCAGTTGCCTCCAGGAGACCCTATCGCCAGCTGGCACTCTCGTTTCTTCCCATGTCAATCCAGCGCCCCTTAATTCCGCCGAATAAAGTCTAAAGATCGTCATTGACGGCCTTCCAGGACGGCGTGATCCCGCAGGTTTAAAGAAGAGGCAACTTGGGTTTAGGTTCTCCCGAGGCATGCGCAGCACGTGTCCAAGCCAGGACCACCGCCAAATCTTCAAGACGCTCGTTATTCGAGGCTACTGCGTCCGTTCTCGGACTTCAATGTTAGTTATAAAATCGAACCACCTTATACCTAATATTCTTCTCAAGCACTTACTCTCAAAACTTAGAAGTTTGGTGTTTTGAGCTTTGGTAAGGTGCCAAGATTACGCACCCATATAAGAGAACTGGCATTATACAAAAGTTGAATAATCGGCATTCCGTTTTGACCGAGTATAGACTAGAGTTCCAGACAACACGCATCATGTTAAAAGTTGCTCCAGCAATTCCTAGGCGGGTTGCGAGCTCTTTATGCATGCTTCCATCCTCAGTTATGTGTGCTCCCAAGTATTTAAAGCTGTCAACTTTGTCAATCCTCTGTCCATTATTATAGAGAGGCTAATCCTGACCCTGGTCAGGACAAGATTTGTTGCACATAATTTGAGACTTTTTCGTATTAATATTAAGACCCAGACGAGTTGAGTTTTCCTAGAGTGTGTCAACAATTTACTGAAAACCAACAGACTTTTCAAAAAAGACTGCATCATCTGCATACTCCAAATCGCACAACTTTAGGGGGGGTATGTATTGTACTGTAATTCGATACTGTAAATGTGCTTCCTAGTATGATGCAAAAAATAAAGCATATTGGTTTTAACATAAGTTTGTTATTTTTTTTGCAAATGCAGAGAAGAATAAGAAGAGAACAAAAAAGTTACTACAAATTAGTCAATAATGTATTCTCCTTATTTGATTTCTCCTTTATTTTCTCGATTGAGCACGAACAGAAGGAGATGTCGAAAATGCTCAATTTCGTCTACTTGATATTCCATTTTGAAGGCTTATAATAATATGAAGTAACATATTTAATCTAAAGCAAACACAATATCTTGAAGAGCAGAGAATTTTCTTTGGAATGACGTTTAACCTTTACAATGTTGTTTCACTGTCGGTGTTCATTTTTAAATTTGGAAAAAAATAGACTCAATTGATATGTTAACACCTAATACATAAATACATTTTTATTAGGTTTTATTACGAAGTTGGTGTTTTTTTTTCTCAAACATGAAATACAAATAAGGAATCTCTAGAACACAGAAAAATAAGTACCTGTGGACTTAGCCTCGTAGCATTTCCACTGGGTGGCAATCTCCTGACTCTAAAGGCCCATAGCGTGAGGTTCCTGGCTCGAATTCCCGACCCAGGTCTGGCCTCTACTCGCAGCCATAGGGTTGCTGTGGCTACGCCCTGCGCAGCCAGTGATCTGGCGGCGCCCCCTACGGGGAACTCTACCAAGCGCTGGCCATTCAGCGCTCCTCCTACCAGAAAAAAGACAATTGAAGAAAATTGAAGACATATTACTAATCTAATCACAGAAAAACCCAGGAACATGAATCCCTGAAAGAAAATATTAATTAATGCACATACTAGAATTACAGACCAGCTTAGATGATCGGTACTGACTAGCTAGATCAAACATATAAAAAATGTGCTCCAATCGGCTGGAAAATGAAAAAAGCCATAACAGGTTAAAATAATCCAACTAGCATTTTTATTTGACATGGTTGGACTAGCTCGTGGATAAAGTACAAAATACATCAACACTAGTCTAGAGAGAAGCCGCATGTCAGAATCTTGGAGAATTGCTGTAAGTAAAAAAACCGATAGCCGAAAAACATAAATAATGGGATAATACAAGTAAAAAAGACATGGGTGGTAATTTATCAAATACTGGAGTGATTGACAGTGATTACAGCACAGCTATGTAGAGAATCTGAGTCAAGTGGAGTATTTTTTAATTGCTGCTAAAATGGTAAAGATTTCAGACGTCTGGCAAATACTTGGTGATTTGATATACTTTGTTACAGACTGCCAACGGTAAAGACAATTTAAAGTTTCAGCTTCTTGAAAAATCATAGACCAAGTCATAACTTCGGTACCCTGTGACAAAAGCTATATAGTGCAAAATCAATTTATAGTAAATTATGTTTCTTTACGAAGATTGTTTGAAAACTTACAAAATGAAAACTTCACACATGATACCTCTAGAAATGTAACAGTCAAACAACAAAGCATTTTGTTTTTATTTTTATTTAAAAAAATAGATCCAAATAAT
Source organism: Micrasema longulum (assembly GCF_059751315.1). Taxonomy (NCBI): domain Eukaryota; kingdom Metazoa; phylum Arthropoda; class Insecta; order Trichoptera; family Brachycentridae; genus Micrasema; species Micrasema longulum. Next base: position 161,757 of record NW_028277744.1, read on the forward strand.
AATTCATTTTCATTTTCTGTCTGAAATCTTTAATTGATATTACTTTAATACTTAAAATAATAACGTAAAAATGGTAAAATATTCGGTATTTTGAAAATATATAAATATACTGAACATAGCATAAAAAAGGTTTTTAACATAAATAAAATTTGGTGGTAGGACGGTATCTTAAAAATGTTAATTTAAAAAAAAAACAAATGAAAATGGCGCTTAATTGTTGGGTTTTACTACGTTTTAGATTTTATTTATAATTCTCAAATATGTTCTTCTAAAATCCGAAACCTTATTTATCCAAATTCTATTTTACGCATAGAGTAAAATAACTTATTGGATTTAACAGATAAATTTCAATACTGAATATTATTGTTATATCAAAGAAACGTATTTGAGAAAGGTATTTGTCAAAAAAATATATTAAATGTACAGCGTAGCAACCATGTTCATGAATTATGACAATTACAATCACCCTTTAATTTTTAATAAACGAGAAACTATAGAGTGATGGTAAAATACAACTTGAATAATATTAGATTTATCTGTTTAATTTCAATACCAAGAAGGGGAACAACAAACGAATTTACAATATGAACAATTTGAAAGCAATTTTAATTTTTTAGGTGTTAAACCTGCCACATGTTTTCAGTTTCAGATTTATTGGTATTTTGCGGTCAATAACCCGCTGAAAGACCTTGGAAATCAGTTGTAAGGAAAGGCCTGTCTGAAAATTCGTTGAATAGTACGGGGAAACCGCTTAGTAATGTTACATTCATGAAAATATTATTTTACAAATATCACTTTAAGAATATTCTGTATGACTCGCGAAAGGAAAATTAATTCTTTTAGAATGAAAAATTACATTAATTTAATCTAATATTACAATAAAAATAAACTCACCATGTTTTGCATCTATAACGTTTCTGCAAAAATGCTAAAATCTTCTGCCTGAAATAATTTCTTCTAAAAATATTGACTTACCACTTATTTGATGCAATCAAATTGTGAGTATGTGTTTTATAGTGTAGTATTTTAATTAAGGTTAGAAAATTTTAACTCATTTCTACGATTATTTTGTTGGAACTTCATAGAAGTCGTTATAAAGATAGACGTTTTTCGATATGAAAATAGCTTTTAATAAAACTTTTAAAAACCATGCATTGAATAAAAGTGTTTATTAATTGATTAAATTTAATTAATTATTATTTTATAAGTCATTAAATGGTAGTAACTTTCACGCCATTTTCCCGAAGAGGTACGCAGGGAGGATTAAAAAAAATGAATGGGCGTTGCTTATTTTTTGCCTCGCTTATTATGTACAAGGTTAATGTTGAGAGGATAGAATTAGTCTTTTTACACATGCCCTTTGACTGTGTCTATTTTTGATATGGCTAAACTAAAAAAAAAAAAATTTGATCATGCTACAAGTTAAGTGTATGTATTTAGTTTTTTTTTTTAATTTCGTAAAGTTTTTTATTTATTTTTTTAATACTTATAATAATACTTGAACCGGGGTGGTCGAAATTCAAAATATTTGGGTAAATCATATAAAAGCAAAAACTATTCCTTAGTTTAAATAAAAAAGTTTTTGATGGTCTTGACATTACTGACAAAACAAAGCCCCGTGATACAAACAGATGTTTGAAATAATAATAAGATAGTTTGAAACGCCTAAACGGGTAAAGTTTGTCGGGGAAAACGGAATATTTCTCTGTTAAAATGTCACTCTTCTATGTACATGTCTATGTACGAGAACTATGGTGTACTATCAAAAACTACTGTATATACAAACTTGAGCATCTTACTGAAACTTAAATACAACTTCTCAAACTCAACACTTAGTTAGTTACTCGTTCTGTCAACTCGAATATAGAATAATACTCTATTTTTAAAATTAATTATATAATTTGAAATAAAGATTACAAAATACTAAATTATACTTATTTGCACAATAATACTGTTTTGACTGTGTTAGATCGGGGTATACAATCCTAGTTATTGCAAAATATTGTTAATAAATCCCGCCTGGTCCATGAAGAAGTACAAAAATTAAAAATTTCAGGCTTTGCCTAGTATGTAGGTGAAACAATTCAATCACATGAATCTCACCCGCATAAATAAAGGTTTCAGCTCGTAAGCTTCACAAACATCAACAGATGAAAGAATCGAAGGAATATAGATGTTCAAATATGAGCAGAATGGTAAATGTTACACTGTGTGTAAAGTTGCCACTTAACCAGCCAATTACAGGTGATAAGCCCCGTAGATGCCCAGACTTCTATATTACCTTCTCTCAAATGTTCTTCATCTCTGTTTTAATATGTTACTAGTTATTAGAGTTGAGAAAAAAATCTAATAAAAATTCTTGGCGAAAGTTTATTTAAGTATTGAGTGATATTTGATTTAAGTATTATTCGTTTTTTATATCTATAATAAATTCATATTTTAAACTAAAATGTTTTATGTAATGAATTAAGTAACAACACAATAAATTGACTTAAAAACGGTTTTCTGAATAAAAAGGTTAATGGTGTAGGTTCAACAAACTAAACCGTTTTATAATGAACCTCCCCGCGGTACAAAAAGGATCATATTATTAATCTTAAGGGATGGGGTGCTATTAATAAAACTTTAAGAACGACATTGACGGGGTTAAAATAAATTATGAATGGTTTTTTCCACATTTTTGTTCTGAACTAAGTTATTTTGAATGAGTTAGAAACCGACATGTGGTTCCGTGATAGTATTTTAGACTCCGGTGTTATATTGTTATAAATCCGATATAATAACCCGTTTTACCAAAACTTGACAGTTTTTTTCTATCACTTAATTAATCGTAAAGTTAAAAGAGCCTTTAAAATTAAAAAATTAAAGAAATCGCAAAAAGAAAAAAAAATGTTAAAAATGATGCAATAAAATTTAATTTTGAGTAGTGATCTGTAATTTCTTAATTGTTGATTAATCATGAATATATTTTTAATATACATGACTTTTTGAACTTTGAAATGTTTTTTATTATTATTTTTTATTAGCAAACTAATTCAAATAAATGTAGGATGTTTAAAGTTGTGAAATTATTATATTGCATAAACACTGATATTTTAAAGTTAGGAACGCAAAAGTTACAGAATTACTAAAGCTAAAGTAACGACGGACGTGCAAGTCATGAAATCGAACCCATACCTTCGATACACTCCATTCTTGATTCTAATTATACATCCCATCGTATTTTGAATTTTCCTTAAGGCTTAAATGAGGGATTTGAGTTTTTTTTTAAATATTTTTTTATTTGTTTAATAGACCATCGAAATAAGCCAAAAAATTTTACTTTTATTTTTATGTATCGCAATATCATCTCTACAGTTTTTAATATTTCGAAACTTTTTATTTACTCCGCGCGTGACGTCACTAGTTCTCTTCGGTGAGTTGTCCCGATTGACGGGTTGGCTTCCTGGAAACCGGAAATCTGTCATGACACTCTGTCATTGCTTGATTTAGAAGAACTTGTGACGTCATTTAAAGTAGTTAAATTTTCCTTAAAATTATTTTTTTCATGCATTCATGAGAAACTTTGCAGTACAAGTAGATGCTATAATTTTTACCGCGTGTAAGAAATCATATCCAATTTCTCATAACACTGAACATCCCCATCCCATGAAATTAAAAATAAAAATCTGCTCATTAATATTAATTTATTTAATGGAATACTCGCGTATTTGGTAAGTTTTTTTGGTTTTGTGGAGGAGAAATGTTTATTTGAAAAAAAAAAGAAAAGGCACGTAGAAAATAAAGTAAAATATAAAAAAATGGAAATATATATTAGGATAATTTAAATGTAAGGACGTTGATATTTTTGTTGTGTTTCTTCATTGTTTTGATGACCTGGAACAAAAAGAAAAAAACAGTATAAGTTTATTTGATATATTTTTTATTGATTAAATCGGTTACTTAAAAATTAGACCACATTTGAAAAAAATCTTGTTCATTTAAAAAAAACCTTCGTTGGAATGTGGACGGTATGTTTTTTGCCAAAATAAAAAGACCCGTCGTTTTGTTTCAAATAACTTGTAACTTTGCAAAGATTTATTGAACTACTTTACTGGAATAATTATAATTAAGTAAAATGGTAGCGAACTTCGCGTGGGCCGGGCCAATCATCGTTTAAAATCTAGGAACTTTAAACTGATAAGAGAATTTGCAGAAAGAGAGTCCGTGAACGGCTTTGCGCGCCCTTTTATGACAAATGAAATGACCCCGAACATAGGCGCAAATTCCGTGTGCTCAACACAAGAAAAAAAAATTGAATCATAAAATTATTCAAAGTTCTGAGTAAAAAATCGAACAACGTTTTTAAAATACTTATTTATAAATACTGTGCTCACATATAATATTTATACGAACAATACATACAAACATAACAGATTGTGATTATTTTACGAACAAATTGATATTTTTATGATTTGTGAACCATAATAAATAAAATTTAACTAAATAACACGTGATTCGTTTTTGGTCCTGACTTGCTAGGAGTTTTCTGTATTATTTTTTTTATTATTATATATATTTTTAAAAATATGAGAGAGGACACTATTTTATGAATTCATTAATACATGTAAAAATACTCTTTCAAATAATGCCATGTCAACCATGTCAAGAATCGAACCCGAAATATCTTGTGTAAAAGGCGATCTCGCTGGTTATGAGACTAAGAGGCGAACAGGCCATAAACCTAGTAAATGATACAAATTTCATATTTCCTTCTCAAAACCGTTTTTCATTCTGTTAAACTATATCTTGATAAAATTTCTAAGAATAAAGACCACTACTACTTTTGTACAAATGATTGGATATGTTGGCGGTGATAGTGCAATATGGCTTAACTTTTAGTTGAATTTTTTGGCAGGGGATATGAAAAAAAGCGTTCTGTTCGTACTATATATTACTTACAATTCAAACGACCAAAAATATCACTTAAATATCAGAAAAACAATAATTAGTTAGAGTAAAAATAGCAATAATTTAAAATTAACAGCTCTTAGTCCCTATAACGAATTTTTTTCAGTGACACATTTTTGTAAAAAAAACGGGTTACGCGGTACGGTCATCACCGACAATTTGTATTTAAAACAATGTCAAACGAACAAATACCAAAATATATTACTTTCTACTCCTGTTTTTCATTTTGTTGCTTATTAAATAAATATTTTGTAACAAGAAAGAATAACGCCTTTCAGAAAATTGTATTTGCTTAGATTATATTTTTTTGGTTAGTAGCGGTGCGCGTAATCGATTGACATGTATCTATCATATATTACAAAATAACTCATAACTGGTTATGGGAATATTCGATTGATTGACTAGTAAAATGCGAACTAATACTGAATTTCCGAAATAATATAATAACAGTCGACATAATCATTGTCATAATACTAGGAACCAGGAAAAGATCAGACTCCCGTTTTAAAAATAAAAATAAATCACAAAATAAACTTTGACAGGTAAAAAATTACAAGAAGGGAAACATTATGAATAATATTAAGAAAAAAGAATTTCTTAAATTTAATTTAAAGATGGAGCATAAATTGTATTAAATTATAAATCCCACCCCCAGAAGTACACTGTCGTTAGTTTAATTTGGCTGATTTGAGTTATGAACGCCGTTTAACATTTTTTAAAATTCTTAGGAGAACATTCATGTATCTCCACAATTTTTTTAGAGAGAAATACCACAAACTTAAGTATTATTTGGAATCATTTAAGTATAATATTTATTTATTTATTATACGGCACAAGCTCCTTTTTTTATATTAATGTTTATTAAACCCAAGAGTTCGAATTAATGATATTATATAAAAATATTAGGTTAGTTATTTTCCTGCGATCCTCTAGAGTAGGTAAATAAAACTGCAGCAATTATGATTCAACAGGGATCTTTTCATATTTTAAATAAACTAATACCACAAAAAATACTTGGAATTATAATGTCAATATATATTAATTTACGAGCATTAATAAATTTAAAAAGTCTTTTTTTGTTTATTATTTTATACATCATTTTGATTTACACATACCACAGTGTACTTCTGGGAGTGCGATATGTACTGATTGAACGTTTATTTTTTGTATTGGTATTGTTGGGGCTATTTGTGAATAATTGTTGTCCATTGTATTTTTCAGTTTGAATCATCGATATTTTGAATATGTCTAAATGCTTATAGGCAAGGCTGAATTTTATCCCCTACGGAGTTAGCCAGATCAGCCAGATTAATCTCTAACCCATATCAATACAGGTTTCGATTATTTTGCTTCACAAAAGTCAACAGATTGAACAGCCGAGAAAATATGGATATTGTAGAAGAAAAAAGTGACCCTTTTTTTTCGTCTGGGATTTTTGCTTTCCGTTTTTCGTAATTATCATTTTTTCTCCGAAAAAGGCAGTATTCTTTAATTGATTGAATTTTGGACTATCTTAATCGATAGTATAAACTATAAACGAATTATATGGTTTTAAAAAGAATGGAATTAATCGATTATCATAACCAAGGAGCATTACTAGTTAAAATAAGTGTCCTTGAACTAAATCCAGCCGCTTTTATCCATAGTTAAACCTAAAATGTATATTATACGTTCAGTATAAATATAGTATAATACATTGTTTCATAAAATTACATATCCCGAAGGCTTTGTTGGAAAAATAAAAAAAACAGCCTTAAAATTCGGCACTAAACGGAATATTTCAAATAGTGGAAAACAAAAGTACTATCCCCCAGGGGTTTCAATAATATTTTGGTGAATTTTAAATTAGTTTCAGGAATTCGCCCAGAAAATTACGCATTTTAAAAGCAAGCGACTGAAATTATCAGGAAAATTACATTACTGTCAAAGAATTAATAATTTATTTTAATTTTGACTGTAAATGCGTCACATGTCAATAATTTCTTCTTTGATTTTTTTACTGATTGGTGCATAGGGTACTACGCTTAGACACAAAAACTTTAGAAAACACAAATTCATTATTATTAGTTGGAATTTTTTTTTTTTTTTTAATTAGTCTGGAAGTTGTGGTGTATTTTTCATAACTTTTTTCCATACCATCTCTTTTCCACCTGCTAAGAAGTCTAAAGTTAAAGTTAAGCAAGTTATTTATTTGAACAAAAAAAACAGTATAAAGTTTATATTTGAAGCACTAACTTTGTGGTCATTCATTATTATTATTATTATTTTTTTATTTTATTTAATATAATCATACAATGCATATACATTATACTCCCAGGAGTTATTAGAACTCATTCCGGGACTGAGGAAAATATAACAATTTTATAAAGTACATGATATAAAGAGTTACAAGAGACATCGCATTTCTGGCTAATCTTAAACCAGTTCATACAAATAGAAATTTGAAGATCAACCAGATCAGATTAATTTCAATAGAGATATGCCAGTTTAAAGTGTAACAATTATACAATTAAAAATATACATCCTAACTACAAACAAACATCTTACCTTGAAAGAAAAATCTAACAATTATAAAAAAAGTACATCATTTAAAGATCAACCAGAAATGGACCAGTTTAATGTATAACAATTATAACAAAATACATAATATGATAGACTAATAAATTTATACTACAATATACAATTATAAAATATACAATATACATCCTAACCAAAAAGTACATAGTATGAAGAACAAACAAGAAAAATACTATTTTATCCTACAAATATGCAATTATAAAATAATAAAAAAACATACATCCTAGCTAAAAAGCATTAAACATCAGATATAGAGAAACCTTAAATAAAACAAACCATTAAAAAGCAAGCAATCAAAAAGAAGGAAAACAAACACAATTTCTTATAAATAGAAACAGTAAAACATCAAATTAATATCCAGTCAAAAATAACCTTTATATTTGTTTTCTATAAAAAGGTTTAGGAAGAAATTCTTAAGGGCCACGCTTTGCACTTTACGAATTTTGTTTTCTTTAATAAAATAAATAAAACAACTTTGTTTTTAACCACTAATTTTTATTTTTCACCGACCGGTTTCAAAGCAAACAAGCTTCTTTGTCAAGGTTTACGTAACTAATGAATTGATTCCTTTTTATTTTATTTCTATCATGTTCACTAAATACTACACGTGGACCCAATAAATCAAGTGGTTTTTTCTTACACGGGTGGTAATTTGATATCCTTATTTTCGAAGTAAGCCAAAAACAGTGTTTAAAATATAATGTCGAAACATGTATGGACAATGATTGAATTAAATCTATAAGGGATATTTTGGATGAAAAACTTTTAGGATAAATAATAAACTAATAATTATCAAAAAAGTTTTTTTTACTGGACAATACTTGATAGACATTTATTACTTTAAAAATTATGTAATATTTTACTCACACACCATATGCACACACCAAAATTTTTTTTTACACTTATTACAATAATTGAAATTATGTTAAATATAACATACGTAAAAGATAAGCAATGAAAAATATGTAAATAATAATTTTGTTACTAAATGTTATTATTTATTTTATATAACCACTTACCGACTTTTCTATGTCTACCGGTTTCGAGACGTACCCGTCTCTTCGTCAGGACACCAATTAAACCAACATGCATAACCCACTATACATCTTCACCATAGTTGTTGCACAAAAACATAAAACCAACACGACATGCATTTTAATAAGCACATGCACTGATTAAATTATGAAAATATTCCATGTTGTTTGAGAAATAGTTGAAAAAAGTAGAGGGGATATAGGGAGGGGGTAAGCTTAATTACTTTCTCAAACAACATGGAATTATTTTAATAATTTAATCAGTGATGTGCTTATTAAATGCATGTCTTGTTGGTTTTATGATTTTTGAGCAACACTATTGAATTATAGTGGGTTATGCATGTTGGTTTATTTTCTGACTTAGACTGGTACGTCTCGAAACCGGTAGACATAGAAAAGTCGGTAAGTGGTTATATACAAATATTTAATAACATTAAATAAAATGTTTGACCACAAAGTTAATGCTTTTAACATTAATAATAATAAAGCTAATTAAATATCTGTTTCTCCCAATATTTCTATGATTTTTTACCTAAATTTACATACATTGTCATAAAAAAATATCAGCCTCGGCAATTCTATTTATTTATTTACTAACGGACATTATCTATTTATACAATTTATAGTGTATTGATATTATAATATATGAATAGTTAAAACAATTAAAAAAAAGAAAAGAAGCATTGACAAAAATAAGGAACATCGAGACAAGATCTGGACTACTGTTATATTAGTCGCATATTCTAGGTATTTTAGATTGTTTCAAATAGTTTGTTGACGCTGTATTATGTATCTTTTTAATATGCATCTTTATATGAATACACAGATAAATATAAATGACTAGGTATTGGTGATTTGCAGTTAGTCAGAAGTTTGCAGTTACTCGGCAATTCAATAACTAGCGTGGCGCCTATCTCGTTAAGGCGTCTAGACGATCTAAAGGAAGTAGCGGCGGGTAGAATTGGAGGGGGAAACACGAGAGGAATTCCGGATATAAATCAAAATTACGATTTCCGGTTTAAAAATAGGCAGGCACCATAAAAATCCCAATTGAAAAAGGTTCCAAATATTGAATGGTATCAGTCTATATAAATAGTATTATTTTAACTTTTTTTTTCGGTGTCCAAGTGGATGACTAATACTGTTACCATTATGAAAATTGCGATCTCTCGAGGTGTCGGCATTCACTATTAACTCTACAGACAGTCCGCAACACTTTACTGTTAAATAACTTTAATCTTGTATCCGGGAGGATTAAGAATACAGTTCTGTGTGTGAAATAGAACTAGAAATCTGGTTCCTCGTCACTAGAGCAAATGCAAAGAAGCTCCTAAAACAGGCCACAGCCGAGACATTCCACCAGATCATAACATATAAACACATCAACCAAATAAGGTTTTTTATTAGGGTAAATTGAATATAAATAATTTTTGTATAAGAGTTGCACTATTTTTAACCTTGCAAATGTACAAGGTTTACATTTACTTCAAAGAGACAGTTATTTATTTAACAATATTTTGAGTTTGTCCAAATTTTTATAGACAAGGAATGGATTCAACTCCCTGGGGAGCTGTTAATATGAACATATTACAACAGAGATGAAGAACATTTTAGAGAAGGTAATATGGGAATCTAGGCATCTATAGGGCTTAAGACCTGTCATTAGTTGGGTTAAGTGGTCATTTTACACACTGTGTAACATTCAGCATTCAAGCTTTTGGAATATAATTTTGGATGATCTTTTACAAATAGATTTTGGAAATGGAATTAACATACAAGCGTTTGCTGATGATGTTGTTCTGACAGTCAGAGCTCAACTTATGTCTGAAGCCGAAGAAAGAACAAACTGTGCCCTTTCGACAATAGCTGATTGGGGAAAAAAGGTTAAACTTAACTTCTCAGAGGAAAAAACGAAAGCGATGTTAGTAACCAAAAGAAAAGAAACTCTTCCTAATTTATTCATGAACGGTGTAAAGCTAGCTCTTGCTGACTCTATTAGGGTATTAGGTGTAACTGTAGACAAGCATCTCAACTGGTCACTACATGTGGATAACGTCTGCAAGAAGGCTGCCAATCTTTCTGGAATGCTTGTGAGAGCGGCAAAACCAACATGGGGGTGCTCTCCTGCGGTAATGCAGCAAATATATTATGGTGCAATTGAACCTCTTGTTACATATGCGGCCAGCTTATGGGGTGAAGCGGTTAAAAAGAAATGCAATAAGAAAAAACTTGACAGCTTACAAAGACAATTTGCCATAAGATCTTGTAGAGGATACAGAACCATTTCACTCATCTCTGCTCAAGCTCTAACAGGATTTACACCGTTAGACCTTAAAATTCAAGAAAGGAAGGACATTTATAATGTTAAGAAATTTGGTAAGCTGTATTCCATTCCAGATGATCGCAAGTATCAAGGAACTGCAAACTATTTCGATTTACCTCACCCGTGCGAAAGAATTCCCGAAAATATTCTTTTACTTGACAAAGATATACCTCCTTATGCTCCCAACGAAATTAGAATCTTTACGGATGGTAGCCTGCTCGACGGAAAAGTGGGAGCGGCATTCGTTCCTTTTGAGAGTGGTAAAGAATTACCAGGCAGAACATTTAAATTAGATAATTTCTGCTCAGTTTTCCAGGCTGAACTACTCGCAATACGAGAAGCTCTCGAATGGTTATTAAAGAAACCACCAGAGAGATGGGTTATTGCAAAAATATTATCAGATTGTCGTTCGGGCGTTCAAGCTATAACAGATACTCGGTCGGTAAATCCATTCATTGTAGATATTCAGAGTAAAATTAAGCATCTAAAAATAAGAGGGATGAACATTCAAATATGCTGGATAAGAGGACATGCTGGTATCGTGGGAAATGAGAGAGCGGATGAACGAGCAAGATCCGCAACTTGTAAAAGAACGGCACCTTTCTTCTCAGAATTTCCCCTTAGCTTTGCCAAACGCTGTATAAAACAAAATACGCAGCAGCGTTGGGAGGATCATTACCGCGCTTCTTCTGCAGGTAAAATCACTAAAATGTTTTTCCCAACGCTGGCTGATGCAGCAAACTTCCGTCATCATCACCAAAGTACTTTCGAAACGACCCAAATTTTTACCGGACACGGAGCTATGAGAAGTTATCTATATAGGTTTAAATTAAGGAATGATGACTATTGTCCATGCGATGATATTTCTTCACAGAGTATAGAACATCTGTTATTTCAGTGCCCATTTTTCAGTTTGCAACGCCATAATCTTGAAGCAGAATGCAGGAAAGATGGAATATCCTTAACAGATATCCACACTGTAGTAAAAAGTAGTTATCATGCGCCATTGTTCTTGAACTTTGCAACAATGGTGATTGGACTCATAAAGGTAATAAACCAAAATCAGTGATCGAACATCCCATTTCCAAGACAAACAAAAACTTTTTTTTTCCGAGTACCTTAGCCTTGTACATGACACGTAAGGCTACTAAATACAGGGGTCCAAATATATATTTAAAAAAAATAAAAAAAAACATTCAGCATTCTGCCCATATTTGAACATCTATATTCCTTCGATTTTTTCATCTGTTGATGTTTGTGAAGTTTAAGAGCTGAAACCTTTATTTATTTAATTTACTTTATTAGTCCTTGGCTACAAAAATATTGACAAACTCAAAATATTGTTGATAAATCCACCTGGTCTAGAAGGTATAGAAGTTGAATTTTTTTTCTTCTTTTTTAAGGCGTTTCCTAGTATGTAGGTGAAATAATTCAATTAGATGAATCTGACCCTCATTAATATCAATCGTTAATTTAGAAAAACTTGTGATGTCATTTAAAGTAATTTATTTTTATATATTTTTCATACCTTTAAAAGAAACTTCGCTTTAAAATTAAATACTCTAATTTTTACTGCATGTACAAAAACATTTGTATATTCAATTTCCCGTAGTACTAAACTTCATAAATACAAATAATTACGCAATTTATCATTTCAATTACTTAAACTGTGCTTGTACACTTTTTTTAAAGTTTATTAAAAATAATTTTAGTTCCCGCTTAAATACAACGAAAATTCCCTGTTATTTTATACGAAGGTAAGGCGATCATTCTTGCACTTTGGACGCCACTTTAGGAACTCTGAAACATTGCAGCAAGAGTTACCTTTAAAATCAATATTTCACGTCCAGGAATCAAAGCTAGGACCTATAAGATGGTTGGTGAACTCGCCAACCGCTACAGTACGAGGCCAACATTATTATTATCTTACAATCATTATTATTATTATTTTTTTATGTTTGTTGCACTTACTTTGTGGAACATTATAATTTAATATATTAAAATAAAATAAAATCCCTTTGCTTTTTTATGTACCATTTTTTATGTACTTTGTTTTTATGTACCAATTAACCCGGAAGAAGACATGGTATTGCCGAAACTAGTTGGTTGTCAAATTATAAAAAATATAAGTGCCACTAAAAACAAAGTGATTTCATTTTATTTTAATATATTAAATTATTACTTTTGTAACGGACAACATTTTACGCGTTATTTAAATTTTATTACAAATATGACAAATGGTACAAATTTTACAAATATTACAAATTGTACAGATTTGACAAATTTTACAGTTTAAAAAAAAAAGTTTTTTTAATGATAATATATTTGAATTGGTAAAATCCGATGACGGTGTTGGTATGGTAGTTCGTGAAAGGGAAATAATAAACATGAAAGAAGCTATATGTAATCCTTGAACATTAGATTATAGATGTGTTTTTATAAAATAGCTTGCCTTAATCCTACTAATTATTTTCCGATTGCGAAAATAAGGAAGAAAATATAAACTTAATCCACGTAGATTAAAAACAGGTTTATTGATAAAACTACATAATAATATTCAAGTGATTAATCTGAATTTGAATTTTGAAAGTTTTCCATGCTAAGCTTTTGTAAAACAATAAATATGCCTAATTTCCGCATCAGTAACTTAACTAATAACAAATAAACTATTTAGAGTTTCCCCAAAAGTTGGTTGACGGACAGGATTTCAACCCCCAGGGAATTATTTTGCGTGTCGAAGCAAATGAGGGATGCAGATTTTTTTTAAATACGTATTTTTCAAAGTAGCGTTGGTTATTAGCAAGAACTTATGACGTAGTTCAAAGTAGTTCATTTTGATTTAAATCGTTTTTAACTTATACCTTCCGGAGAAGTGTCCAATTAGACCCATTGTAAATGATCAATTGTGCGAAAAGTAATTTTTATACATCATTTTCCTAAACTAAATCATAACGAATTGTACATAAAACTTTATCTCGCATCTGTTTATGATTCAGAGCATATTGAGATGAAAGAATAGTTTTAATATTAAAAAAAAAAATTATACTTGCTATGCGAAGAATATTTATACTAGTGTAAGTGACGCCAATACCACAACAAATGTGTTCCAGCTTTCTCTTCAGCCTTCTGTCCTCCACTGCTGGATTTAGGCCTCTTCAGTATTCTTCCATTTTTCTCGGTCGGTTGCTACTTGCAGCCAATTTTTTCCCCCTACAGCAGCTATGTCGTCGGACCATCTTTTTTGAGGTCTTCCGACGCCTCGTTTATTCTCCCAAGGTCTTCATCTTAAAATTTTAGGGGTCCATCTTGTGGGGTCTTGTCTCGCAACATGTCCTGCCTATTGCCACTTCAGTCCTGCTACGCGATCGATAATATCCGTTATTCTTGTTCTGTTCCTAATTTCTTCATTTTTTATTTTATCTCTTGGGCTTATACCAAGCATGGATCTTTCTATGGATCGCTGTGTGTATTTGAGCTTTTCTACATTTATTTGTGTGAGGGCCATGCTCTTTAATGCGTATGTAGTCACTGGCAGCATACATGATTCGTAAATTTTCCTTTTCAGACAAATCTTAATCTCTTTATTTTCAAGTATATGTCTAAGTTCTCCAAAACCTGCCGAACTCATTCCTATTCGTCAGTTCCGCCATTTAGTTTTCTTTGCCCAGTTTTATCTTATGTCCAAGATATATATATTCATGAACCATTTTGAAGTTTTTATTGTCAACAGTGATGATTTTGTTTTCTGGACTTATAATTTTTGTTTTTGTAATGTTCATGTTCAGACAGATTTCACCTGAAGCCTCATGCAATTCATTAATCATTAGACTTAATTCATCAATGCTTTCACTTACAACTATGATGTCATCAGCGAATCTAAGGTGACTCAGATATGTGCCATCTATCTTCAGCCCCTTGTTATCCCAGTTGAGGGTTTTAAATATATCTTCTAGGGCTAACGTAAATAGCTTTGGTGAAATCGTGTCACCTTGTCGCACACCTTTTTCTATTTTTATTTTTTCAGTCTTAGTGTCGTCATCAATTTAAACAGTCGTTATTGCATTTTCATCTATAAAATTTATTAGTTGTATATATCTAGAGCCTGTTCTTGCATTTTGAAGTGCCTCGACAATTGCAATTGTCATTATATGTTCCATGGTCTGTTAAAAACAGCCAGGCCGCTTGTGTACTAAAATATAAAAAAAACTTTGATAATCACCTTCTGAAAATATTGTTGATTACAAAAACGGCATTTCTCCATTTGCAGAAAGCACCCACATCACTAGAAAAATCTTATGGTATGGATAGTTATTAAAAACAAATTCAACAGCTCGCCAGCAATTGAGGACCGTTTTCACAAAGTGAAATTTCTACAAAAAAAAACAAATGCGTTTTTTTATTGAAATGGGTTCTTCCATGTGAGCTTTATCGATTGGTGAAATCAAAACTTTAACAAAACGATATATATGCGACTTTGTAGCGGATCAGATATCGTGAATTTTTACAAAACAAAATAACTACACTACATATTTACTACATTCACTAAACGAAATATCTACATATTTTAAGGGGTGTTTTTAAAAATTGAAAACAAAACACAAACAAAACACGATTTTGGCCAAGAAAAAAGAAGTATAATAATAATAATATAATAATATTATTTGAAATATATTTTGTTATCACTTTATTTGCGCTATTATGTATGTAAAAAATATACAGGAGACAAATACCTAAATGTGTATATTTACATAGGTATGTCAGTAGACATATAATTTTACAAAAAAACAGTTTAAAATGATTTCATGCAAAAGTAAACTTATTTAATTCCCAACATAAAACAATTTTCCATATATTCATATCACAAAAATATGTAGATATTTCTTTTTTGTGAAAATTCGTGAATTAAGAACATTTTTATAAATAGTTTTACTGATTTTATATTGTTGATTTTTAGTACACATGTAAGGATTTTATATATCTATAAAATGTAATTTTTATTTAATTTAAAATCGTAATAGTTTTATTTTTAACATGAAAAAACCTTCTCCTGAAAAATTTACATTTTGTAGATATTTCGCTTTGTTAAAACGTTCC
Source organism: Micrasema longulum (assembly GCF_059751315.1). Taxonomy (NCBI): domain Eukaryota; kingdom Metazoa; phylum Arthropoda; class Insecta; order Trichoptera; family Brachycentridae; genus Micrasema; species Micrasema longulum. The sequence goes on from NW_028277744.1 coordinate 177,735, forward strand.
TCAATTAAGCTTAAATTTTTTACAGTTAGTGGAAAACATTATAGCTGTTGTAAAAATATATTTTTTTTATATAAATATTTGTTTTGATACTAAAACATCAACTTTTGTGCCAAAATTCACTAGGTTGTCACCTTTTAAAATTAATAGGTTGGTATTTTTGCACGCTTGACATTTTTTTTGAGGACTAGGCTGTGTGGTCAGTTAGACTTTAAATATCATTCAAACTGGTCAAATCATAATTAAATGCTTTATTGTATGATAAAAAAAACAAACAAGAATATGCATTATTTATCCTGTGTCAAACTATAACATATTTTTATTTTAATTTGTGTAGATTTGATCACTTGTGTTTTATCTATGTACATTATTTGATAAAACTCCAAATAGTAAATATAACAAGGGATACTTGAAAATAAAACTCAAAAACTCAATTGAATTAGGATTTTTTTTTCTCGTAATGTCTAATAATATTGCAAGCTATTGTATAAGTATATAACACTAACCGGCCATGTCTGGCGAGCCAATAACACTTGTAATAACCCATGGCGCCATTTAATTAAAGAATTTCGCATCTGATACAATTAAATTCATTCACTTGCGCCGTTTTACTCGATTTTTATTAGTATTATTCCAGTTGCACTTAACAATGTCAGGCGTAAAAGCATTATACCTAGTTCAATTTAATTAAAAGCGCAGATTATGAAATTGAAATTAAAACAGAAATTGACTCGAATTTTGATAGCAAAAAATGTTATTTTGCAAATACGGTATTTTGAGTTTTGTAAACAAAAACTAGATTTTACATCCTATTTTATCTACAAACATTTGGACAAACTTAAAATAATATAATTTAACTAACTGGCCCAAGAAGAAGTACAAAAATTGTAAAATTGTTTTCAGACGTTGCCTGGTATGTGAAATAATTCAATCAGATGAATCTCTTTAAACTAATTAAGGCTTCAGGTATTTTACTTACGAAGAACATGTGACGTAATTCAAAGTAGTAAATTTTTATTGTAATGTACAGTTAACATATTACAACAGAGATGAAGAACATTTTAAAGAAGGCAATATAGAAGTCAAGGCATCTACAGAGCTTATGACCTGTCATTGGCTGATTTAAGTGGTCACTTTACACACTTTGCAACATTCACCATTCTGCCCATATTTGAACACCTATATTACTTTAATTCTTTCATCTCAGGGAGTTGCATCCAGTCCTTGTCTACAAAAAATTGGACAAACTCAAAATATTGTTGATAAATCCACCTGGTCCGTGAAGAAGTATAGAAATTGAAAAAATATACATTTCAGGCGTTGCCTAGTATGTAGGTGAAATAATTCAATTAGATGAATCTCATTCGCATAAATAAAGGTTTCATCTCTTTAACTTCACAAACATCAACAGATGAAAGAACTAAAGTAATATGGATGTTCAAATATGGGCAGAATGGTGAATGTAAAACAGCGAGTAAAGTGGCCACTTAAACCAGCCAATGACAGGTCATAAGCCCTGTAGATGCCTAGACTTCTATATTGCATTCTTTAAAATGTTCTTAATCTCTGTTGTAATATGTTAATGTTAACAGCTCCCCAGGGAGTTGAATGCAGTCCTTGACAACAAAAATTTGGACAAACTCAAAATATTGTTGTAATGTACAAGGCTTATGACCTATCATTGGCTGGTTTAAGTGGCCACTTTACACACTGTGTAACATTCACCATTCTGTCTATGTTTAAACATCCACATTTCCTCAACTCTTCCATCTGTTTACCTTCGTGAATTAAAAGAGCCGAAACCTTTCTCATGTGGGTGAGGTTCATCCGGCTGAACCAATTCACCTACTAGGCAACTCCTGAAAACAATTTTCCAATTTTCATACCTCTTCTTATACCAGTTAGTTTAATCAACAATGTTTTGGTGTGTCCAAATGTTTGTAGACAGGAAATAATTTAGATTTAAATAACTCCCAAAGGAGGAAATTCAGCCTGTCTACAAACATTTCGACACACCCAAAACATTGTTTATGTGACTACAATTGAACGTAGTTATGCAGAAAGCAGCCAGCCATAGAAAAAGAAAAATTGAGATAAAAGCACTTTTGTGAAAAGGGCGAATAATCAAATCTACACAACCGTTGGAATGTTTTCTAATTTCGACAAATAATAAGCAATGAATACATTATTTTTTTAATATTACAAACAAGAATCTAATTACCTATTTGACCAGTTTTAATGATTTTTAAGGTAAGATTTTTTTAGTGCCGTGCGTGTTTTTTGCAAATTGACAAATGCCGTTTTTGTGATTGACACATTTTTCAGAAAGTGATTGTTACAGTTTTTTTAATGAAAGCGGCCTGGCTGTTTCTAGCAGAATAGAGAATTGACCTTACTGCATCTGATAACACCAAAGTCTATTTTTTTCAAAATTGTGGACCGACTGTTTTCTGCATAACTACGTTTAGTTATGGCACGGGCTTATTTTGTATTTTGAACAAAAACAAAAAAAAAAAAACAACAATTTCATTTTAACCCTACTATGCCCAGTGTAAACGATCTGCTACATACCGATAAAATCGGTATATAAAAGTGATTTCAAACATGTTTATCACTCGGCGACTGGTTTATTATGTTGTATTTGTACTAGCCGTTATAATTTATTTTAAAAAGTCGCCACCGGGGTAAAAATTTTCGATAAAATTTGAAACAAAAAGTCAGTTGAACGTATTCTGTCCAAAGTTTAATTTAGATAAAATTTAAAGGGTGATTTCTTTGTTTTTTTAAAGATTTGAAGTTATAATTGTTTGCACAACTTTCATTATCTTCTTTATATATATATATATATAATTATTTTGTACGCGTGATGTCACTGAATTCCTCCTAAACGGCTTAACCGATTTACGTGCGGTTTTCAGAGAAATATAGATCTTTGCGCTGTGCGTGTTCGTAAATATTAAAATCTTCAATCTAATAAGTAAAAAATAAGCAAGGAACATAAATGTTTTATTCATCTATCCACCAAGGTTGCATTCTAGGACAATGCATTTTCAAAAAAATGAAAAAATGTTGTTTTTTTGTGTATAAAAAAGTTCGTTTTCGAACAAACAGCATTCGTTTTTTGTGGGTTTCAATCAGATTCTTTCCTTTCCTTATAATTTCTACCCATTTATTTCTTTTTACTGGATTTTTGGAATATTAAATATCAAATTCATTACATTTAAAAAAATCGTATTCCTACATAAGTACACCCCTCTGTTGATGAGAAGACCGGAATTTGACGTTTGCGAAAAGAATGCCATATTAGAAAAAATATTTATTTTATGTTTTGGAATTCAACTATAAACGAGTACCTAGGTACTTAAATTCAATATTAAAAATTTTTAGTTGTGGAATTTAATCACAAACAAGTACCTAGGTACCTACTTATCAATGAAAAGTATTTTTCCAAGCTACGCTTGGACAAGACAACGTGTGACGGGTCCGCTAGTTATACTATAAAAACATGTTTATAAGAATCATTATTTCTTTTTTTCCGTACATTCTTGTATTTTTTAACATTTTAATGCCTGATGTAGCATATTGTCCACATAAACTAAAATATGAAATTAAAACTGATTTTTTTTAGATAGAATTAGAAAAATTAGGTATTTAAGGGTTAAATCCTGTTTATGATCTTGGTAAAATATTTTTAAAAATACCTCGGGGGAAAAATGTTAAAAACGGTTTTTAAGTAAGTATTTTAAAAAATAATATACTAAAAATTTAATTTAGACTAAAAAATTACTGTACAAATTTTCGCTTCAAAGAAACTGGTTATATTTTTGTAGGAAAAATTATGTAAAAACATTGCCTAAAGCAACTATTAAAACAATTTGAACCCTTGATAATATAATGTAGAAATAAAAGCTGTATTATTGTTTTGTTTATTTAATTTATTAAAATCTTGAAATAGCACAAACATAAACATTTCATTCTTATTTATTTATTTTAATGAAACAAACATTCGACAATGATATAATAACATTTAAAATACGGTTCAAAGACAGACCAGCGAAGTTTCTAAATAAGAATCATACATATTATTTAATTATGTTACAACAAAAGGGTGTGTTTATGTGAATTTGTATGAGAGTAAGTGTAGATGTGTGTTCATGTGTATTAGTGTGGGAGTAAGTGTTCAGGTGTGTGTAAGTGTGAGCATCATTGAATAGTAATTGTTCTTATGTGTATTCTAATTATAATATATTATGTTTATCATTTATAAAGTTTTATATTATAATTATTGTCGAGGTAGTTTGAAAATATAACTATCATAGTTTTAAGAGAAAAAAAATTTAGTTCCTCAAAATTTTTGTAGACATGCTGGATTTCCTCCCTAGAATCTTAATTTATTGCAACAGAGAGGATAACATTTTTGAGACGGAAATTCCTGGGTCCAGTCATTAACAGGAGTTTTGCCTTATCATTGGCTTATTTAAGTTACACGGTGTCTAAAGTGCCCACTTAAACCAGCTTATGACAGGACACAAGTCCTGCAAATGCCTAGATATCCGTATTACCTTCTCATAAATGTTTCCTTCTCTGTTGCAATAAATGTAGGTATTGCCGTTTTATTTATTTATTTTACTAACGCCTTGAATGGTTTAACTAACATGAAAACCGGAAATATACCACAACACGCTCATCATTGTTTGATTCAAAAAACATGTGACGTAATTCAAAGCGGTATATTTATATTGTTATCATTATTTTTTTAATATGTTTTTGAGATATTTCGCCGTACAATGAGGAATTTCAGTGCCATGGCAAATAGGATATAAAAAATGTTTTCTGACGCGCGGTTTAAATAAAAGCATTTGATTGCATGTCGAAGTTTCTGGAAAATGTGTGAAAAAATATAAAAATGATCTAAGTAAAAATTAACTACTTTGAACGACGTCACTAGTTCTCAGAAATCAACCAATGATAGAGTGTTATGATGGATTTCCGATTTCCGGGAAGCCAACTCACCGGTCAGTAGAACTTACCGACAAAAACTTGTGACGCCACGGGCCGAGTTATTTCAAAATCACAAAAATTTATAAACCACAGCGCTGATAACACGAGACGTGAAAATAAAATATTTTGGCTTAGTTTGATGGTCCATTAATAAATAAAAAATATAATAAAAACTCTGAGCTTACTTATTAAATGCTCTAGTTTTTACTGCGTGAAAGAAAATATTTTTTATGTATTATTTCCCGTAGCAATGAACTTCCTCGCGTTGGTATAATTTTGGTCATTTGATACGTGAAAGCAAGATTATAAATCATACTTTTAAAATTCCGTGCAGGAGCTGCAAAATGTTATAATGATTTAAAAAAAAAAAACATATTATATACGAGTGTATTTTTTCATGTTGACCTTGCTGGGAGAGCATGAGACGGAGTAACCGTCATTTGATGTCCATTTTCTGTACTTTTCTCTGAGAGTGTAAACCTGTGTAAGGCAGAAATTTTAAAGGTATTAAATTGACTACCCAATCCTGGCTAAATGAACGAAAAGAGAAATGATTTATTTGGCAAACAGATTTTTTAAAATAAGTAATTTCTACAACGTTTTACTTCCGATTAATTTGACAAAATTATTTGTTCAGACAAACTAGTCAGATAATTAGGTTAAAAATATTAATTCGATATTTGAAGTATAATTGAGCAAGCTTTTAGCCAATTGTAAATTGCATCCGAAGTATGTTAGCTTTCATACTAATGAGCTCTGAAATTTTGATTAAGCAATCAAATTTGTAATCATATATAGTAATTTGAATTAGTTTCAAAAAAGTCACCCATATGTCTTTTGGTGTTTGAAGTTTGAGCTCGATTTAATTCCGCTAATATAGAAAAATTACAGATATTTATAAAACTTTCTAAGTCTACTTAAAATATAATTCAGTGAAATGCAGATATATAAATTATGGATCATGTTATCAATCGGTTATTGTTATTATAATCAGACAGTCCAACTCCCAAAACCATTTACAAACATAATCCGCATATTGTGTTAAAAATTTTCCTGATAAGTGGATATAAAAAACATAAATTCTTAGAGCCTTACTTAACTTCAGAATTAGGATGTAAAAAACTATTCTTATTCTACCACTATAATAAGGATGATATTTCTATCCTTATTTTACCACTATGCCTAGGCATAACTTTATACCAGTTCTATAAGAAGTGCCCTTGGGAAATCATACAAAATGTTTCTATTGTTCAAAATATTCTGAACAAAAGGGTCATTCATTGCAGATTTTATCTCTTCAAAATACAAGAAATTTTTTAGAGTGGTTTGATAAGTTGCCTAAAATACGTTAACGGAATGCAGATGTATGTATACTTTCAACATTTGAACCTCTCTGATTCAAAATCTTAAAAAATAGAGCAAGTATAGAAACTTCTCGAAATTTCCAAAAAAAACATAGAACTGAAAGAAAGATCGATCTGGAAAAAACAGTTAAGTTTTGTCCGGATTAAAATTTTGTTTAAGCAATATTTCTGGTTTTTTTTATCCTCTGCTTGGTCCCTGTCCTTCTTTTTCCTTTGCCACTTCTACCGAAAGTTAGCGACCATCATCCTGAACTCGTCACGATCCTGGGCGTCTAATCAGCGCTGTTGCACACGGCAAATCGAATCACTGCATAAGATTTCTGAGCCATGATGCTCTTTTTCACCCCATACTCCGCCTACCAGTTTTTTTTTCGTTTTTTAAACAGTTTTATAGGGCATCAATCATCAGTGTTACCATCAAATGGTATTCTGAATGCAAAAATACGTGTAGAAAACGCACTTTTAACGCGTATTTACGTACTAAATACTCGCTAACAGAGCTTTCTCTGCGCGAGCAATTCCGTTCAGAATACCACCCCTGGGCCTCGATTATAAACTCTATCTACATCTGTACATATAGAGACGGTATACATAATTTCTGTAATATCTGTATCTACCTCGGAATGTTCTACCTACTTGCCATCTTAACATCATATGATCGAATTTAACCAATTAATGGTAACCTCAAAAATTCAGTCCGCGTTCCTTAGTTCATAAAAATTTTAATTATTTTTTATTAATATTTTAAATAAGCTTCTGTGATAAAAAGTGCCCACTTCAAAGCGATTATGAACTCCAATAAATTCTAATTCACGCTGAAAATTTTTATACGACTTTTTACAATTGCCAAGACGGTACGCTTAACGATCAATTACAAACTTCCGATTGAATTCAAAACCGGCTCCTTTAACGTTTCGATACCGTACACTCAGAAAGATAGTAAAACAGATGGAAAAAATATAAAAAGGATTTTTTGTATAGTAGCAACATTTTTCATCATCGTCATCGTTCCCTTTCCGCACCAAATGGTGCATAGGGCTCTGCATTGGTACTCCAATCGCAGCGTATCTTGATCATTTTTGCTACATGAAGGTAAGATGATCAGTCTTACGCTTCAGGTACCAGTCCAGGGACTATGAAATATTCTAGCAACATTTTTAACGCCTAGATAATCTTATATGTAAATAGGGCAGAATCTAGCCACATTGTTTTTTGCATCTAGGCGTTCGTTTTCCAAACTATTAGGTATATCGGAATTTAATTCGATTTAAAAATTTACTTTTTTCTCTCTCATAGTTTTAATAGGTTTTTAAGAAAAAAATTCCAACCTCAGAATGATTAAAAATTTAAATAAAAAAAAAATTAAGAAAAAATTGCTAGGTGGAACAAAATTTTTGACACTTTTAATGTGTAGATATGTGTGTTGAGGGGTACTAGACCCGTTGGTAAAAACCGATGTACTTTTTTTACTATTTATTTATTTATTTAATCCAATATTAAATACAAATACACAGTTTACAAAAAAGTTGTTTGTACAATAGGTACATTCAGTATAATTTTATTTTAATTTATTGATGTAGCCACTCCACTGGCCCACTTACATCAAAACTTGATGGTAGGGAGTCGGTAGTGTATCTTAGTAGTCGGTCGGGAGACTTTTATCTTCAACTAATTAATTAATTATAATACAAAACTATGACGTCATACTGAAGCTATGTCATTTCAGTGCGTAGATATGTGTACCGTGACGTACACTCCCTTGTTTCATATCGATGTACCTACCCAAAACTTGAAGGTGGGAGGGTCGGTAGTGTATCTTTGTAATCGCTCCTAATCGAGGCCCCGATTACCATGGTAAGTGAACTGAGTTATCTTCGACTGTCTATAAAGAAAAAACAGTATTTGTTTACGAAAATGAGTATATTTGCACGAAAATTTAAAGTGTCCTCGTCGGTTACCCATAATTGAACATGTTTAGAAGAAAAAATTGTATGCATATTCTACTTTTTATACGGAAAACTTAATTTTACTTTGTAGATAAAATTGAAGACAAATGTTAACTTCCCATTGTGATCGGGTCCCTGGTTGCATAACATGCGCGTGGCACGTACTTAACACACGTAGCACATATTATGTATGCGCGCCAATCGCGTGCGGCGAAACTTCCTGACTCGGCCGTTGGCACCATTCCAGAAACCGACCTTCATTTCAAAGTTACCCCGAGTGAAAACTGAAAACACACCGCGAAACGAAAGGTGAACGGTCGGGGAAGGTGCAATTATATAAATACGGACAGACCCCTCGAAAAAGTGGCTAACTCCAAATCATATTAAAAAAATATTTTTTTTTTTTTTAAATAAATCTATTGAATTTTCTTTCTTACATATAAGAGTAGATTCACAGTAAATACACACAGCGTAAAACATTAAAAAAAATAACAGAAAATCTAAAAAGAAAAAAAAATCAAACATAGAAGCATTTATAAATTTAATTCAAACGATTCATGAGAAAGTTCAACCCTACGGTAAATTTGAAATAAAAAACCATTTTTTCGCGCCGTAATAATTAAAGCATTAAATTGCATTGCGAAGGTTCTTGAAAATGGTTAAAAAATAATTATAATAATTTTAATAAAAAACTAGCTACTTTGAACGATGTCACTAGTTTTTCTGAATCAACCAATGATAAGAGAGTTGGGTTTGATTGCCGGTTTACTGTAAGTCAACTGACCAATCAGCAGAACTCACCGAGATGAAGGTGAAACGAATTTGAGACGTCGGCGTCGCGTCACACGCGGAGTAATTGAAAGTAAACTTTAAAATATTGCGCTTACACACACCCTTTCACTTATTCTCATACAAATACACACAAACAAACCCTTTTAAACATATATATATAATATACGAGGCATGTCCAGAAAGTAAGAGTACTGTTTGGCTCTCGTGCTGTGAGTTTTTTTTCCGAAAGTCGGCAACAGTTATTGGTAGTGGGGGGTCTCCTGAATACAACGAGCACCGGCGACCCTCGTTAGTACCAACACTTGCCTCGTAGTGTTCGTTTCTGTGAAAGATGTCAATGAGAAATCCCGCCAAGTGCGAGGTGCGCGCTGTCATAAAGTAAGGCAACTCGCGAGTTCCTTGAGCTATTTTAATTGGAAGGTGAGGATGTTCTGAGCTCCATTGTGACTGGTGATAAAACATGGGTAACTCATGACACCCCTGAGAAAAGACAGTCATCGCAGTGGCGGCAGACTAGTTTCCCAGCAGCCAAACAATTCAAAACCTCAATTTCGGCCAAAAAATCATGGCATCCGAGTTTTGGGACAGAATAATTTTGATTGTTTTTTTTCCTCGGGGGGAGACGATTACCGCAGAACGATACTGTGAGACCCTAAAAAAGCTCAAGAGAGCAATTCAAAACAAACGGATGGGAAAGCTGACAAAGGAAGTGTGTTTGTTGCACGACAATGCCCGCCCGCACACGGCTAACGCCACCAACACGCGTTTGAATTCATTTGGTTGGGACATTTTGAACCACCCTTCATACAACACTGACTTAACGCTTTCAGATTTTCATCTTTTCACCTCCCTGGGCCTCGATTATGATGGAAAGATAAAAACTTCATACCTTCACCTTGACGGTATAGTTGAATATAAATTTTCTCTAGCGATTATAAAGATATACAACCGACCCCCACCTTCAAGTTTTGGGTAGGTACATCGATATGAAACAAGGGGAAGCGTACGTCACGGTACACATATCTAAGCTCTAAAATGACATAGCTTCTGTATGACGTCATAGTTGAATATAAAAGTCTCCCGACCGAGTATAAAGATATTTCGAGTTTTGACGTAAGTACATTAGTTTATACCGTCGGGTCTAGAACCCCTCGATACGTTTATTTACGCATTTAAAGTGTCCAAAATTTTGTTCTACCAAGCGATTTTTCTTTTAATTATGATTTATTAAATACTTTAATCATTTTGAGGTTGGAACTTTTTTTCTTAAAAGCCTATTCAAAATATGAGAGAGAGAAATAAGAAAACTTTAAAGTCGAATTAAATTTCCTAACGGGTTTATAAAATAATAAATAAATCAGATGTACATGTCAATCTTGATAACTCATTAGGGTGTGAAATCCAGTCCAGATGAAGTAATTAATAAAAAATTATTGACTAAGAGGAAACAGTCATTTTGATAATAATAATTCAATGTTCATTTTAAAACTGCTTAATTATATAAAAAAAACTACACTAATAAACCTCCATCTCAATTGTAATACTTATCAATAGATACACACTTTCAATTAAAAAATAATCCACTTCTAAACAAATTTATTACGTAGAAACTTAAAGTTATGTCTGACTTATAATTATGTACTTATTGAGTTGGCGTTTATTTTGTAGAACTTCATTTTATAATTTTAACAATAAAATAAACACCGTTTACTATATATTTATAAATCGAACAATTGTTTTGCCTCATTAGGATATTTTCAAAGGAATGCCCGATTAAAAAAAAGTGGACTGAAATCAATGATTAATTTTGATACTTATGGAATTTATGATATTTTGTCTACACTATATTCTACAATAAACATTTTTCGTATGATGTAAGTTGTCGGTAGGCGCTCAAAAATTGAACTTTAAATCTCAACACCAAAAAAAAACACTAAATTGCGTTTATTTATTCAAAAGTTAAGCCAATATCACAACAACATATAAATATGAAAAATAAATGGATAAATATATTTAACGCACCACTAAAATAATTATTTGAGAAAATAATGTTTAATTATTTGAATAATCCTATAGAACAATAAATTATTTTAGCTAGTTTCAGGAAAAACATACGTAACAGCTATAACATAATAATTTAACCTACCTAAACGATGGGTGCTTATTTTAAGAACACTAGAAAAGTATTTCTATTTTTACTAATGAAAGAAAATATTTAACCATCCATTCGGATAAATCTTAGTTACGAATTTTTAAAACCAGAGTTTGGAAAAAAATAAACATAATAATAGTGGTAACTGTTCACGTAAAAACTAAAAATAATAAATAATCAAAGATATGAGATTAACTTTAATAGCAGAAAATACTTACCAAGTTATTTTTGTTTAATAACACGTAACTTGAACACTTCGACAGTCACAAACTTATTATAATTTAAGCTTCACTGTGAGAAAGTTTATGATGGAATAAGCATTCTTCTGAAAGTTGAGCGGTTTTATGAAAGTAACTCCTAGCGGCGAGTAGCCGAAACATTATCTCGTAACCTCACCAATTCGATTGTTTCCGCACATTGTGGATTATATGTGTGAGGCATTTTATAAATTGGTTATGGTTCATTTTTTTTCTATTTGCGCAGTTTCTAGAAAATCATTTTTTCGTTTTTCTTATTGATAGAAATTTGTCTGTGGTTTACAGTTGGTTTCTCCGTTTTTCACGTATGATCGGGTTTAGTGTTCTATTGCGAAATATGCTTGTTTTGATATTTTCAACGCGTTCTTAGCTGCTTAGCTCGGATATATCCATGTTGACTTCGAGTTTATTTGATGTTAAACTTAAGTGTACGACGCTATTCATGTTTTGCGATTTGATGTACATGTTACAATGTCAGCTTCGGCTGAACCTACAAAAGGCAGGGATAGCCTTATGAAGATGCTATTGACTAATTCGAGCATTCCTTTACAGAAGAATAGAGAATTGGTAAATAAATTTACGTCTATCAAATGGGTACCAGCTTTCCTTGTGTGAAAAAGTGTGTGGATACCTAATGCAAATAATTGTGCTAGTGATTAAAATTAACCCTGCATGTTCAGTGATTGTTCCACTAACCACTAATGTCCGTGTATCTAACGTTTTAAAAAAAGGATTGGACTATTGTGATACAGACTCCTTCATTTTTCAATAACGATTAAACTGTGGTTACTCTCCATCTTCACTGAATTTCGACTGGAAACATGTATATATAACAACTTTCCATGTTTATCAAAGTAAGTCAGAGGTACACACACATTATTTCCTTTTTCTTCTCTAATATTCTGCATATTAATCTGAGGGCAGTGGACAAACCTCCCAATATTATTTTGATTTATTTTATTTACTGTTAATCCATAATAGCTGTTCCATTTTTACAGGGAGCTAGTTGCGATAGAGACTTAGATCTAAGTGAAGACAATCTGCACGAAACTTTCGTTTCGTATATTCAAGCGCTAACAGGCTCCTCAGTAAGTAACCTAATGCACTTCTATGGTTGTTGAGTAAGATTTGAGAGCCCATCACTGGCTTTAAGGAGTATATTTTCACTTTTTATTGGCACTGATATAACCTCAAAATTGTAAAGAAACATGATTTTTTCTTTCGGTTTGTGTATGGTTTATTTAGTACAAACTGGTGGACTACAAACACTGAGATAGTATATGTTTCCCAGAGATTCAATTTTCCACATGTGTTAGTTATTCATTGATAAAACTTGATAATAAGTACACCATTCAAATGTTTTACATGGTCATAATTAATTTAAAACTAACTCAGTGTCTGTAATTGCACCTGTAGTTTTTATCACCATTGTGATAGTAATATTTTACTGTTTCTAGGTGTATACGAGTGATTAAGTGCACACAATGAAACACTTTGAAAATAAGTATTTAGTAACGTGTGTCATTTTCAACGCCTTGCATGATTTTATTAAAAAATTGTATTGAATTAAAAAAAATTCCCGTGAGACTTCTTTCTAGAAGAGCGTGAATTAAAAAAACATTAGAGAAGCTGCACTTTTAATTATTTGCATATTTAAAAAAAAAATTGAATCGGCTCTTATGATAAATAAAGCGTGTGGAATCATTGTCTGATATTCACTCTGTCACTGTGTCTTGACCTAAAATGGATATAAAAAATAGAGGTTATCAAGTGTAGGTGGTTAAATTTAATACATTATTTAGTGGAGTTTTCATTTATTGAAATATTTTTTATTATCCTAGAGCGATCCCCGCTATAGAGGTTCATTGGGTTTTCTGTGTGATAAAAAAAAGAAGCAAAGACATCTTTTTATTGCATTTTCAATTTGCGGTTTTAATTTTTTTTCACTGTCAATAGATTCTATATATTATACAATAATCAAATAGATTCTATGTATTACACAATAATCAGAGATTCATAGGCGGCCTCAGTGCTGCAGTGGTTGACACTTGACTCAAGCACGTAAATAGATTCATAGGCGGCCTCAGTGCTGCAGTGGTTGACACTTGACTCACGCACGTAAATAGATTCATAGGCGGCCTCAGTGCTGCAGTGGTTGACACTTGACTCATGCACGTAAGGTTTTCGGGTTTGATTCCCGGTGAGAACATAAAAATTATGTGTGACTTTTCTCAAGCCTGGGTGTTCTGTGGTGTAATTCACCACTGTAATTCGGCCCCCTGGCCCGTTTTGGTGAAAAACAAAATGAAAATAAGTTACTAAGTAAAGTTAACTAATATTATTTAAGGTAATTATTTTTGATATATTAAAATAAAATCATTTTGTTTTTATGTACCACTTATATTTTTATAATTTGACAACCAACTAGTTTCGGAAATACTACGCCTTCTTCGGGGTTAATTACAAACTAACATAACATATATAAATTTTTAACAGTGAGGGTAGAGTGGGCGTAGCTACGGGAATAGAGAAGAGAGGGGGTTTGTGTGTGGATATAGGAAGAGGGAACATATTAAAAATAGGACTATTACTAAGATTTATTTAATTTGAAATAATATTAAAAATTTTATTAACAGCTTCACTGTGAAAAATTTATATATGTTATGTTAGTTTATAATTAACCCTGAAGAAGGCATAGTATTGCCGAAACTTGTTGGTTGTCAAATTATAAAAATATAATTGGTACATAAAAACAAAGTGATTTTATTTTAATATATTAAATAATCATGTTCCACGTTTAATTTTTTTCTCCAGATATATGTATTTGGCTTAATTTATTTTTAGCCGCAGTGATAACCAGGGCTGGTTGGTTTATTGTAAACGCTATGGTGAAGGCTTTCTTGCCGTGTATTTAGTAATAATAAATATGCGCTAGAAAAGCGTTCTCTACACGCCCTTACGTACAGTGTTTGATTTTTACAAAAATAACACTAATATGACTAAATATTAAAAAAAAAAAACGTCTTTCAATGGAAACGCAATAGATATGTTATTCATGGTAATGTCGCCAATATAAAAATATTGTTTCTTTTAAAAGGCGATACAAGAAAATGTATTCCGTTTGAAGAGTCTTAATGTTATAGTCATTTTAACTAGGCTTTTTTTTTTTAAAATGAGAATATTTATGGCGTTTTGTAAAATCATATATCGACAATGGAAAGGCAAAAATTACTAAGCGACATGTAGCCAATTTTACGGAAGAGCCGATTAACCCTTTCCCCGTGTAAAATTGAGATACTTTTATTTATTACTTTGAACACGTATTTTGCTAGTGACCATGAATATACACGCTGTAACTGGGAGAGTGGATCATCGATGGCTGAGCGATGGGGGACTTTAATGCCTATCGATGTAACTCCCATGTATGTTCTGGGGTATTCATTTGTTTAAAAGTTATTCAGATTTTGAAGAAGTTTTCCGCAAAATCCAATTTTAGGCTGTATGTTATAAAATGTATGTTGGCTGTATGTTGTAGACTCTCTTTATAAAATAAATTCTGTTATACAAATTTATAAAGAAAAAAAAATAAAAGAATTTGAGATGAATAAGTCACTCAGATACCAACATAATATTAAAATTCCTAAATTCCACACAAGTTATGGTCAAAATAGCTTTGTCTTCAAAGGTGTAAAAAATTATAATAATCTTCCCAATGAACTACAAACCATTAAAAATAATATATCAATGAATAAATTTAAAGTAAATCTAAAGAAATTTTTTGAATACGTGTAAAAACTACATTAAATTTTAATTAGTATGAATGTATTATTGTTTTATGTTTTTTCTTTAAATATCCTATGTTTTTATTTTTTTCTCATGTACTCGTATCTTTAAAATGATATAAACTCTTATAAATAAACAACTACAACAATGTAAGTCACTCTCCAAGCACAAGAGTTAGTCTCTTTTTTGGAGAGTTACAGTGATAACGCCGCTAGGTCAATTAGACGTTTTGTTTCACGTTGAAGGGTTAGTAGTGTTGAAATTTAATACGATTTGTAATTTGCATCGCGATTTCAGAAGCGGCGTATTCCGTTAGTGTGGATGGAGCACAGCTACGCTTGTGTGGGGGGTGGGCAGGGGACGGAGGGGGGGAACTCTGGTACGGGGGCACGTCTGCTCCTGGTGCGCAAGGCCCCTCAGTGCCCCGATTGTCACACGCAAACCCAAGAAGAGCAAATCGACGTTGAGACTGTGGAACCTGTAATCTTTTTAACATTTTTAAATATAATATTTTTTTTAATACTTACTAAAAAGTTGTTTCTGTCTCTTTAACACAAGCACCGGCCACAGAATAGCGTCTCTGCCTTCCTTGTTATAAGTTGTATTCTTGTGCTCTTTCTAACGCAGCAAAAATATTTATTGTGGCATTGGCATCACTTTCATTCGTATAATTATTCTTCGCATAGCAAGAATAAATATTTTTTCTATGCAAATCCAGCATATTTATACAAATTTTACTTTCCAAATCTGGTGTGAACATGTCCATTTGAAGATTTCAAAAAATACAACTTCATCATTTAAATAAATAAGAGAGGTACCGTAAAACGGGGTTAAATTGCACCATCAAGGGTAACATTGCATCAAAAAAAAAAAGTTTTTAGAGACACCTGTTGTCATTGCTACTAACAATAACTCATTGTTTCCCCAAATATTCAATGGATGTCACTTTTCACTCTTACCTAAGGTTATTTTCCATTCAATATGGTACTTTAGGACTGAGCGATTAGCGGTTTGGGTTGGTTGTGCAGTTTTTATGAATAATTTCTATAGGTAATTCTTATCACATCTTCAACAGTGTGTATCATTCTAAGGTGAGTAAAGTGGTTTCGTATGTTGAATTTTGTCATGTATTTGATAAATTAAATTAACTTAACAGTAGAATCACCATGTAAAGCGCCCTTGAGGTATTTTATTACGAAAATGGCGCTATATAAGTTATCCACAATAAATAAATAAATAAATAAATACCAGTATTTCTTACTAAATTTACCAAAACATATTAATATTAATATTTCCATGTCCATGTGGAATCTATTAAGATACTGAAGGAAAAAAAAAGTGATGCAATGTCACCCCGCCCTAGGGCTTACTTTGCATCATTTTTCAAAAAATTATAGCTTGTATATGAAACTACAAAATATACTTATAACCACAAAAAAGTAAAGGAAATATATTATATAACCATGACATTTATTGTCAAAAACACTACTCATCTCCTCGATGAAAAAAATCATTATAGCTGAAAAGTTATTAAAAAGTGATGCAATTTAACCCCGTTTTACGGTATATCAAGTCTTGTATCCTATGTAGACTCGTGTTGCACTACAGCCACACGATAGTTAAGTAAAGGATGCTGATTTCTTTTACTCGAGAAACCCACCAAAATACCTACTTATGATGTAATAACTTATATTTACATATAAGTTATTAATTAAAAAATACTTGGTACTTACTTATGGTTTGACCGATGGTCTCTTATATTGCACAGCCAAGATGTTTTCCTTGCGTCTTGCCCAAATAGAAAAAAAATAATATTTGTAACACTCATTGATGGGTAGAGTTCTCTCCTGAAACTATAGTTGTGTTCTTCAAATAGAAATAATGTTAATAACGTCAATAACAATGTTATATATAAAACTCCAACTATCTGGATAAATGAGTGCCTGACGTTATCCAGATATGCAGAAATCCGGATAGTTAGATAACATATCAAATCAAAACAATGTTTTTAAAGAAAAAGCAACATTTACTATAATATCCCTTTTATTGCTTTTGAAATAATACAGCAAATTGGAATCACACTAAAAACTTAATTAAACATGTCCAGAAATGTTAGTTGCTTTGACAAAGAGATTCATTTACGAGCAGCGAGGTCTTGCAATGTGCTTGATGACAGAGTCCTAAAAATGATCCCGATATTTGGCGATCCGGATGACGAGTTTGGATAAACGGAGTTCTAACTGTATATCAATAATTATCAATTATACAAATGATACTCCACACGCGGTCTATATTGACATGCATTCCTAGCTTCTCTTTTCATACATGTTTTCATGCGCGTGCTCTTCAACTATATTATATGTACCTTTGACATGACCAGTTTTGAGGTATTGATTTATCTGATAATTCAAGCTCTTTCCGTCCAATCACCGGGCACCTAAATTTGTTTCACCACTCTTTCGTCATCTATTTGTTACACATATCTTATTTGAAATTGTACCACTATCGTTTCGTTCTATTGATGAAATGTCTTGTAATTTTAGGAACCGACACCTCCTCTCCTACTAGATGATATTCCTCCCTGTGAGAAACCGATAGAAGATGGAGAACTCACACCAGAAGAAAATGAAGATAAAGTTGATTGGGAAGATAAACTTCACAGGTAGGCTGCATTGCTTAAGAATTTGTTTTATTCTTTTAAACTTTGCACAAATTATAATACCTATATCTGATCCTGATAAGATGAATTTTCGCTAATTAATAACTTATTTAATGCCATGAAATATTAGGGTCTCAACACATATATATAATAGCATTGTAAATCTGTCCTACATTTATGTGCACTATATTTCCTCCGGTATAGTAAAAGTAAGCCTTCGTCTTTATTGATGGTCCTGCACTTAGCTGACATATACCGGGGTTCCTAACTAGGGTTTTTATTTGTGCGCGTCGAACGATAAGAAAGCAAATATTTTTATTTTCCAAAAAATATAATTCTTCAGTCTGGCGTGGAACCCTGCCCAGGTGAGCCTCCTGACAGGCGCGCTAGATGCGGTGCTAGGCGCGCGCGCGGCGTTGCTAAGCGCGGGGCGTGCGGGAGCCCGGCGGGCGGCGGCACGCGGGGGCGCAGCGCGGCAGCTGCGTGCGCTTCTTGCCGCGCCCCCCGCGCGTTGGCAGCCGCGCCTTGTGCAGTGGCTGCATAATGCCCTCACGGAGCACCTGCCCCCGCCCATGCTGTCGTGCTACCGAGAGATCATGCTGGTAAGAAGACAAATAATCTATTGTGCTTTTTTTTAAACATGTTACCTGATTATATAATTTATGTATAGTGTAATTGGCAGTAGTGCTGTATTATACATTTAAATAAATAAATAAAATGCAATAAATTAATTTTTTTATGATTCAAAATAAAATTGTCCTATCTCAGTCCAAGGCCAATTTTTTTCTTATCGAGAAGATTTAGACAAGAAGAAAAATAGATTATAGCATTGTTATATTGCTGTGGCAACCATGGGCGATCATGATTGCAACTGGCATCAGATTTCCAGTCTCCCAGGTAGCCATGTTTTTAGAAATTTAATGTGTTTATGGTACAAATTATATTTGTACTTGGCTCACTTTTGAATGTCAGAAATAAAAATAAACTATCGTTAATCCGATTATGTGAAACGACATCGTAGAATGGCTGCAAGCCAGCGGATTGCACAATAAACGTCGGTTAAACTCATGTGTCCTTTGGTCCTTGTCAGTTATTTTCACACCTTACAGATGTGTGTTTTGATCACCGACCCGAACTTGCGACGTCATGGGCGGTGCAATTTTAAAGTTTCAGTGGGTTTTTCAAAATTACAAAATTAAAAAAATTCATAAGTAAATAGTGCGATACATAAAAATAAAATATTTTTTAACAAATAAAAATAAACCCCTCAACTTCCTCATTGTACTGAATTGTCTAAACTAAAATTAATTGTACTGTAATTAATTATACTGCAGTGAAATGTATAGAATTGAAAATATATACTGAACGGTTTTTTAAAATTTGAAAATTTCAGACACTGAAGAGCAAGGTCCCTTCTCTAGTGGAAAAGATGACCATGGGGCACCCTCTAGTGGGGCGCGTGCGTGGGTATGAGAACGGGGCGGGGGGCCCCACCATAGCTTCGGGCAGTACCGGGCCCCCGGACCCTGCAGCCCCCGTGTTGCTGCTGCTTCCCTCCGGCCGGGACAGGAGGGACGCCCGCTGGGCGGAGAGACTTCGTGCCGTCGCCAATGTGCAGCAAGTGCATTCGCATCAATGTGAGTATGAAGAAACATCAACAAAACTGTCTAAGGAAATAAAAAAGTGTTGAATTTGTGACATAGAAGCTTAAGAGGATATGCGGTGGGAGAGCGATTTGATAAATAGGTATTTGAGTTTAACTTTTCTCTTACTTTTTAGGATGCTACATACCATATTCCTGACGACAGTCATGAAGTCATCTGACAAGACTTGTAGCGCTTGCTGTCATAATGTGGCTATTTTTGGCATTATTAAATTCTAGAAGGAATCAGATGGTGCTCACACTCAGTGCTATTATTTTATATGCAATCTTAATGGGAATTTGGGAATATTTGCATCTACTGAATGATGTTTTTAAAAAACGTTTGTAAAGTATAGCTACGTAATATATCACTAAGTCTAATAATTGACGTTTTAAATTGATAGATTATTGGTAATTTGTTTTCATTAGAAATAAGTACTTCATCTTTAGCTGAAGCATTGAGATGATGTATAACACAGAAGCACAGAAAAAATATCCATTTACATATTTTTTTAATGTCGGTTTAAATGAAACATTACTACTTCACTAAAATCAACAGATGGAAGAATTGAAGAAATATGGATGTTCAAACATAGGCAAAATGGTGAATGTTACACAGTGTGTAAAGTGGCCACTTAAACCAGCCAATGACAGGTCATAAGCCCTGTAAATGCCTAGACTTCCATATTCCCTTATTTAAGGTATTCCCCATCCCTGTTGTAATTTGTTAATTTTTTAAAGTTTATCCATAAAAAAGTCACCGCTCGCCACTGCATTCCATGGGCGCCTACTGACATTTTTGCCATTTGATAATTGTCAAGCTGTGATGGATGATTGTCAAATGTTGTGAGTTGCCATCAAATAACGCTATTTTTTTTTACGATCTTTAAACGTCACTGATAAATAAATCTTGATGCTCGACATTCAACAATCTTCATGTGTCGTCTATAAATATATAAGTGTGTTTGTAGGCACCTTATCCATTCTGCCTAACCCTAACCACCAAGCGGTAATAGCTTGTTTGCAGAACAATGAATGTTGGTACGACAAACATTTATAGCAATATGAGAACATGGAGAATGGCATTCTAGTATATCAAAAACCTTTTATTAGAAATCATAAACCAGAATGACTGCTGGACAGGTCACAGATAAGTGTTTTTTATCTGAATATCATTGTATCTTCTTTCCAGCTGGCTGGTTGCCACAGTTGCCCCTGTCCGCGTGCCTGGCCCAACTGCTTGGCACAGGACGGGCGAGGGCCGCAGCCCTGAAGGCCGAGTATCCCCAAAGGCCTATAATCCTCGTGGGACAGGGGGCAGGCGCTGCTATCGCAGTACAGGTATTGGAAACTTTCATTTTGAATGCTATATCAGATAATCATTATAAGAGAGAAATTCCTCCCTTTAAGGCAACATTTGGTCAAAGATGGGAGTATTATTTCTCTGCCAAATTGTTAAGAATTAAGTATAACAATGAAGCTTTAAAAAAAGAAACAGTCTGGCTGAAGCACATTAGCATAGAAGAAATAAAAATGTTTAAGTGACATGCGAAAGAAGTGGAAAAAAAACACCTTACCTTTTTAAAATAGGTTATCATAAAAAGAACCCTTAAATACATTCTTTTTTCTTTTAGGTACTTATATTTATGAATTAATAATATACTCAACAATGTTTAGAGTATGTCATATTTTTGCAGACAAGCTGGATTTCCTCCCTAGGGAATTACTTAGATCTAAACTCATCATGACAGGTCATAAGCTCTGTAAATGCCTAGACTTCCATATTCCCTTTGCAAACATGTTTTCCCTCTCTGTTGCAACGAATTTAGATCTAATAATATAATTTTTAAAATTATGTTTAATAAAATGAAATCAGTAATCTATATTTTTTTCCTGCCAATTTCAGCTAGCCGTGAACATGCAGGGGATAGCAGGAGTGGTGTGCTTGGGTCTCCCACTCCTCACAGCATCAGGTCCCCGGGGTGACCCTGAAGACTGCCTCCTGGACATCCCCTGTCCAGTCCTGTTTGTCATTGGACAGAATGCTAATCAGTGCACGTAAGTCATAGCCATTTAAATCTTATTTCTGTGTAACTTTTGTTAAATTTATTGTGATTCTGAAGCAGAAAGATTATTTGAAATTTCTAGTGTACTAAATAATTATTGTCATATCAAGCAAACATTTGAAAACGTCGAGCGAAAGAGACAAACACGTTTGTGCTTGAACCTCCGAAAATATAGTCAGTTAATTACAAAGAGACCAGCGTTGGATTTCTTCTTCATCAGAGACAGTCAGAAAAGCATTTCTGTCCAATCCATTCTTTTTGTGATTGATATTTTGTCAAAAAACGAAGTTTAACCTTTAATATGGTTTATGTAAAGGCAAACGGCAAAATACTACTTACAGTCCCAGAACTGTCGAAAGGAAAACGTTTTTTTTTTTTTGTCCGTTTTGGGGCAAATGAAAAATACAGTTCTGTGTGTGAAATAGACCAGAACCCTGGGTGAGCAATTTTGACTCGATGGTTACTCTTGGATAAAAATCCTGATAAAGGATATCGAGTGGAGATAATTCCGACTCGTATTGTAGTGATAGGGGCAGTCGCTATCTATGCTTGAGGTCCTGAGTTCGATTCCTGGAAGGATTTTCATGAAATATTTTTTCATAAAGTGGTTTTACACTGCAATATTTTAGTGTCCCAGACTGGCATCTGAAACGTGAGACTGATCACTTCACCTTCCTGTGACAAATGCAGTACAGTGCCCTATTCCACCATCAGATGCAGATTTGATGATGAATAATTGCCTTTTTCCTGCTTTCACCTTTTCCATTTTTCTTTAATTTTTCTCTTGATATATTCATCGCATCATAATTTGTTTTCATTTCTTGGGAAATTAAAAAATAACTACACATATGTATAGTGTTACCTTTGTAATCAAGGCTTTCATAATGTATTTAAATTATGTATCTAGGTGCATAAAAAAAAAATAATCACAAAATTTTCTTTCAGACAACAAGATGTTGAGTCACTCCGCTTGAAGTTGAAAGTCCGTTCCCGGCTCGTGGTGGCCGGGGGAGCTGATGACCTTCTTAGGTTACCTCGACTAAAGCGCCATTTGGAAGGAGTTACGCAGAGGATGGTTGAATGTGCCATAGCTGTACGTAACATATTTGTCTGCGTCTAGTTTTACATAGATTTATGGTCAACATGAAATATAATTTTAAAATATATTTCATCGTTTTTATATTTTATTCAATACCAATCGTATCATAATTTTAATTGCTTTATTTATTAAAAATTTAATTGAAAATGCAATCATAATATAATAAAAATAGAAAAAGGAGAATTTAGAAGCATATAAAAAAACTTCTTAGTTTCTGGACTGGATCTAAAGCGTAAGACTGATCATCTTGCCTTCATTACTAAGATACGCTGCATTCGAATACCAATGCAGTGTAAGTATTATTCAATGACTTGTAAAAAAAATATGGCACGTTTCAGTTCGTGGGTAATTGCCTCCCTTGCCTTCATTCTCTAACGAACTTCCATCGTGATAAGACGTGATGTTACACAAAAATGTTGTCATTTGTGATGAGGACATGCTTTAATTCAATAACTGTTAAAAGCAGAGCAGATATATTGTTTCATTAAAAAATACACTCCATGTGATTGAATAAGTAGATAATTTGCGATATTCAAAAATAATATTTGAGGATCAAAGTCTGACAATTACCTTTCTTTTAAATGGGTTTTTTGATTGGTTGTGATAGAAAGAAATATTTTAACAGAAAACTAAAGATACACACCAAAAACCGCCACTTGGAGCAGAAATTTAGGTATTAAATATGTATCAAATATTGAATTTTTACTCGTCATCTTTGCATCAAAAGTGGACATTCCATACTTTATTGGCCCTTAAGTCTCACGGCGGCCGTTATTTTGTCATCTTTTGACGATTCAAAATCAACCGCCATGGTGAGAGTGACTTTGTCATTTTTAGAGTATGGAGAGTGTTCATATTATATATTTTTATTTTACAGGAAGAAGTTGGCAATTTCCTGTCCTGCCTCTCGCAGTGGGAGAACAGTATGGACGAAGAGGGACGCTCCTCCCCCGAAGGCAGCGTCGGGGCAGATACAGAGGCGGAGTCTCTGCCCCCCCTGCGCCCACCGTCCCCTGCTCCTGCCCCCCTGCCTCCGCCCATTCAGATCATCGGCCAGACCCCCGGGCAGGCCAAGAGAAAACTCATGGACATCGGCTCGCCCAAACCAAAGAAACCGCGGCTATCAAGAAGTAAGTTCTTTTATAATGTAGTGTTAAGATGTACTTTTTAGTTTTGATAAAAAAAATTGTACCAATCAACAACCAATCTGATGATTAACATCGTCAGTTGACAGGTAAAACTCATACAAGTACAGGTTTATAGTAGAGTGACTTTATGTCATTAAGTTCTATATTTTTCAACAGTCTCTTGCATAAAAAAAAATAAGTCCACTAAGGGATCCAAAACAACAACTTAGATTTTTTTAAATTTCACTACATGGTTTAAAAATACAGTAAAACCTCGTTTTTACGTTCCTCAATTTAACGTTTTTCCACTTTTTACACCGAAATGTTCAGGACCCATTTTTCTCTATACATTCTAATACAAATATTCCCCCCGATTAACGTTTTTTACATTTTTCATCACCCCGGTTTTACATTAAAATTTTTCGGAATTCATTATGTGTCAAAAAAGCCAAAATTATGTCGTAATAATGATGCCGCGGCCCGCGCGTCATCGCGTGTGCCACACAAATGAAGAGTAAAATCAGGTAAACAACTAATAAAGGATAAATTATTGTCTTAACTTAAATTCAAATCATTTGCAGTGTAATTGTTTTTGTTTGAGTGTCTTCCTTTAGGATTAGTCTTAGTTTTTATTTTAACAAAAACGTCACATTGACTTGTACAAATCATGATACGCAGTTGATAAACGTTGAGAAACAATAAAGTTTTAATATCATTAAATTGCGATGTTTAAAACATGACAATAGAAATATTTAAAGTTATTTAAAACATTTTTTAAAAAGTTCGCTGTGATCTACATGACAGTTATTTTTAGTGATGCGATAGAAAAAAATTGATACCGTGTAAATAAAATTTCCCAACATTTAGGGGAAAGATTATTTTTTGTTTTTTTATGCAAATTCAAAATTCTATTCTCGTTGTTTTTAAATCAAATAAAAAAACAGATTACATAATATTGTTTAAAAAAATATTGACAATTTCCACTTATCACCGTTTTTCAAATTTTTCTGGAAATACATATGTGTACACTGTAGCAAAAATTTAATTTTTATATAATTCCTATTTTTTCCATGCATTTTTGATTTCCTTTCCTTTTCCTCAGTTTTACACTTTTTTCTAGCTCCCTTGAAAAACGTAAAAAGGGGGTTTAACTGTATATGAGCTTTACCATAAATCTGTACTTAATGAGTTATACCTGTCAACTGATGATATTGCAACAGAGATGAAGAAAAAAATTAGAGGGAATGTGAACATCTAGGCGTGTTACCAGGGCTTATGACCCATTATTTGCTGGTTTATGTGGCCACTTTACACATTATGTAACATTCACCATTCTCCCAAGTTTAAACATCCATATTTCTTTAACTCTTCCCATCTGTTGAGTTTTGTGAAGTTAAAGAGCTGAAACCTTTATTGATGCGGATGAGATTTACCTGACTGAATTATTTTCTTAAAATCATATTTTTGTATATTTTATAAGGTAATTCAGGAAAAATTTCTTTTTTAGATATTCATGGATACAATTCCACATGCATTTATTTTCAATTTTAGAATGAGGAACTTCAGCCCTACGGGAAATTGGATACAATAAATGTTTTCTTGCGCGCGGTAAAAATTTTAGCATTAAATTGTATGGCAAAGTTTCTTGAGAATGTACGAAAAAAATAATAAAAAACATTTTAATAAAAACGAACTACTTTGAATGACATCACTGGTTCATATGAATCTACCCATGATATGAGAGTTATAGAATACTTCCGGTTTGCTTGCCGTGGATGGACCAATGGGAAGAACTGATCGAGAATAACCGGAAAAGAACCTCTGTCGTCGCACGCCGATTTATTTCAGAAAAATAAGACTTCAAAAAATCGTAGCACTGATAATACGATATATAGAAATTAAAAAAAAAATTTTTTTGGCATAGTTTAGTAGTCGATTAACAAATAAAAAAACAACTGAACTTCCTCATTACACAGAATATTATATTTTGCTTTTTTGTATACATATTATCAATTATCTGTTTATAATATTATATTTAAAATTTGGTATTTATATAATATCTGAAAATTATACCCGCAATTGAACGTGGTCATGCAGAAAGCAGCCAGTCCATAATTTGTCCACAAATGAGATATTGGTGTTATCAGATGCAGTAAGGTTAATTATATGTTCTGCTAAAAACAGCCAGACCGCTTTCATATTAAAAACTAACTATTTGTTAAAACTTAACAATAGAAGAAAAATTATAGACCTTTTAAATTTATTCAAAATTGTAAATTCAATATGGGATTGCCCTGAACTGCTATCTCTCATCAACTTCAGGGTGCCTGGAAGAATGACTAGACAGGTGCCACCGTTTTGTAGCAACAATTCACGGACAGTGTATACTTGTAATGCAGTATTAAATAGACTTCATGAACTCGGCAATAGTTATTCCCACGTATCTGATATATTTAGTGAAGGGTATTGTTCCTATAGAACAAACCTTTAGAACTTTTTCAAAGATGGTGAATGGTAATTATATTTATTTATTCATGCATTTCATATACAATTTTTTGTTCACTTTGCCTAGCTGTGTAAAACAGTACTTATGATTTTCTTGTTGTTTTACTGTAGAATGTTTTATTATTTAAACTTTCTACTGAATATGCTGTATAATTTTTAGGTTATTTTTTTTTTTATAAATCTTGTATAATTTTTGGTGTGATTTTTTTTTTTATAAATCTTGTTTTTAATATTCATGTTTTGGAAAAAAAATATATTAAGCCAAATATGTTAATATTATAAATATTTGTAAAAGGCAGATTTGCCGTTTATGTTAATAAAATAAATAAAATAAAACTGTAATAATCATCTTCTGAAAATAGCGTCGATTATTAAAACGGCATTTCTCAATTAGCAGAAAATACCCACAGCGCCAGAAAAATCTTACAGTACTTTAAAAATCATTTAAACTGGTCAAATACATAATTAGATTCTTGTTTGTAATACAAAAAAAAACTAATGTATTCATTGTTTATCATTTCGACACATCCTACGTACATACGTACAACTGTGTAACTGAAAAAAGTAAATTTTACAGGAGAGCATTTAAAGATTTTTAAAAAATCACCTTATGATATTTCACTGTTCTTACGTAGTAAAGCTGTGAAATTTGGCATAACGCTTTTAATTGAGTTATTTAATAAGATAAAAAATAAATGTTCTTTCTGAGATCACTAGTTTTTGTTTTATCACACATTCACACTTATACTATGCTACGTAACCTGTCATCAATACTGTAAGTCGCTGATACAGGCTTTTTCAAGAGGATTCATTGAAATGTTTCACGAGTATCTGCCTAGTTACATAGTTTTACTCGGTACTTCATTTGATATCTTCCCCTAAAATGTTCACATACACAGCTTTTACCAAAAAATCGTAATTAAATACGGTCTTATATTTGTTTATGTATCGCTGTCACAACATTAATATTAGATCATTTTCATTATTTTGATAAGTAATACCTGTGTTTTTAATTTTTTTCAAATTTTTGACGGAATTTTTTGACGAATTCTCTCGCTGTCTGAGGTAGAGCTGAGCGACGGGCAGATCTCCCTCGCCCGCGCCGCGCAGCATTACCCCCGCGTAATAGTCTGTAGCTGGCACGTACTTAATTATTCCTCGGATTTTGTTTTAGATATATGCACATTTATACGTTTTAAAAAAAAACACATTCAAACGATTTTTTTTTTTTTAATATTTGATATCAAAGTTTCAAAGGTGTAGATTTGATTTCCAATATGCAATAGTCGTATAACCGTGGATGAGGCAGTTCCACAGTTGTACGTAGGATGTGTGGATTTGTCAAAGTCAAAAACATTCCAGCTGTTGTGCAGATTTGAATATTGACTCTTTTCATAAAAGTGCTATTATCTCAGTTTCTCTTTTCTATGGCTGGGTGCTTTCTACATAACTACGTTCAATTATACAGTACATTATTACAATATAAATATATTCTGCTATATACATATTTACTTGTAGATTTAAAGGCCTCACCGCTCAAGGCACGAGGTATGGCGCTGTATAAAGTGAACAATCCTCCTCCCGAGGGAGCTACCATTAGCATTGGCCAGATCCTATCTACCGCTGCCAAAGGTCAAACCATTTATACATTTATTGTGGATTTAATGGAACAAATATTGGCATGTCTACCACTAAATATCTTAAACATCTCTTGCCCTTTTATATTCCGATGACCTAATTATCACTTCACCTGTATTTATTCACTGCCTTTTCTCGTCACCTGATTTCTGTAACACTTCACTATATTTATTGTTGACAAAAAATCTTTGATACCTCTTGTTTTTTGGTCTGATATGAATAATCGTTTTCCATTCATGTTACCCCATTCAGACATCCTATTTCATTAATATAAAAATTGGATCAAATTTGTTCTTTTAAAAACTTATTTACTTAAATATTGTCATCATCATCATCATTCCCTTTTCGCACCTAATGGTGCATAGGGCACTGCATTGGTATACAAATCGCTGTGTATCTTGATCATTTTTGTAACATGTAGGTAAGATGATCAGTCTTACGTTTTAGGTGCCGGTGCAGGGACTAAGAAATATTCTAGTGTGAAAACATTCTTTTAAATAAATATTTTATATCAACCATGTCGGGAATCAAAACCGACACCTCTTGCACGGTAGGCAAATGCGCTGACCACGAGGCTTACATATTTTGCATATGGTAAATTACAGTATGTACTTTAAAAAATTGATAGGCTTGAAATAAAGTACAGTAGTTTTGACTTAAAGGTATACCAGAATCTCTTTTAACACAGTGGATATGATCCACGCAGTACCATGGTAAATAAAATATATTTAAAAAATAACGATAGGTTTCCTTGTATAAAAATTCATTCGGCACATAATTTTTAAAAAATGGTTTACTGTGCCTTAGTTTTATTAAAAAAATATAACATGACAACAAATATCCTTGAATAAATCATAACAAAGATTATTCACTATTAGACAATAGACGTACTTGTTTATGCAATATCCAGCCCTATGTAACATTTCCATCTAAATTTTGGGGTTTACATACTAGATTTGAACAAAAAATTGGGTTAATTTCTAGGTGCCAAAATAAAATTTTGAATGGACTGCTTAATTCATTTTTTAAAATATAAATGATCACAGGTTTTAAGAGGTGTATTATAGAATCACTAAATTTAATTTGTATTTATAAATTTATATTTTTATTTATACTTATTATTTAAATACATATACAGTGCATTCAAATGTTTAATAACCCTATGTTAATTTGTTGGTGACAGAATGTTTTCAAATAAGTGTGCCTACAAGCACAAACTAAATTTTTAAGTTTACTTGGTTGCCCAACAGGCACTAACGCATTAGCATAGGGCACCGTACTTTATTATGAATGCTATTTTTATCTGTGTGTTCAATAATTTGTTAAATAAATATGATTTTTTTCTACAGATGATGATGACTCTTTTGATGAAGGTTCCGGAATGGTTATACAAAACAAACGGGTTGAACCAGCTTCATATATTCAGATATCTAACAATCGCCTAACAAGGTTAAAAAAAATGAAAATAAAAATTTAATTATTACTGTTATTGAGGATTAAATAGTTTATTTACGATAAATATGATACAATCATCATCATCATCATTCCCTATTCGCACCTAATGGTGCATAGGGCACTGCATTGGTGCACCAATCGCAGCGTATCTTGATCATTTTTGTTACATGAAGGTAAGATAATCATTCTTACGCTTCAGGTACCAGTCCAGGGACTATGAAATATTTTTAGTGTGAAAACACCCTTATTCAATAAATATTTCATATTAACCTTGTCGGGAATCGAACCCGAGACCTCTTAATGGAAGGAATATAGAAGTATAGGCATCTACAGGGCTTATGACCTGTCATTGGCTGGTTTAAGTGGTCACTTTACACACTGTTACATTCACCATTCTGCCTATATTTGAACATATATATTTCTTCATTTCTTTCATCTGTTAATGTTTGTTAAGTTTATTCAATTTATTTTGTCGTAAATTTCATAAGTTCTGACATTTAAAAATAAAATTATTTTGACCAAAAAATATGAAGTTTTAAAACTTTCTTAGC
This sequence comes from Micrasema longulum, assembly GCF_059751315.1. Classification (NCBI taxonomy): domain Eukaryota; kingdom Metazoa; phylum Arthropoda; class Insecta; order Trichoptera; family Brachycentridae; genus Micrasema; species Micrasema longulum. Next base: position 207,769 of record NW_028277744.1, read on the forward strand.
AATTAGGCATTTAGTAATTAAATAACCCTAAATCAGTTTTGAAAAACATAATTATAACCACATGTTTTTACCGACAGTATTTTTTAATATTCTTTGTGTTTTTTCAGAAACATTCCACAGTCAGGAAATGGAAAATCTAAAGGTTATTATTTTATCATAAATCATTAATTTATATTTTAAAATATCTATGAATGTGGAAGAAGCTAGAAATGTATGTCAGGATAGATGTGTGTGGCTTATCTGTTTCTTATCTGCCTACCCCCATGGTAGTAGTAATAGGGACTTACTTTTTTTCGGGGGAGAGGAAACAGTTTTTATTTCAGTAGCAAATTGGGGCCAAGGTTTTTTTCCATATTAAAAAAATAATAAATTAAAGCTGTACGAATATACAAGTTTTATACACATATAGATTGTTTGAAGCCCCAACAGAAAATGACAAAATATCAATTTTGACCATTTGTGGACTTGTGAGTTTTACAGGTTAAATAATAGCATGATAGTATAGTTATTATGATAAATTAAAAGTATATGTAATACTAAAAAAAAAAAACTTAATTACTTTAAATTTTGTTTACTTGTTTTGCAGATTTAAATGTGACTACTGGTATAAAAGGTAAGAATAACTTTTTTTAAATAATAATTTTGTTCTATTTTATACTGTGTTTTAATATTACTACTTAATTTTTTTATTTTTTTTTAGTTTTGGAAAACATCCCGTGTAAATTATCCAAGTTTACAACGTCTCGTCTCGTTGGGGCCTTTTCTGGGCCCACTAAAGCCAACACACCCATCATCTTGCCAAGGATAGCGTCTAGTCAACAACAGGTGCACTAAATTACCAATTAACTTCTCAATAAACAATCAAATAAATATTAATTTGCCACACGTTTATTATGTATTGCTTTTAAATAAATATGTTTACATTTCAGGTCACTAACACACAAGCATCGACTTCTATAAATACTACAAATATTATGGATATTCCTATTATATTTGCTGACGATGATAAATCAATAGGTGTGTACCAAAAATTTACCTAATTCAATATTCTACTGGTTTCATTTTGATAAGGTATTTGTCATTGGCAGTGCCTTCAAGACACTGGTGACTAAGCGGAAAATGGTCCTGACTTTAAATAGGAAATTCGTAGCTCGCCAGGACCAGAAGAAAATTGTAAAAAAAACATTAATTTGGGGGAATATTTGTATGAAGTATGAAGAAAAATAAGACCTGAACATTTTGGTGTAAAAAGAGGGAAAACATAAAATTGAGTAACGTACAACCGAGGTTTTACTGTATATATTTTAAATCATTTACTTAACCTACATAAATAATTTTAATGAAATATTACATTTATTTTACAGTAAAAACCCCTTTTTACATTTTTCAAGGGAGCAAGAAAAAAGTGTAAAACTGAGGAAAACGCTATAGTGAGGAAATGAAAAATGTATGGAAAAAATAGGAATTACATAAAAAAAAAAATTTTGCTACACTATAGTGTACATATACTTCTAGAAAAATTGTAAAAACGGTGATAAGTTGAAATTATCAATATTTTTTAACCTATTTTCAATGATTTCACTAAAAATATTTTTACATTTTTTCAAACAATATTATGTAATCTGTTTTTTATTTGATTTAAAAACAGCGTGTTAGAATTATTTTATGTGTAAATAAAAAAAGACGATAATAGAATTTTGAATTTGCATAAAAAAACAAAAAAAATATTTTTCCCTTAAATGTTGGGAAATTTTATTAACACGGTATTAATTTTTTTCTATGGCATCACTGAAAACAACTGTCATATAGTTCGCGGCTTTTTAACCATATTTGTATAACTTTAAAAATTTCTATTGTTATGTTTTAAACATCGCAATTTAATGATATTAAAACTTTATTGTTTCTAAACGTTTATGAACTGTGTATCATGATTTGAACAAGTCAATATGACGTTTTTGTTCAAATGAAAACTAAGACTAACCCTAAAGGACACTTGAACATAAAGGGCAATTGCACTGCAACTGCTTTGAATTTAGGTTAGGACAATAATTTATCATTTATTAGTTGTTTACCTGTTTTTATTCTTCATTCGCGTGGCACACGCGGTGGCGCACGGGCCGTGGCATCATAATTACGACATAATTTTGGATTTTTTGACACATCAAATGAATTCCAAATTTTTTTAAGCGTGAAACCGGGGTTATGAAAAATGTAAAAAACGTTAATTGGGGAGAATATTGGTATGAAGAAAAATGAGTCTTTAACATTTCGGTGTAAAAAGCGGGAAAACATAAAATCGAGGAACGTAAAAATGAGGTTTTACTGTATTTCAAATTATGATTGAGATAAAAAAAACTTTTCCATCAACCACAATTTGAGCATACATCTCATTCTTGTATTTAAGCTACTATTCTTAGTATTACATATTTTAGGTACACTGTATTGCTGTGTCCTTTTGCCATATTGATTACAATATTTAGGAACAACAAGACATTTCATACTAGTAATCCCGGTATTGTAAACATGTACTAATTTGTGTTTATACTTGAAGTGTGACACATGCTAACAAATTAAGTTATACGGAAGTAGAGGCGTAACTTATAATTTATTTACAGATTTATGCATTAACGATATAGAAATATTGTGCCTCTGGCATTTTATCTTTATACAGTAGTAATTTTATAATAGAATTTTGTAAAGTTTTAATAAATTTAATGTTAATATTAATAATTTTAAATGTCATTTTAGTGAATCAACAAAACAAATCACCACAGAAGAAGAATTCTCCGACATCCGGTATCAAAGCTATCATCATCAACAAGCAATCCTTGGGGAATAATTCCGGAGAAATAAAACAAAGAATCAATGCTATATCCGGTCAAACTCCCAGCAAAAATATTGTGCAGGTCAAAGTTAAACCTACTACGATTGGACAGTCGCCTATCAATTCCAATCAGATGTTTCATTTGAAAAATAGTAACGCACCTAATAATACTTTAAAATACACAAAAGTCATCCTGGCTAAGCGGACTCCCGATGCCACCAACAATTCAGCGGTCATAGACAATTCTAAAAGTGCTGCGGATGCTCCGGGAAAAAGGATCAGTAATCCTATTATCGTCAAAGGAAAAGGATCTAAGGCAACTTTTAAGGTTTTGCCAGGTACTGTTTTCTACAAAGGACATATGGCCACACATCAGAGACAACTTATTATCCAACGAGCCTCTCCCGGCAACTTGAACAACAAAAGTAACTCTAATAAAAAACGAGACGACATCATGTGTGAAAATTCTACGAGTGATAGAGCGATCGAAGCCGCTGTGGCCAGTATTACAGGAGAACAAGAAGACTTGGGAGAAATCATCTAATCAACTTTTATAATTATGTAAAAAAATAGTGTTAAATACATACATATTTTTTGTTTCAGTTGACCATATAAAATTGTGTTAATTTGTTTGAATTCTTATCCGGCAATAGGTCGATGTATTCGCTGTACATACATGTTTGTGTTATTTTATTGTATAATTTTTTCTGACCTGTGCAATACTATCAAGAACTTTCTTCTTCTGGTTTCTAGAAATCTGGAAAAAAAGCTATTTGCTACTAAAGTGATAAAATCACACACTATCATTTTAATTAACATAAAACTCATTGATTTTAGATCAACTTCTGTTACAATTTGTCAAAAAGAAGTGAAAAACTGTCAAATCTAAACCTAATTTTACGATGGCAACACCAAATTTTAAGTGGCTTGATTTTATTTTGACTGCGTCCACAGTTATTTTCTATAATTTTTTTGACAGGCTTTAAATGTACATATAATATTAAGTCATTTCCCATCTTTTGGTTAATTATAATAGTAAGAAGCTTGAATCCCTCTTTTTTAGAATAATTGTTATAAAACTATTACATTTTTTAACTTAAAAAAAACACCAATGAACTGTAATATTCGAAATTCAAGTTTGTTATTGAAAAATTCTCAGTAGAAGTTCATTGTAATTTATTATAGAAATAGAAGACGAGTGATACTTAAGTAGGGCTTCCAGTCTCGACACCAATTTGAGTCTCGAGACTGCGACAAGACTCGGAGACCGTGTCTCGAAATATTGAGACTTTTCAAGACTTCGAGAATATTTGATACTAACACAATTCGTATAAAAAAATTGTTAATGTAGTAAATAAATCACATCATAACAAATATTATCATAATTAAAATTAATAAACATACCAATCGACTATCCCTATATCACGAAACACACAGATCACAATAGCCTAACTAAAATAGCGTAATAAATTTTTTCTTAAATCAACAGCTAGTTAAGGGTGAAATTGGATAGCAACCGGCATGTAAATTACATGCAAGCAACGCATTCTTTACCCTCTAGAGCTGTGTTTCCTAAACTTTTTAAGCCCACGGACCCATGAAAATATGAGAAAAATATTGCAGACCTGTAACGTAGGTTTAAAAACTTATATTTATGTAGTATTTTGTTTATTGGTTTTTAATGTTATATAATAACAGGTAAAGAAATAAAAAATAACGTTTTTTTTAGTTTTAAAATGGGTGGCAAGTATTTCTGCAGACCGGAGGAAAATCTCAACGAATCAGTGGTTGGAAAACTGCCCAGATTGTTTAGAATCGCACTGCTGTTCTCGAACTTTTGATACTAGCATCTTGAGACTTAAAATGTCTCGAGGCTCCTAAAATTTCGAGTCTCAAATCTCGAATGGAATTCCTATATTTTTTTAACAAAAAAAGAAAGATTTGCATTCTTATCATTTGCCCAAATGTTTCGATATTAGGAAATGGGGATCAAGTTGGGGTAGAGTCAGGTTCGAACCTCGGACCTCTGATCCGTGACTGCAACACTAGCCACGGGACCATAGCCTGATTCAAACTTAACCAAAAAATTTAGGAATAACTAGGTTTTATCGCTTTCGCAACATCTTCGGGACTGGTGTCTTTATTATAAAATTCAGTGTACATATTAATACAAAAATAAAATTCTCTCTCCTCACCGTTTTTATACAAATGCACTGAATATAATAATAAAAATACCAATCTCGAAGATATCATGAAAGCAACGAAACCGGTAACTGGTTATTCCAAATTTTTGTGAATTAAAGTATCAATCGTCTTTTATTTCTATAATGAAACTTTTGGAAATTATAAGGTATTGAATTTAATAAAACTTGAAGGAATTATTAGTTGACTGATTACTAAAACAAATTTATACCTACCTCCATTATTTAGAGCCTTAAACAGTCTTTAACAAGGGCATCATTATGACATTAACTTTTACATACTTAACCTAGAAAATTAACAAATCCAAAATAAAACAAATGTCATGTGTGTACATACTACCGACTTAATTTTGTATCTACACTTATCAATATGTACTTTATTTTGACTTTAAAAGAAGTCAAATATGTTAAGAAACAAAATTAACGCATTATCTTTTTTGTAAGTTCTTTCACAATGTATATATGTATATTTTAGACACTGCCAGTGAAAGAACTGTTTAATATTTATTATGTAACACATATAACTACGTATTATAATATTTCATATATAATACATAAATATTATCTTAGTATGCTATACAGCATCCGTACCCAAACGTAAGTTATTGTTTTTTTTCTTTTATCTTAAACCCAGATATGCACATTAGTTTCTCAGTAAATATTAAAAAAAATGATTTTTAATTATAAATCTTCAAATAAAACAAAATTTCATTCTAAAATTTTTATCTTAGTTTTAAATTAAAAGATTTTCAGACCGGACAATGGGCATATAAGATACTACTAAATACTTGGCGTGGAAATTCAAAATTTTTTATTTGTTAAAATACTAAACTAATCCAAAAATATTTTTTTAGTTTTTATTTATCGTATTATCAGCGCTGAAATTTTGTATTTTTGAAAGTAGGTACTTCGACGTCTCAAGTTTTCTTCCCCTTCTCTATGAAATCGGCTAATTCGTCAGTTGACTTACCATAAATCGGAAACCTATCACAACTCTCATCATCGGTTGATTCGGAAGAACTAGTGACGTCATGCAATATATGTAGTTCATTTTTATTTTGAAAATTTTTTTTGTTACATTTCAAGAAACTTGGCGGTACAATTTAGTGCTCTAATTTTTGCCGCATGTAAGAATACATTTTTTGTATACCAATTTCCCGTAGGGTTAAGCTTCATCAATTGGCAGGTTGCGTCAAATTTTTATTGTATTATGTATCATAGGGCATATCTGGGTTAATATATTGACAGTAAAAACGGCTAAGTGACTGATGCGCTATAAAATGATTGAAGGAGAGTCAGTTAAAGATTTTTTACAATACAAATCCCGTTGGTTTTTTTAATCAAACTCCAAAATTTACATCTGCCCTCAAAAAAAGGCAGCTATTTGCAAAAGTCACATTTTGAGATAATATGACACTTTTTAATATGTTTGTATCAGTTTTATGCAAATTTAAAAAAAAACCTGTAAATAATTGTAAGTAACAAAACAGCACGTCACTATGAATATCTAGGTACTGTGTTATCGCTTTAAAAACTAAAAAAAAACATAATATTGTTTTTTGTACTGAAATATTATTTTTACTGCTTGTTGCTTTGTATCAAAAGGTTCAAAATTTCTTATAGAATGTTACCTCATATTATTAGTTTTGTGATTTTTGTCGAAAAGCTGCTTTCTCGCTTATGAGGGCAGTATGGGCGTCGGATCATATGACGCAGCTAAAAATTCTGAGAAAAGTGGTACGCATAAGTCAATTTCGGCTATTAGCGTATGCGTCAGTTACTTAGCCTTTTAACCATCAATATAATTATTACATGATTAAAATTTTTATATTATAAATATTTAATGTACAAACCTACATTTATTTTTTAGTTCAGTTGGGGCCTTATAAACCTGGTATAAAGTTACGCCTAGGCATAGTGGTAAAATAAGAATGGAAATACCTTTCCTATTTTACCACTCTAATACGGTTGGTATTCCCATCTGTATTCTATAACTTTGCCTAGGCGTGACTTTATACCTAGCTTATGAGTAAGGCTCTTAATAATATTTTTCACCACACACCTATCATTGAATAAAAGCCTTTGTTTCAATAATTAATATTTGTTTTTAACCCTTTCAATCCCAACCTATTTTGATAGAATGAAAAAAAAACTGATTGAAGTTATTTATTTATCTCAGATTGCCTACTGAGTTTTGATGAATAAGATATTTTCACAAATCAGGAAGAACATTGAAATGTTTAGTACTTTTAGCGGTTTTTTACAATTTTTATTGTGTAATTATCAATGTATAGAAAACAAGGTAAGAGATAAGTTCGCCTCGTAGTGTAGTGGTTGGCGCTTTCGCCTACTGTCGAGGTCCCGGATTCGATTCCTGGCAGGGGATCTGAAATATTGGTTTTGTTCATTTTCATATTTCACTGTCCCCGATCTGGCATTCTAACCTGATAAGACCTTTTATGTAATTTAATTGATCCAGATACTCTGCGATTGGAGTGCCAATGCGGTGAGCTATGCACCACTGGTGCAGATAGAGAAATAATGATGAAAAAGATAATTAATGATGAAAAAGATAATTAATACACTAACTAGATGAGACATGAGACTTGACATTTATAATATGTTAATATAACTCAACGGATCTTAAATGTCAAACGAATGTTTTCAGATAAATGTACATCTTCGCCGCGAGAAGGTTTAAAGCTCACAAAATCTTCAATTTATTAAGTACAAAAAAGTTAGGAGCGTAAATGTTTTTTTTATTCATCACCAGGGTTGCATTCGCCGAGAATGCGTCTACAAAAAAATGGATGGATGCAATTTTTTTGTGTATTAAAAAGTTTGTTTTTGAATGTTTATAACAACATTGGTTTTTGTTGGATACCAATCGGATTATTTCATTGAATACCTTATAATTTCTACCTATTTATTTCTTTTTACTTTATTTTTAGTTATACTAAAATAATATCAAATGACATTCTATACATTTTTAAAAATCGCATTCCTAACTCAAGTGCATCCCTGAGCAGAGTTTGACATTTGCTAAAAGAATTCTTTATTTGAAAATAATAATAATGATTATTTTATGTTTTGGAATTCAAATATAAACAAGTAATTAGGTACCCTATTTACCAATGAAAAGTTACAACATCTTTTTCACGTTTATCCGATCGGTATTTACTAAAATGTTTTAAGTAAAGATTTGTAAGTATACTTAATTATGTTTAATCTTAAGAGCAAACGCGGTCCGACTTTTCTTCATACAAACGTATTTACGTATTTTCTCTCTGAATTATGGCACTAGAGAAATGTTTTTTTTACAATAACAACAACAACAAACTATCACGCCGTTTCCCCGTAAGGGTAGGCAGAGAGGATAGAACGCCTCATCAATCTATCTTTTTTAAATTTATTTATTTTTATTAAATTTTTTGTTTTTTTCCAATATACATAATAGGTAAAACAGTATTAAAAAAATAAAGCATAATTACATAGCAATGAAATACATATTAATAGTAAAAATAATAAACAAAAAAATCCCACAAAGGCATGGCCTGTTCGTGGGTATACAAGAAAATGTCAATGAATGTTAGCTCCTATAATAAATAATTGACAGTTATAATATTTTTTTGTAACATAAGAGAAAATAAAATATTCTGTGAAAGATTATATGGTATTTTTTTTTATAGTAATTAAAAAAGGATTTTTTTTTTTTTTTAAAACAGAAATATTCTTTATTATTAAAGGGCAACAAAATATATCATAGAAAAAAAAAGTTCATTTCTTTAGTTTGAATCCAGGATAGTGCGTGTTTTTAAAAGAAGGAAAATTTTGAAAGTTTTGAATCAATGAAATATTATCAGTAAAAAAAGAATAAACATTTTTGGGCCCATAAAATATACATGTCTCTGTGCAAGCCTCGTTTTACAATGTGGTATTTCTAACACACGATTCCTTTTTTGACTTGATCTATTTGAATTACTTGTAAATAAATTTTGGTTCTTAAATATATATTTTAAACATTGAAAACAATATATTTGTCTTAGGTCTAAAAGTGTAGATTCTTGGAACAATTGGAAGAGGGCAAGGTGCGAATTTGGTGAAGCATTATTTTTTATATAAATTTTTGAACAGTTTTTAACGGTTTAATATGGTTGTTGTAAGTTCCCCCCCATCCAATTATTCCACAGGAAAGCAATGACTGTACAAGTGCATAATATACCATTTTAATCGTATTTAGCTGGGCGTAAATACTTAGTCGTTTGAACATAAGTAGGTTAAATATTTTAGTTTATTAACAATTACTTCAAGATGATTAGTCCATTTAAGTTGACAGTCAATGATTACTTCCAGGTATTTTATGCACTTTTCAGACTTCATATTTTTGCAGCTACTACATATGTCAAGATTACAATATTTATTATGAAACATAACATTAAGGGAAGATGATTTTGAGTTGTAAAATGGAATAAACAGTGTTTTATTACAATTTAGCGAGAGAAGATTTCGATCTAACCACTCCTTAATAATAGTTATACGTATATTGGCTTTATGGGAAGTATTATCCCAGGTATCACTTTGTACAATTATTGCAGTATCATCTGCATAAGAAACTAATTTACCAGGGACAGCTATATTACAAAGATCATTAATGTATAAGAAACAACAAAGGGCCAAGAACCGTTCCTTGTGGGACTCCGTGTATAACAGTCTTAGTATTACTGACATTAATTCCGATCCTGGTACATTGCAGTCAATTTGTTAAGTAACTTTCAAAAAACAAAATGCACTCATTTTTTTAAGCCAATTTGACGTAATTTACTTATTAAAATTCTATGATTCTTTTCGTTCAGATTTCGCTTCCTCTGCATTCATAGATCTTCTCATGCATGCGCGCCGATTATTCCGACTTTTACCACGTCCATCTTCAAGTATTTGTTGAATTTGGTCATGCCATGTCTTTCTCGGTCTTTCTTCATTTCTGCATCCATGAGTATTCGCACTGTAAATATTTTTAGCCGTTCTTTCGTTGTTCATTTGCTCTACATGTCCAAACCTGCGCAGAGCTATTTTACACATTATAGATATGTTCCGTTGGCGTGTCCCTTTATTGCCGTGTTTTGTTTTTTTTTTTTAATTTATGGGAACTAGAACCATCCAAACCCGTAAAAAAGCACAGTTTTATCTGCTGTCCTCGGGCGCACGGCGCGGCGAACGGTATACAAATGTAACTATTTTTGAAAAACGAGAAACATATTGGTACAGAAAATTTTATTCTGAGACTCCGTCTAAAAAAACAATAAAATCGGTTCAGTTTTAAGGTGCGGAAAACGGTAGAGCGAAACGTCGATTTAGTTTATTCTAACAAAAGGTCTTGACATGCAGTTGTCTTTTTCGCACAGTATCGGGAGGCATCTGCAAGACAGTGACAGGAAAACAATGTTCGAACACCTATTTATCAAAATTCTCTGTCCTCGCAATTTAGCTAAACCGAAACACATAAATAATAATGTATTCGTACATATCTAATTTGGACTAAATTCAATAATTGATATTAAACTTTCGATTGTGTTCATTTCATCTACTCGTATTTAGCAAGAACTCAAATCTAGCAATAAAAGCATTGCCGGGTTCAGCTCGTTTATAATAATTAGGCGTAGGTATAGTCGTCGCCAGATAAGAATGCGTACGCTAACACGTCTCTTACACTGCAGTCACTATGTAAGAGTAGGTAGGCAATCTTATCTGACGTGACGACTTTACTGAGCTAATAAATTTCGTATGCTAGTGAAATAATTACTAAATAAAAAAATGCAATAAAATGGTTTGTGACAAAGTCAAATATTATGTTGTTACAATTTATGTAATACATTTTTGGCAGTAAAATTCAATAATAAAACACAACGAAATACACAGGTAGACTAGCTTTCACAAATTTAAAAAGAATTATCCGAAGGGTTTTTACACGCTTTCATGACACAAGTAGGCATTTTGGTTTCGATTCTAAACGTCACACCTGGCTGGCGGTTGAAGAACGACTAAATACGCGTTGGGCTTAACTAAGCGTTTGAGCATGTGTTAAGTGTCATAATTTTTAGGGCTCAGGCCATGTCTATGTGAGGTAGATTGCGAAATTTTGTTCTGGGGGTATTCTCTCTTGCCTCAATTCCTTATGAAGCTATTGACTCTTATATGTTTTGTGAATTCTGACCGTACTGTCGAGTTTTGTAACTTACATCTCATGGGTTCTTCGATATTGTGAGGCGTTTGATTTTTTCCGTAGATATGTCCATATTAAACTGTTGTGGTCTAAGGTAAAATCTATACAGCGTTCTTTGGAGGTCATCTTCCGATTCTACGACAGTAACGGTATCGTTAGCGTAGCACACAATGCTGATCCTTTTCCCACTCAGTGACTCAGCCAGTAACCTAGGCTCATTTCCGCCACCTCTTCGACCAATCTGTCCATTATTAAATGAAAAAGCAATGGACTGAGGCTGTCTCCTTGCTGAATTCCAACTGCAGTCGGAACATGTTTATTCCGGTATGAGCAAATTATAATTTCAACTAAAATAGTGTTAAAAATAAAATAAAATATTTTTTTGCCATGAGCGTCTACATTCTTATTTGAAAGCTACTTCTTTTCTTATACCTACGATAAATTACTTTCAAAAAAGTAAAACAACGCTGCACCTTACTAAAAAATACCTTGGTTCTTGTGTACTTGGTCAGGGATTTTACGTAATTAAAAAAAAAAAACAATCATATGTTTATATAAACTTATATATCATATCTGTCGGCCTCGTGGTGTAATGATTAATACATTTGCCTACCAGACAAGAGGTCTCGGGTTCGATTCCCGACGTGGTTGATATGAAAAGTTTGGCAGTAGGTCCTTGGAAAATATTGGCTATTCCGAATATAATTAACTGCCTGATGAGCTAAGACACGAAAAACTGAATAAAAAATCCAGAAGTGTCGCAATTAAAAAAATATTTCTTAAATCTTTTTGATATTGATAATTATTAATGTAGTTTATATACGATGGTGTTTTATGTTTCTTAAACAATAATGTTTTCTTTTTATTTCGGATGTATTAATTTGTATGATATTATGTATTGTCAAAAAAATGTTTTTTCTTATGTACGGTCCCAAAAGAGTTTCTAATAATTCCTAGGAGTATAATATGTAGTTTTTGTATTTTATGTTTTATTAATAATAAAAAATAAAAATAAAATAAAAGGATTTATTTAAAATGGTGTTTTTACACTATAATATTTCATAGTCCCTGAACTGGTATCTGAGGTACACGTAACAAAAAATTAATCAAAATTATCAAGATACGCTGCGATTGGTGTACCAACGCCGTGCTCTATGCACCATTAGGTGCGGAAAGGGAATGATGATGATTTATCATGTTCAAAATAAATATCCTTTAAACACTGAATTTCTTAGTTATAGAAATACTTTTTAGTGTTAGGTACTTTGAATTTTCTACATAGGCATAAATAATCATGTAGGTGTTAGTACGTAGGTTTTCCAGTATTGTTCAGCGAATAAGTAATACAAAAATGAAGCAATAAAAATGAGAAATTGTAATAAATTATCGTCCTACACAAAACGAATCCCCTATCGTAGCCTAAAGGTAATCCGCGCGAGTTCAGGTCACGGGGTCACTGTTTCGAGTCCCGTCGCAACGTTAAATAAATTAATATTTGTTATTACGAAGAAACAATTATGTTTGCGGTTCGTATTGAAGTTTATTAATGTCCTTTTTAAATCCTTTCACTTATTTCTTTACCCTTTGACGTATATTGTAGCTACGTAAGTTATAAGAGCTGATTTTGATGCATATTTTCACTTGTATTATGTGAGTTAAAAATGTACTGAATTAATGTTTTTTTCTTAACTAAAAAAGGTAAAAAAATATATATTTCCTAAAAATATGCGAAACATGAATATTTAATTTACGTTTTTGAAGAAATTAACATTTAGGTTTTTCTACGGTCCTTTTCAGAACTAATCTAGTAATGGAGGCTACATATTATATTTTTCAATTTATGTTGAAAGTATGACATAAAATATTTTAGATTATTAGATCTAGCTGGAATATATACGAAAAATTATAATATATCATAATTGGAGACGAGGAACTAGAATCCTAATCGTATATGCGCTCCATAGCAAGACGTGCTGGGATATTTATTTATTGTACAGCGCCCTTGAGGTGATTTTCACAAAAACGGGGCTATATAAATGATCCAAATATATATCTATATAAATATATATATACTGTACTTACATCTAAAATATATATATATATTGATCTAATTCATTTAACGAATAAAACAAAAAATATTTGATTTAATCATGAGTATTCTGTTCTGTAATTCACTAATAAGGCAAAAAAGGAATTGATTACACGCAGAAACGGTTAAATTATTTCAAAATCGTAACTGATTATAATTATCTGTTTAATACAAAATGAACGGCTTATAATTGTGTTACTTCCGAGGCATTTAATGAAAAAAATCTCTACCGCGAATAAACAAAATGATGCAAGTAATTATTATCCATGTTATTTTGCACCTTTTTGATTACCGGGTATAATAATTTAAAAACATTCTTCCGTGTTTATGTAAATATGGCGGGTAACATTGTGCACTCCCGGCTTTAATTTGCCAAAACGGCCGTTTATATTAATCTTTTCCCGGGTAATTTCCTTGTGTAAATGGTGAAGCAATCGCTTTTATTAATATTCAATTTTTGTTTTTTAATTCCGCCATAAAATGGAATTACGCAAATCGGTGAGCGATAGTTTGGCGTTTTGACAAGGGGTGTAGTGCAACATAAGCATTTTTTATTTTATTCAGGAAACATGTGTATCTTCTTCTTTTCCACAACCAGACCCCTCCTGGAGACTCTCGTGTCAACTCCGCGTTCCAATACAGCAGAAAAATTGACATTGACGACCTTCCAGGACGGCGGCAGTCCGCAGGTGGGATTATAGGCGGCTTGGCTTATTTATTTAATTCACATAAACGCCCGGGGGGCTTTTACAAGTATGGTACACAGATAAAATATATAAAGTAAGAAATAAAATAGAGCGTTTAGTACATTCAAATACATATTCCTACATAAAACCAGTAAGAAAACATAATTTAAAAACACATACAATATATATATATATATAGGTAGGTTATCACAAACCAATAAGCAAATTTTTAAGATATATAAGAATAATGAAGATAACCATATAAAGTACCTACAGACAACTTACCCTTCACCAGTTTCGCTCAATCGGCAAGAACATGAGAATTCTCCAAAAAAATAAGATTTTGTTCAATAAATTTAATTTTTTTGAACGGCATTAAAAACGTTATATATAAAATACCTTACTGTATAATGGAACAAATGTGACTTAAAGATCTGGATTCTATGAAATAAACAACTCGTTAGTGAAATACAAAATTTTAATAAAAGAAGCAATTCTCTACAAATGTAACAAGATTAGTTGATATAAAAAATCAGAATTCTGCCTAGCTGATATGAATAAATGGTTGACAATAAATTGACCTAAGAAGTAAATATTCGTAACAATAATAATGACAACTGAAATAGATTCTTGATTGTTTTCTTCTCGCCGTAATATGAAATAATGTTGATTTTACAAAATAAAATACGCAGATGGAATTCGATATGCGACGTCTTCGGTTGATATATTTAAATTCATGGTTGGCTCAGTTGACAATTTCCCAGAAAATTGTCGACATCTTAATTCAGTAAATGATCGTCTGCTTCGTTGCATTTGTTAATTTGTGTCTCATGATCTTCAAGAAAACTTTAAAATCTGACACCGACTTTTCTAGGTATTTACAAATAAACTTCGTAATAATTAGTGATCTATTCATATCATGGAGTAAATATACCATATTGTAAAATCTTTATCATCGGACAAAGTAAATAAAAAGGTGTAATAAATAAAACATAGAAAAAAAGTGGAAGAAGAAAGAAAAAAAGGGAACCTTATAAAATACAATCTCATTAGAATATGATATCTCTCTCTACGAGAATCGCGCTAATAAATTTAAAACAAATAGGCTTACGTTACGTTGAACGTTCCCTTTCTTGAAGGACAATATTTTTGAAATGTGCGGTCGCCTGCCCTTTGAGTCCTTCCACGACAGCTGGACTGTTCGTCCCGAGTTTTCAAATGGAAAAGAATTCATTTCTAGCGCACTAGTTTGGATGAGTTACTACCGCGGCCGTCAGATGGCGCTAAATCAGGCAACATAGAATTATAATCCAGTACTAAAATGCTTTCAAAAACGGGGTACGTTGGACTTGTTTTTTACAACGTTACAACATTTATATTGTAAAACATTTAAATAAATCATTATTCTCAGTTAGAAAAACTTTTTATTTAGACGCTATTAAATATAAAAATCTTAAGTGTTGCTAAAATACCCAGTTGTAAGCGGATTGAAAAGAAAATTATTTACTAATTTTTAACATATTTTATAAAATGCTTTTAAAACATGTCAATAAATAATTAAAAGAACTAGAAAAACTTATACATATAAGAAAAAAAATATACATAGCAAATGTGTATCTATAAGAAATAATTAACAATGGCAAAATAAATTTAAACTTGAAACACATAGCAAACTATAGCAAAATATAAAACTATTGTAGGTACATAAATAAGAGCGCGTATTACATACTTTTATAAAAAATGAGGTTAAAGCAAAGACTTGGTGTTAGATTAAAAATTACATAAGTATGGTAAAACATTTAAATAACGCAGATATAAAATGAATAAAAAAACACAAAAGATTTAACTATGAATACAGAGAAGTATGAAAGTGGAGTAAATGATAACCCTTGAGAATATTTTATACAACCTTGCTGCCATAAATTTATTACATAAGGATAAAAGAAGAAACAACGAACAAAAGTTATGAAACATTAGCAGTACGTGTCCAACCAAGGTCCATCGCTGCGCCTTCAAAACACTCGTTATAAGAGGTTGCTGCGTCCGTTCTCGGAATTCAGTGTTGGTTATAAAATCAACCACTTCATTACTGTTATTCTCCCTAAGCACAGAGTTTTGGATATTAGTCGCTTCAGTTCGATTTTATCCAACAGACCAAAACACAAATCTGCAGAAATATATTTCTGCAGATTTGTGGAAGACAGCAGAAGCTCTAGCTTTAAAGATTTTTACAGATATAAAAAACGACCACAACTTAGGTTGAAATTCGTTTGAAATACCCCTTAAACAGTATTTTTCAAAACGGTTTTGTCGTTTTAATTTTATAAATAAAGGCTTTCTCAGAACTCCTGTATATTTAACTCAATTTCTTTAAAAATGGTCTGTTGGACAATAAGTGACGTATTAGTAAGGTACCAGGTTGTACATTTAAGATATAAAATTTAAATTAACACCAATGTTATAAAACGCACTAATCCCACTAACACTTTATTTGCTGATGGAAACTATAAAACCATAGCCTTCTTTTCACCAATACCAAGAATGCTAGCTTTAAACTAAAGTGTCCAAAGACAGCTCGTTTGGTGTGTTTTTACAGCAAAGACAGTTACACAAAAAAATCAATTTTCGATGGATGAAACTTATTAAGAAGGCAATGTCTTGTCTTTTTGGGAAAATAATCATATTTTTGTTGTTTATAGTTGAATATTGTTTTGAACATATCGTGGGTATTTTGCGAAAAAGCACAAAGTCAAATTTTTAGTGCTTTTTCGCAGAATACCCACGATATTTTGTAAACAAATATTTCTTTAATTAATTACTATTTATATACCCGTCCAAGAAGGTTAATTTAATTGACCTTTTGATGCCCAGTTTTCTATATTCTGTTTTCAAAAATGTGCACCCCTATCAGCACCCTATATAGGGCACTGCGTTGAAAAAGCAAATGCAGCGAAACTTGACCATCCGTAACATTAAGTTAAGTGATCAGTCTTACGCTTCTGGAACCGGTCGAATATTGCAGAGTTAAATCACCTTTCAAATCAATATTTGACATCAACCCTGCCAGGAATTTAATCCGGGACCTGGAGCATTGGAGGCGAATAAGCAAACCACTACACCGACTAATCCCCACTCGATTTCCTTTTGAGGATTTTTACCTGAGGCTAGCTATCGCAATCGAATTTAAAACACTCGTCAAGGGTTCTGGTTTTATTTCACAGACAAAACCGTATTTTTCATGCGCCCGGACGCAAAAAAATCATCTCTTGTATATATAACATATATGTCAAATAATTCCTTCATTAACATTTTGGAGAATTTGTTTTTTTATAATTCAATGGGACAATGTTATTTATTGTGTACCGCGACTACCCCCCTTGAACTGTGGAATCATTAATTCCCATCATTGAATTATTTAATAAAACATAATTTTGAGGCAAAAGACCACCCGTACACTCGCTACGATCCGCCATTCCCAAAATTACGTCTACATCAATAAAAAAATGCAATCATTAACGACACATCATCAAAAATACGCATCCACGAATACTGTATTGATAACTGCACAATCAAATGAATCAAACCTTTTTGTAAATGGCATTTCTTTTCTTGTGGACTCTTATTGATGGGATTTTGATCGGATCAAAATCCTGGATTTATTCATAAAAAGGTTCGTTCCAACGGTGCGGTGTAATTTGTAGTTTATGCATTTGCTTGTAGCGTTTTGTAAATTTATTTTTTTCACAGGATTTATGTGACCATTGAGGATCGTCACAAGACGCCATAAAATAGCGCAGTTGACATTTATTTGCTCTTTATTTAAATTTCGGTGCCCGAAAATCGAAAATAACCTTTATATTAACGTTGTGCGACTTTATACAGAACATTTATTTTAGCGCGTTTAAAATGTTTTATTATTAAAAAACCAGGTATTTTTATGATGGATTTTTAAAATAAAAACATAAATTTTACTTATTTTATTTTTAAAAAGCTCTTAATGCATTCATTTATTTAATAAATTACAACAATTAAAGTAAATTTAAAACTATTATATTTTAACTAAAAAAATTTTTTTTATAATATAAACATCATTTCATTTTTAATAAATATTTAAAAAAATATCTTTTCTGTTTTTCTCTGAGGAAAGAAATAAATTTCGTATAATTTTTTACTTTTATGCTCACATGTTACATATATTCGAAATGACATAACTTCAAATTAATAAATAGCTAAAACAGTGTAAACCTCTCTCCGAGTACAAGAGCTAGTCTCTTTTTAAAAAGCTACAGTTTTAAGATTAACGAAATAAATAAAAGTAGATTAAAATAGAAAAATGTAATTTCATGAAAAAAAAACACAGTTTTATCTCATGTATAAATGTAATATTAAGTTTTTTTAATGATGTTCATCTTAGAAAAAGAAACAAGCTCTTGTGCTTGAAGAGGGATTTACACTGAGTTATTTATTGCTATACGCTATACTAATACAAGTTTAGTGAGTATTTTATAAAAAAATATTGTAATTTTTCATTAATCCTTCAATAATCTTTTTTGTAATAAACCAAAGTTTTTTTCCCCACTGTTTTTTATTCTATCTATTGTGCTGTTTATTTGCTTGGCTTTAATTATAGTAGATTTTTCTAGCATAACGTTTAAATAGGCACGCACTTTTACTAAAACTGAAGAGAGTTTAACGTACAACAGTATTATTAAAGAAATATTGTTTTATATACCCCGAGGCATAAAATAAATTGGTCACTGGTATTGCCATAACCCATAACCAATATTTATGTCCAGTACAATATATCACCGGGGCGACCTCTTGCGGGGTGTATACATAGTACCTAAGTGTGTAATCCTTAACAATTATTTGAGTAAGTCAGTTTACGCCGTTTCTGGCTGCAAAGTTATCGATATTAGCAAAGAGTTCGACTATTTCTTGCAATTATTTATTTAGAACTTAAAATGTTTAAACTTTGGCGGGCTTGTTGCTAAAATCAATTTCAAAATAAGGAAGTTTAGTGCCACTTGAAATTGGATACGAAAATCGGCAGCGCATCTTGATCATTTCTGTGATGTTATATGAAGGTAAGATGATCAGTCTTAATGATCAGTCTGTTATGTTAGGTTAAGATAATCAGTCTGTTAAGTTATAGGCGGCCTCCGTGTTGTAGTGATCAAGACGCTTGATACACACGGAAGGTCCCTGGTTCGATTCCCGGTGAGAACATAAAAATTAAAAATGTGATTTTTCTCAAGCCTGGGTAATCTGTGATGAAATTCACCACTGCAATTGGGCCTCCTGGCCTGTTGTGGTGCAAAAAAGAAAATAAGAAAATAGGTAAGATGATCAGTCAAATTATACGTATTTATATATCGCCATTCCCTTTCCGCACCTAATGGTGCATATAGGACTACATTAGTACACTAACGGCAGCGCATTTTAATCATTTCTGTTATGTTATATGAAAGTAAGATGATCAGTCTTAATGATCAGTCTTTTATGTTATGTTAAGATGATCAGTTTGTTAAGTTATATGAAGGTAAGATGATCAGTCTTAAGCTTCAGGTGCCAGTCCAGGGACTATGAAATATTCTAGTGTAAAAACACCTTTTTAAATATATATTTCATGTCAACCATGTCGGGAATCGAACCCAAGACCTCTTGCATAGTAGGCACACGCGCTGACCACTACATCACGAGGCCGACGATATATATATAATAAGCAATTTACAGCGCCCTTGAGGTGATTTTCACAAAAATGGTGCTATATAAATTATCCAAATATATAAGTAAGCAGAAAAATCTTGCACAGATTAAGTTATTAATTAAAAATATTTATGTCATACACATTGTAATAATGCGAAACATGGGATCAGGCAATGAGTTTTGAAGAAAACAGAAAGAGGATCCAGGAAAGAAAAGAAGATAAACAAATAATAATACAAAGAATTAAGGGAGTTTAGGGAGTTTAGGGATGTTTAGTTCAGTAAAAATGGTGATTATTGTTTTATTAAATATAATATAAAAAACATAAATAAAACAACTTTGTTTTTAAACACTAATTAAAATTAGTGGTTAAAATTGATGATTGTATTGGTGATGATATTTTTATAATAAAATAATGAGTAACCACAAAGTTAGTGCTTCAGTCTAAAAAAAATATAAATAATATGAATTCACAAAAAATAAAATCTGTGCTTAAGCAGATAAACCATTCAGTTATGTGTTTGAAATAGAACCAGAATCATGAATGAGTGTTTCGACTCGGCGGTTGCTCTTATATAAAAATCCCGAAAAAGGAAATCGTGTGAAGATTAGTCTGCTATGATGTCAAGCGGTTTGTGTGTTCACCTATCATGCATGAGGAATTCACACTGCAATATTATATATAGTATATTATATATAATATCCTTAGAGTATATATAGTATATACTCTAAGGATATTTTACTGTCTCTATATTTGTACCCTTTGTCCGCCTCGCGAGAGGTCTCGGGTTCGATTTTCGAATTGGTTGACATAAAACATTTATTTAAAAAGGTAATTTTACGCTAGAATATTTCATAGCCCCTAGACTGGCATCTGAAGCGTAATACTGATCATCTTACCTTCAATATATACTGCGATTGATGTATCGATAAAGTAACCTATGCGCCATTAGTTGCAAAAAAGGAATTATGAGACTTGCACCTAAAGCGTAAGACGGATAACCTTACCATTACGTAATAGAAAATTTTGATCCGTCACCACCATTGACTATTCTTCATTAAAAAAATATTATTTATTTTTTAATTTATTTATTTGACAGACGTATGCAGTCCATTCTATTGATCTTAAATACAATTTCTTATAATAAATACAGGCACCAATAAAATGAAATACAACTAAATAAAATTAAAGCTAGGACAAAAAAAAAATTATTACCTCAAGACAAGATCCGGTCTATCTTAGTGAATTTTTAAAACTATAAAGACTTTCACCAAAAAAGTCCAGATCTTATCTCGAGTTTACAATACGACACAATCGGGACATTGGTGCATGCAAGCCATAGTTTGAGCTGTGTTGATCGAGGAACAGCACATTATTATTTCGCGACCGGCGGATCGGAACATTGAATGCCATCTGTTCCAGTAACGATGGTACATCAATTAAGCCATTCAGCAAATTAAACATAAATATGGAGTCAATGTTATTTCTACGTTTTTGTAGACTTGAGATTTTTAACATTGACTCCATTTCTCCGTAAGTGTAGTCTCCCCCCTCGAGGCCAAGCATCCATGCTACTTTTCTTAGAGATTTTATTAGCAAGGGCTATGTGCACATAAAAATCAGTTTTATAACAAATTCTTTGCAGTAAAAAAGAAACAAAAAACTTGCATTTAACATTAAACATAACTTTTTATGGCAACTAACCCTTAACATGATGAATCATTAGGAAGAATATCATTTGCAAAGAATTAAACATTCAATATGTTTTATGCAAACCAAACCAAGTATTTAATTATTATTATTGTTTGCCAAGCAATCACATTTCATTAAAAATGAAATGCGATCAATATAAATCGCAATAGGAAGTTAAAGTCCAATAAATTGATTCGCTCAAGGCGTCCAATAAATCTCACAATAATACAAATCTTCCTCTAGTATTGGATGTTAAGTTCAATCCAGGACTAAAAACCATATCTCTAAATTCAATTAAACCTTGCCGACATGAAATATGGTTCAAATTTAAACCACTTATTAAAAGATATACAAGATTTATAGATCGTCCGTGGAGGAATGCGTTACATTAAACTAGATTATACAGGTGTTGTGTTTGTTTTTAATTTTTTGTATTGACTTATCTGAATTTAAATAAAATATTTGATTTACTGGAGTTCAAATATTAATTATTATATATTTCATACGAAGTACAGTACCTAACAGGGGCGTGCGGTGAGGTTTTGGATTAAGTAAGCAGTCACTTGGTACTAAGTGGTCAAATAGGTGCCTACTACCAACACAGTAATTCGAAGTGAATACTTTGAAATAAACTAAAAAGCAATTTTTAGTTTAATATCATGATATCATCGTGTCAACCGATTTAAGTGCTAAATTTGTTATAAAACAATCACAATATTCGAAAAATAAACATGAGTTGGTTTGTTAGAATTGCTTCCACAGATCTACCATAGACCTCAATTTGTGCATGCGGGACTCGTGCATTCAGCACTGGGCGGCAGCTTTTTAGGATCCAACAGACTCACACAGTTCATTATTTCAATTTAAGACGGAGCGCAGTGAATTTTACTTCAGTCCGCGCGTAACTGCGCAGGCGAAAGGTTATGTGTGGGTTTGTTGCATTTTTTAGATGTTATTAATATTTCATAGTCCCTGAACTGTTGATTTTTTTGCTTTCTTATGATTTACCCAAATATTTTAGTTTTGGAGGCATTTTCAACAAGCTAAAAATGACTCACTATTAGAAAATGGGAATGAGATTGGGGTAAAGTGGAGTCTAAACCTTGGACCTCTGATCCGTTTGTAAGTCTGTAATATTACCCATGGGATCACAATCAGATTTCATGTACAACTGTAAGTTAATGTAAGAAAAAAATAGTATATGGTCTAAAGATAGCAATGAAATAAAGTAATAATTATAATATATTAAAATAAAATCACTTAATGTTTATGTGCCACTTATATTTTTATAATTTGACAACCAACTAGCTTCGGCAATACTATGCCTTCTTCGGGGTTAATTAAAAACTAACATAACATGTATAAAATTTTCACAGTGAGGGTAGAGTGGGCGTGGCTACGGAAGTAGAGTAGAGAGGGGGTTTGTGTGTGGATTTAGGGAGAAGGAACATATTTAAAATAGGACTATTACTAAGATTTATTTGATTATAAATAATGTATAAATTTATTTATAAAAATATTAAAATATTATAAAAAAATATTATTAATAATATTTAAACTAGTTGGTTGTCAAATCATAAATATGCAAGTGGTATCTAAAAACAAAGGGATTTTATTTTATTTGAATATATTAAATAATAAAAAAATAAAAAAAATTTAGACAGGTGCCGTGGCGCAGTTGGTTAGACGGCTATCTGTGAAACTGGCGTCGCGGGTTCGATTCCCACCAGTTGCATGAAAAAAATTCAAAAAAGGATTTTTCCTCAATTAGTCTGGGTGTTGTGGTGTATTTTTCATTACCTCCTTCCATATCCCCTCTATCCCACCTGCTGACAAGCCTCAAAATAAAGGCTTAGCGGGTTATTCCATTTAAAAAAAATAAAAATAATGTTCCACAAAGTAAGTGCTTCAAACATCAAAAATATAATAATTAAAAATAGTAATAATTGCATTTGCGAAAGTAGAATACTATTCGCAGTCGGATGATAAATCTATAGATTTGTGTAAATGATTGGCCACGATCCTGAAATCAGTTCATTAATAAAGACAGATCACGATAGGATTGAACTTGATTTAACGTTTAGTTATCGAGCTGAGTTCACGACCCGAACATGAAAATATAATGAACTTCTCATACATATGCCTCTAACAATTATTTTTAATAGTGTAATACATGTATATATATTTGCACATCACAGCATCATTGATTTAAAAATTACATTTGACATTTAAAATTTAATTATGGTTTAAAAAAATCCATTCTGAACTGAGGTAGGTCTAGAAAATAATTCTGTCGACCTAAAAATTTCATCTGGAATAAGGTGTCCATTTTTTCACGTCGCTACGACTTAGCGTTTTGGAGTAGTTCCTGTGACGGACAAACAAACATACTAAGACACACACACATTTTAAGCTTTATACTATAAAAGCTAAACACAATAAAAAACAATTATGTTTTTCATTACATAGTTAATTGTATAGAGTTCTAAAAAATTTCCATAAATTAAATAAATTGTAAAATAGAACCAGAATCCTAGATAAGTGTTTTTGACTTGAGGGCTACTCTTAGGCAAAAGCGTCCGTCTCGTGGTGTAATAGTTGGCGCGTTCGACTACCATACTTGAGGTCCCGGGTTCGATTACCGGATAGGTTGCCATAAAATATGCGTTTTAAATGGTGGGTAAAAGTATTTATATCCTAGACTAGCAATTGAAGCGTAAGGCTGATCACCTTACCTTCTTGTAAGAGCTGGTTGAGATGCGCAGCATTTGATTTAACAATGCAGTGCCCTATGCGCCACTGGTTGCAGATAAGAGTTCAATGTGATGTATTAAAGCAAGCAATTTTTAAACGTGTCATATTTAAAAAGGTGGGCTGAATAAACGTTTGTTAAAGGGTTTTTAGGCAGTGAAAGTCATACGTCAAAGCCAATTAAAACATAATTGGGGGCGAACGATTGCGCATAATATTTACAAGGTATGTTTAAAGTTTTTTGACAGACCCTTATTGGATTACGTAACCGTACGGTGATCACTTAAAGCGATCAATCGGATAGCTCGATCGTACCTCGATCATTATAATAATACGCACGCACCTCTGACATTGCAGTAACAATACAGCACCTTACAAATTGGGATATTCATAATATTTTACTTGGAAATAAATTATATCCATTTCACTTGTCGATTTTAAAGGCGTTAACAAGAGAGTAATCCCTTCCTGTGATTTACCGTCCCCTTAATTAGAACTTGGGTTTATTGAAAAGGTATGTGTTTTGTACACATTTGTTATCTTCTGCAGTTTGGACGATCCTGGGGCGTTCGTGAAGCACATCAATGGCTCGTTTTTATATCTACAATTTATATCGTACAATAATTATTTTTTTGAATAAAAATATGCGTTCATGATTAAGCCAAATGTTCCAATTTTGGGGATTATTTTCAAGGAGTTGTAAATAACTGGAGAAAAGAGTTGTGGGAGAGCGGTGTTCGAACCTCGGACCTCTGAATCGTGAGTCCGCAACAATAGCCACGTAACAATAGCCGATGACCTGGTTTGAATATTGATGAATAAATCAATAATTTATCAACATATTAATACACATTTTACACGTCACAACCAAAGTTTTATTTGCGATAAACTGCATGCACTTGAAGATTTAATAAATAATTTATTTTTTCTTCTTCTTCATCTTTCAAGTTCACAAGTTCATTTGTTTATGATTTATTGTTCAAAACTCGTTTATTTATCGTAGCTGCTCTAAATTTAATTTGTTTTGTCCCCATTTAGATATTTTTTATACAAAATTTTGTGACTTTAAAAAAAAAACTTTTTGAAACACTGTAAAATAAAACATTTGTCAGTGTATAATAAGTTTATGTTCCTTTAATTATGTTTATTTTATTATAACATCAAAATTTTGAATTGGTCAACTTTATTATGAAAATCCCTCTCCTCCACTCCTCCAGTCTATTTCCTCATTCCTTAACCTTCTTAAGAGCTCTTTTTTTCTCATGTCTTATATAATATATTATTTTTCTCTTTACTGTGTAACACGTTCTCACATTATATTTGTGAAAAACTTTAACTGGATGTATGTACTATTTTTTACAACTGTTGTTTTTTCTTAATAAATAAAAATAAAAATAAAACAAAATAAACAGAAAACAATCTAATGTTAAAACTAATGTATTTTATATTATTTATGTTTAAGTAACATGTATTCTTGGCACATAAATATACTTTATATTTGTATAATAACGATTTTTAATTTCTTCCATTTGATTAGCTAGGCATTTATAGTTAAGTAGTTTTGGTTTTTCTTTTTTATGTTATTGTTTTATTAGTACAGGGTTACTTATGCTCTAAAGATAAAAAATCTCCACCTTAGAACAGGCTGAGCCATGTTAGATGGAGACTATCATAAACAGAGAATACTCCGTTTTCATTTTACATTAATTAATTTTATGTAGATTTCCTGTTATTAATTAGATTCCCTGGTATTCAATTTTTTTGCAATAAATTTATTAAAAAAATTATAATATATTAATTATTTGTTCCCAACAATTTATCGAATACGAAAACGAGCCGTAAAGCGATTTTCATCTACCAGATCAGCTAGATACAAATAAATATTTCGATAGGCCTTAAAGCTATTGGGTGCTATATGCCGAGAGAGCACGCACAAGAGTGTATAATTTGTAAACTATTTTTGGGTATTAATTACTAAGGGTCATCTCACCTCTAGCCATAAGATGCACCTGTATAAAATACTGTTTCAACCTCTTTCAACAACTAACCGATTACTGAAGTGGTAACATTTTCAGATTTGTGGCCACAATCAATAAGGATGACGTATTCATATTCTTAGAGGTGGGGGTCAGTGAGATGAGGTACTGTTGATGTGTTCTTACAGCAAGGGCAAGCATTCAAGAATCAAGCGGTGTTGTCACTCCTGACTCGCGATGACACACTTGCCATGTCCGCCTAGATTAAGCCATATTTATACCTTTTGTAAATTATAAATGATTTTAAGACTGTTTAGAATAAGTGTTATATACTCATTAATTCCAATCTATTAGGGCTTACATAAGCCTGATGGTTGACTTAAAAAAATAGTAAAAAAAAGGAACATTATTTTTTAAAGCTTTCGTAATGTTAAATAATTCCATATTATTTACTTTTAACCCTTATGCAACAACTATAGTGAAGGTGTATAGTGGGTTTTGCATCAACAAACCAACGTTTAATCGGTGTCCTGATGAAGTGACGAATAAGTTTTGAAACCGGTAGAATTAGAAAAGTCGATAAGTGGTTATGTAAAAATATTTAATAACATTTAGTAAGATATTTAATACTCATAATTCTCACACACACGCAGTCGTTTCCGCTTTACAAGATTTGATATTTCTCTTTTGTTTAAAAAAACAATACTATAATAATAATCCATTATCAATTATAATAGGTAGGTACATAATATCTTACTAAAGATACTTCCGGCGCCAGGTTCAAGATGTAGTCTCTCGTCCCACGTCTTCTTAAGCTTCTGAAACTATTTCAATGGCATTATTTTGCTGTTCAAATTTATATTCAAACTACAATTAGTTCACTTATTTTGTTTTTTTTTTTAAAATAAGGATCCAACCTCGGACCTCTACTCTTTCTAATATTTATAAATGATATTGCTTAAAAATAAAATTTTCCAAATATCTTTTATTTGCGGATGACCTTAAAATATAAAAAAATTATAAAATCAATTGATGACTGTCATAAACTGCAAAATGATCTAAATTTATATATTTTAGAGCAGTGAATAAAATCTCATTAAACGGTACTGTAGATGTGTTTTTACAGCAAAGGCAAACATTCAAGAAGCAAGCGGTGTTGTCACTCATGATTCGCGATGACACACTTGCCTAGATTATGCTATAATTATACCTTTGTAAATACGCTTTTAGATTGTTTAGATTAATTGTGATTTTATAATATATACTCAATAATGCTAATCTGTTAAGGCTTTTATAAGCCTGTTGATTGGTTTAAAAAAAATAAATTATATGAGTTTCTCTCTCTACTGACATTATAAGTAGAACTGAATTTGAATAATAATAAAAACAACAACAAATTACAACAGGGATGGAGAACAATTTAAAGAAGGGAATATAGAAGTCTAGACATTTACAGGACAATCGTTGGCTTGTTTAAGTGGCCACTTCACACACTGTGTAACATTCACTATTTTGCCTATGTTCGAACATCCATATTTCTTCAATTCTTCCATCTGTTGACTTTTGTTAAATAAAAGAGCTGACTTCATCATGTGATAAGATTCATCCGGCTGAAGCAATTCAGAAATGATTCTCTTCTCAAAAATGATTTCCCCCTATGTTGCAACAACTTTAGATCTGAATAACTTCCTAGGGAAGAAATCCAGCCTGCCTGCAAACATTTGGACATACTCAAAACATTGAATTATTTTTTTTATTAAACCTTTAGTGTTGCGAAGAGATTCGTCTATTCCACGTAATAGGCACCACCTGAAGACGATTTTAAAATTGTATACTTCTATTTGGACCAGTTGTTTTTATTACAATATTTTGAGTTTGTACAAGCTTTGAGTTTGACCACATTTCAGTACGCAGGTAAATTAATTCAATCCTATTAATCTCACCCGCAAAAAAAAGGTTTGAGGTTTTTAACTTGAATAATTGAAGAGATACCCATGTAAAAACAGAGGTAGAATGGTGAATGTTACGCAGTGTGTGAAGTGGCCACTTAAACTAACCAATGACAGGTCGTGAGCTATTTAGATGCCCAAACTTCTATATTCCCTTCTCTAAAATGCTCCTCATCTCTGTTGTAATATGATAATATTGTGGAAGACAGAACGCATCGCAATAAATACTGTCAGGCTGGACTAAAGCGCTCTTCAGTTGGCAACGCAGGTGCGAACACAACTTCACACAAGAGCTTTGACAGCACTTCTCCAGCGTTGCCAACTCTTCCGATTTCGGGAGCAACCCACCGATTTACTGAATTAGGTGGAAATCCACCAAATTTTAAGCATTTTGAACAATTGCCAATTTTTATGACATAACGTGTTATGTCATTTTTATGGCACGCCACTTACTACGGTTTTTAATCTGAATCGTAAAAAAAACAGTTTTAACACTTTTTAGAGCAGAGTGGGAAAATGGTGCACTCGCATGAAAATAAAATGTTTTTAAACAACAGTTTTTGGCAGCGCGGCTCGTCACAAGTAACAGTTGAATAATTTTATTTTTGTAAATCTGTTCTAACTAATATCGAATATACCTATTTTTTTGACGGAGGTTGGCGAAGCCCCCACGGGACTTCTTTCCAAGTACTGATTACAGAAAATTCCTACTGATTATTATATAATACGGTGTTCTAGTGCATAACATTGTTAATAAATACTTTATACCTGATCCGCGTTCATCTTTTCAATCCCGGGTTATTTTATGAGTCAGATAACACGCCAAACAACCCCCATATTATTGCTAGAATGTGGACAGTAGGTATGTTTTACTGACCAAAATAAAGACGCTGTCTTTCCGCTTAAAAGTCGCGTTGACCCTTTAACTGTATAACTTTACTTAATTACAATTAATCACTTTGGTATAAATAAACAATGGCGACTAACTTACAGCCAATATTAACATCAAGTAATTTGTTGTGATCTGAGAACTTTGTCGAGAAAGATAACAAAAATGCCGTTGCGGTTGTATTTATAAAATTTCAATGCGCTCTGATCATAGGCGCGTATTCAGAGATACCAATACAAGAAATCTAAATTAATAAAAACGAAAGTTAGCAATACAAGAAAACTGAAATTAGTTTTAAATAAGACTGAATAAAAATGCTAACAATAATATTGACAGCTCCCATGGGCTCCGCTTCTAATCCTTGTCTGAAAAAAAATTTACAAACTGAAAATGTTTTTGAAACGTTATAACAGATTATTTGGTTCCCAGTTTGAGAACCAACGATAATGCATTTTATCGCACGTAGGTGCACACTTCCCCGCCTCCTTAGTCTAGCCGTTAGTCAGTTATGATTCCATACATGAGGTTTTGAGTTTAAACCTCGACACTTGTACTTTTAAAATAATAAAAAAAACAGTCGTCTGACAGTTCAACTTTACATCCCAAATTGATTTCCTGAAAGGATACTCGCAAAGGTTTGCTTACAACCTTAAGTTATCACTAGAGCCCTTAAAGTGCGCTGCACAAGTTTCAATGTTACCTTCACTGATTTAAGTACTTTTCCCAATTATAAAAAAATTACAAAAAAAAAATTATATATATCGCCACCAAATAGTTCGATCAGCCGCTCAAATGCACGGCTAGGCTGTCCATTAAATGCCTAAATTCCTCAGAATGGCTACGCCGTTCATTAAAACAATTAAGATAGCTCAACATTCAACTTATAGCTGGTTGAAAGCTATCCCTTTGGAAACGGCCGAACCAAAAGCCGCCGGGTTAGGTTATGATAGCTTGGGTAAGTTTAATAATTAAAAAAGATAGTAATTTTTTCTAAACTTACAAACA
This sequence comes from Micrasema longulum, assembly GCF_059751315.1. Lineage (NCBI taxonomy): Eukaryota > Metazoa > Arthropoda > Insecta > Trichoptera > Brachycentridae > Micrasema > Micrasema longulum. Next base: position 237,761 of record NW_028277744.1, read on the forward strand.
ATGTTTTGAGTTCGTACAAATTTTTGTAGACAAGAACTGGATTCAACCCCCTAGGGTGCTGTTCATATTTACATATTTATTATATGACTCGTCTGATTATTGTAGTCATCATGTGCTTTTTCAGGTTGAATTTAAATTTGTCGCCAGTGTAATTTTTCAAGCGGTAAGGTGAATCACCGTATTGTCCATTTTATAGTATTTTTGATTTTCCTATATTTTTCTTTGCTTTTTGAATGTGGTAGTGTTGTTGTTGTCTGGTTTGTGTATGTCAGCATTTTTAGTAAGTGTTATGTCATGGTCTTGTATGTTTGCTGGTACTATTTTGCGTATAATTTTTACCGTCTCCTATTTCGTCAAGTATTTTATGTCAAACTGGTGTGTTTTTTCATATCGGTCGGTATAATGTTTTTCTGTTATATAAGAAAGAGAAAATAAAATGTGATGTAAAAGATTAGAAGGTACTTTTTATTTGATAAATATTGAAAAGAAAATAAAAAAAATAAAAAAAATCATTATAATTAAAGGGCAACAAAATATATCATAAAAAAAGAGTTAATATTTTTATTAACATATTACAACAGAGATGAAGAACATTTAAGAAAAGGTAATATAGAAGTCTAGGCATCTATAGGGCTTATGACCTGTCAATGGCTGGTTTGAGTGGCCACTTTACACACTGTGTAACATTCACCATTCTGCGTATATTTGAACATCTATATTCCTTAAATTCTTTCATCTGTTGATATTTGTGAAGTTAAAGAGCTGAAACCTCTATTTATGCGGGTGAGATTCGTCTAGTTGAATTATTTCACCTACATACTAGACTAGGCAACGCCTAAAAATGTTATTTTTTCAATTTCTATACTCCTTCATGGACCAGGTAATTTATCAACAATATTTTGAGTTTGTCCAAATTTTTGTAGACAAGGACTGGATTCAACTCCCTGGGGAGCTGTATATATTAACATATTACAACAGAGATGAAGAACGTTTAAGAAAAAATGTTTTTCATATCTTTTTCTTAAATGTTCTTCATCTCTGTTGTAATATGTTAATATAAACAGCTCCCCAGGGAGTTGAATCCAGTTCTTGTCTACAAAAATTTGGACAAACTCAAAATATTGTTGGTTAATATTTTTAGTTTGAATCCAGGATAGTGCGTGTTTTTTAAAAGAAGGAAAATTTTAAAAGTTTGGGATCAAGGAAATATTATCAGTAAAAAAAGAATTAAAAAATTTTGGGCCTATAAAATATGCATGTCTCTGTGCTAGCCTCGTTTTACAATGTGGTATTTCTAACACACGATTCTTTCTTTGACTTGATCTATTTGAATTACTTGTAAATACATTTTGGTTCTTAAATATATCTTTTAAACATTGAATACAATATATTTGTCTTATTTTCAAAAGTTTAGCTTCTTGGAACAACTGGGAAGAGAAAAAAGTGCTCTTTTTGTGAAGCATTATTTTTAAGATAAATTTTGAACAGTTTCTAATGGTTTAATATGGTTGTTAAAAGCTTACACTCATCCGATTATTTCATAGAAAAGCGATGACTGTACAAGAGCATAATTTACCATTTTCATAGTATTTAGCTGGGTGTAAATACTTAACCGTTTTAACACATAGGTTAAATATCTCAGTTTATTAATAATTACTTCAAGATGATTAGTCAATTTAAGTTGACAGTCAATGATTACTCCCAGGTATTTTATGCACCTTTCAGATTTCGTTTTTTCGCAGTTATTACAAATGTTTTGTATATAATGGTGTTTTCCTTTTTTGGTGTAAAGTTTTTATAAATTTTGATACAGTCTTTTATTTCACACGTAATGCAAATATCCATAATACTTGAAAATAGAAATTGCCAGTCTGTAAATAAATATGAAAAAATAGATATGTATGCCTATCAAAAACATCGCTATGTAGTGCGCTTCCGGTCGGTTGTAACGCCGGCCTTACATGACCCCATCAGAACAAAGGTTATCTTGCCACCCACGCGCCTCATACAGACCCTATGAAACCTACTAATAAGACCCGAGGCACAAACTATGTCTGTACAAAGCGTGTTTATGTTTGAGAGCTTGTGCCTTTGAATATTAAACAATGCTGCACTAATTACATATTTTAGTAACGAATCGAGCTTGATAAGTAGTTATTTTATTTTTTAATACAAATTAAGGCCCCGGGCTAATCTTTTTGTTTCATACGTTTGTTATAATTGCTATGACCGTGTAGATTGTGTAGTGCATACCGAGCTCTTGATTAATGAGATTTTAGCAATTTATTTACATTATAAAGAGATAATAATCGCAATATTTCTGGCTAATGCATAATACCTTGATTGAAATTGAAATTATGGTTTGACAAAAATATATTATCTTTAAATACGGAAAAGGCAAAAATCATCCTATTTTTTACTAACAAAACAAATTTAGATTCAGTAGTAAAAATAATTATTCACCAAAGCAATTGTAACAAAACTAACTGCGATCTCACATGTTCAGTACTTGATACAACAGATAAAATTAGATATCTTGGTGTATACATAGACCAAAACTTAAAATGAAAAGACCATATCAGTGAACCAGTTAAACGAATTAGAAAATGTATATACATATTTATTAGATTAAGGAATATTTTTAAAATCAATCATTTAAAAATAGCTTATTACTCAATTGTACAATTTTTGTTACAATATGGTATTGTAGGATGGGGTGGTGCATATGCCAATATATTAAACCCTCTTAAAATAGTACATAGATTAATTATTAAAGTAATTTTAAAGAAACCCTTAACATTCAATACGGAAAGTCTATTTAAAAAATTTAAGGTTTATACAGTAGACACTCTTTATAAAATAAATTATATTATACAAATAAATAAAAAAGAAAAAAGAAAAGAATTTGAAATGAATAAGTCACTCAGATACCAACATAATATTAAAATTCCTAGATTCCATATAAGTCATGGTCAAAATAGCTTTGTATTCAAAAGGTGTAAAAAATAATAATAATCTTCCTAATGAACAAAAAATTATTAAAATAATATATCAATAAATGAATTTAAAGTTAATCTAAAGAATTTTTTTGGAACTCGTGTAAAAACAACATTAAATTATTGTTTTAGGTTTTTTCTTTATATTTCTTATCTTTTTATTTTTCTTTTCATGTACTCGTATGTAAAATTATACAAACTCTTATTAATAAACAACTAAAACAGTGTAAGTCACTCTCCAAGCACAAGAGTTAGTCTCTTTTTTTGGAGAGTTACAGTGATAACATTTACTAGATGCGTAAAAGTAGATATGTTTAGAATTTTACAAAAACATGTACTTTTTATGAAATTTATGAATAAAAAAAAAATAAAAAAATGTATATCCTTATTTACATAAATATATATATATATATATAAATATATATATGATTTTTTTCTAAAACGAGAGAGTAAACATAATTGATTTGAGACCCCTGAAACATTATTTACACACAATCAAACTTACTATTTACATTGATTCAATATACTCATTTAGTTCTACATAGGAAATAGCTACTATTGTGTAATGAACCAAAAAAATAATCTTTTTAATATTTAAAGCATTAACTTTTTGGTCAAACATTTTACTAAATGTAATAAAATATATGTATATAACCACTTACCGACTTTTCTATGTCTACCGGTGAACAACATAAAATATTTTTATAATCTAATCAGTGCATGTTTGTCCTTATCGGTGCAGGTGTAGGGGTTTTGCATGATGGTTTACTATTAAACATCTATGTGTGCTGACAAAGAGACGGGTACGTCTCGAAACCGGTAGACAAAGAAAAGTCAGTAAGTGTTTATATAGAAATGTTTAATAAAATTTAGTAAACATGTATCTGTTTACAAATAGGTAAAATTTAATCTATTTATACTAACGTCTGCAACCTACATAATGTGCCTATGTATACATCATAATATGTATGCAAGATTTATAAACTTAATATATATCTTACATTTATAACTTTTTACTGTGTCGGCCTTGCGACGTAGAGGTCAGCGCGTTTGCCTACAATGTAGAGGTCTCGGGGTCGATTCCCGACATGGTTGACAGTGAATTTTGTTTTTTTTAAATGTGTTTTTACGCTAGAATATTTAATACCCTGGACTGGTACTTGAAGCGTAAGACTGATCATCTTACCTTTATGTAATAAAATAATCAAGATACACTTTGATTAGTGTACCAATGCAGGTGCCCAATGCACCATTAGGTGCAGAAAGAGAATGATGTGTTATACAATTTGTATAAATTGGCCACGGCGCGGTAGTCAATTAAAATATAAATTATAGCACAAAATAACAAAAATAATAAAAGTATTTTTCTCTTTTTTTACAATGTATACAGGTTCGTTGTTTCAAGTCCCGATTAGCTAGAAATTATATGTGTTAAGGCAAGATCTTTTTTGTTACATGTGTTTAACTTTTAATAATAAAAGTTTAAAACATTCAATCAAAACTTGAATTTTTTTTAAATCTCTACTTACATAGTTTCGAAAAACACAGATCTTTCCATTTACAGGAGTAGTTTTACGCTAAACCTAAATACACAGAAATAAAACATCTTTCTTCTTCTTTTTAATTCCCTTTTCGCACCTAATAGTGCAGAGGACATTGCATTGGAACACCAATCGCAGTGTATCTTGATCATTTTTACTACATGAAGGTCTCAGAGTTACGCTTCAGGGCGCCTATTACAATTGGAAGTTAACAGAGTTATCTTCGGCTGTCTATAAAGAAAACCTGATATGTGTTAACTAAAATGAGTGTATTTGCATGAAAATTTAAAATGTCTTTCGCGGTAACCTATAACTGAACATGTTTAAAAAAAAAAAATGTATGAATATTTTGCTTTTCATACAGAAAACTTAATTGTTCTTTTGTAGATAAAATTGAAGATAAATGTTAACTCCCCATTGTAATCGGGGCCCATGGATTATGAAAAATTCAACCGTAAAAACACCTTATGAAATAAATATTTCATATCAACTATGCGGGGAATAGAATCCGAGACCTCTTGCATAGCAGGCAAACGCGCTGACCACTTCACCCGAGGAATGAATCTGTATGTTTATATATATATATAAATATATGTATATAGTTGGATAATTTATATAGCGCCATTTTTGTGAAAATCGTCGCAAGGGCGCTGTGCAATAAATTAATATCCAAGCACATTTTGCATCTACAGAGCGCATGGACGCTTGGGATTCTAGTTCCTCGTTTCCAATTACATATTTTTTCCATTCAATTTCCCGTGCCACTGAACTTCTTCATTAAGACTGATTCCATTTCACACACATAACTTTATCTTTATTCCCTCAATCAATATTACAGAAATAAAAACATGTTTTATTGTTTCACCATAATATTTTTTAATTGTTTATTACAGCTGATTTGTCTTACTAAAGCATTATCAAACTTTTTGACGATTATAATTGTGACGCAGATGATACTCAGTTGGAATTTTGTTTTCGCAAGTTACTATTTGCGTGCTTTCCTACAGAACCAGTTGCTAACATACGGTTAACACTCCGAAACCGATTACGAATGTATAATGTTTGCATCAGCCAGAGCTTTCTACCTAGAGCTTTTCGAATTCATTACCAGACTCCAAGGATAGTAAAAATATATGAATGTGATATGAGATGCTTTAAATGCGAAAAGCGATTACTTTAAATCAATGTCCACGGTGTAATACCAATTATTGTTACTTCAGGCGACAAGTTTATAAGATTTTAAATTAATAAAATTCAGTGGCGTAGGTTCTACAATTGTAAAAAAAAAACTATTTCTTTAATGATTCTCTTTCGGCAAACCACACATTACTGATGACTTCTACCAAACAAACAACAAAGGAACTATCACGCCGTTTCCCCGTAGGGGTAGGTAGAGAGGATAGAACGCCATAACACTCTATCTTGGCATACAAACCTCACTTCCTCTACATTCATACATCTTCTCATGCACGCACGCCGATTATTCCTACTTTTGACATGTCCATCTTCAAGTATTTGATGGACTTGATTGTGCCATGTCTTTCTCGGTCTTCCTCGTTTACTGCATCCATCAACATTTGCATCGTAGATCCTTTTAGCCGTTCTTTCGCTGTCCATTTGCTCTACATGTCCAAACCAACGCAGCACCCCTTTCTTGATTCTGTCTATAATGCATGTCTCAGCGTTACACACTTCACGGATCTCGACGTTTGTGCACCTATCATACATAGTTTTACCACACATTCGCCTGAGGGATCGCATTTCGACGGCGTTCAACCTACTTTCATCATTATTTTCCCAATTCCATATTTCGCTCCCATACATTAGAGTTGGCACTAGAACTCCGTTGTGAACTGCTAGTTTAGCCTCCTGCGACAAACATTTGTTTGCCAAAGTAGATTATACCATCTACATAATATTACGTGTTTAACTTATATAACAATTTACAGTAACTTAATGTTCTTAAAATAAATATAAAAAAATTCTTTGATTATTGAAAAATATTTATGAGCACATGAAAATAACATTTTTATATGTATAAATTATATGTATTTATTTGATATGTAATATATTTTCTTTACTAACTTTGTATACTTTGTGGAAATCTGTTATTAGTTCTGAGTTTATACACTATATCTGTTTGTTTACTATAAATATGTATGTAGAACTGTTGATTTTCCAAATAAAATAAATAAATAACGTCAACAATTTTCCGCGTCCTGGTCGTCATACCCGCCACAAATCTCATTTTTGTTCTGCAAGTTCTAGGACCAACTATCACATGCACTCGCCTATCCCTAGGCTCCACAGATATGGTAATCAGTATGAGGACCAGGCAGATATATTGGGTTCAGGACTTAATAGTTATAAAACGAGTCTAAATTATTTTATTCTCTCGCAATATAATTCTTAAACTTTTCTTTATGTTTAAAAATGTTTTCCTTTTTCATATTTATGTATTTGTTTCGTAAATATTTTTGGTTGCTTATGTGTATTTACTTACTTGTTACTATTGTTATATGTAGTTATGCAATTTTGTCATTTTTTTCTCTAAATTGATTTATGTATTTTTTTTCTTCATGTTCATTTTATGTTAAAGGCAATTTGTGCCGTTTATGTAAAAAATAAATAAACAATGTTTTGAGTGTATCCAATTGTTTGTCCACATATTACACATTATGAAAAGTGGCCACTTAAACCAGCCAATGATAGATCATAAGCCATGTAAATACCTAGATTTCCATATTACCATCTAAAAAATTTTTCCCTCTGTGTTCCAAAAAAATTAGATATTTTACGTCGTTGCGCCTTGTAAACCGGCTACGTGTTTTTACAGAAATTTCCAGGAGAAATAAAACATATCGTAGACTTTCATCAAAATGTCTGAGAACGTGAATTTTTTGTATACGATATGGAGTGGGTTTACACAGCTACGCTTTTTTTCTTATTTTTTGGCATTGTATTTAGTTATACATTGAAAACTATAATTGGACTATAATTTTGGTTTATTTGTAAATTGAAATTCCCTTTTTACTGGCTGTTGTTTTTTTTTTTAATAAATTAAATAAAATATTTTTTTGGAGATATTTTAATAATAAATATTTTTGTAGTATTTTTGTAGAAAATGCTTAGGCAATACCTATTTTTTTGCACCACATCGGACCAGGAGGTCCAATAACAGTGGTGAATTACAGGACAGTACACCCAGGTTTGAGAAAAATCACATTTTAAAACTTTGCGTTTTTAACGGAAATCCGAACCTTCCGTGTGTAAGTTAAGCGTTTTGACCATTACACCACGAAGGTCGCCGGATTTAAATGATAGTGGTCAATATCTAAGGTATTTTTGTTAACTCAACTCAGGACTTTGGTCCCACAGAGTTGAGTCTTCTGTCCCAATAAATATAAATTAAATTATATTGTAAACGAACTGAACCCAGCAATGCTTTGCTATTGTTAGATTTGAGTAAATGCGCCCGCACTTAGAGTATTCCTCTGTTATATGGTCTCCATATTAAGATGTTCACATAAAAAATATTTAATCCGTTCAACATTGATTTGTAAGGAAGAAAGGCTGGAGGTTGGGCTTATTCAGAAACCAATATACGTAAAATGAGTTAGAAACTAGCTGAAATATATCTTCTCTTCGAAACCGTCGAAGTAAATCTGACCTTTTGGTTATATTTAAAATTATCAACTTACTCTTTGATCCCAACTAGAAACTTTAAACGAAACCGTATAATTCATACCGATAACCATAGAACTAACTATGGTTTTCATTCACCTATGCCCAGAATTTTTAGGTTTTTACTTGAATCCACAAATTCTAAATAAGCAGCGACCAGTTTTATTGCTTTCGTGATTCTCGAGTCTCGAAGATGTCTCGAGTCTTCCGACGATCTTGGACGCGCAAAAAGTCTGATTTAGTCAAATTTAAACATTCGTTAAATATTAAGTAAATGTTGTATCAATTGGCAGTACGTAATTTTAAACACACTGTACCACATCGGCGAAATCCCGAACATACCCCAATCGATGACACAACTTAAATTTTACTCTATCTGCCCATAATTTTTCAGCTGTCAGTAATTTTTTTTATTAATTATCATATTTCATACATAAAACAAAGGAGAGAATTTGGAAGAGGCCTATATTCAGCAGTGGAGAGAAATAGGCTGAGAAGAAGAAGAAGAAGAAGATGTACATAAAATTATACATTTATAAAACGTTGCTTTGACAATTTAACTTGGGTTATTTACCCCGTTTCAAGCCAGCCAAATATATATATGAGAAACAGTAATCAATACATAGAAAAATTAATAAAGGTATTGGATAAAGTGAAAAACATAGTAAAATACATAGTTAGAAAAAGCATTGTAAAAATGTATTAAAAACAAAGCAAAAATGGAGTAAAAAAATATATAAAAAAGTATTTGAAAACCCAGTAAAATTCATAGTAAAAAGATAATACGTAGTGAGAAACGATTGTGGTCCCGTGGCTAGTGTTGCGGACTCACGGGCCAGAGGCCCGAGGTTCAAACCCCACTCTACTCCAACTTGATTTTCATTTTTTTATAGCGAGTTATTTACAACTCGTTGAAAATGGGGATCAAAAATTTAAATATTTGGGTAAATTGTAAGAACGCTAATATTTCTTTTTTTTTTAAATGAAAAATAAAAGTAAGAAATAGTAAAAAACATATTTTAAAATCCAGTAAAAAAACGTATAAAAACAGAAAAATACATAGTAAATTGAAAAACTATAAAAGAAAAAAAACCTGCAGATTCAAATTTGTCAACCTCATAAGGTGTGAGCGTATCGATATTTCGGGTAGCTATGCCACTGAATATATCGGCCTGGGGATATCGATTAAGCCGCACACCCCGCGCCGCGGTAAATCTGTCAACTGCACAATGGCGAATAGCGGTGCGATTCCCGTGAAATAAGCGGAAAATAAATCTCAGAGCTCGGATTGGTTGCGGACAATTCTCAAATCATATTTCTCAACTCTGAAGTATTACGATCACGTTTGTCAATTTTATTTATTTGTCAAATACACAATCATACGCTACGATTTTAAGTGTTTTTAGGCTTTGATATAATTATTGACATTTCAGTTTTTTAAAAATAATTGAAGGCAAAATTTAACCTATAATTTTAGAAAAATACGTCAAAATTTGTGCGAACAATATTTTGAAACTATCGAACTGGATTCACTACCTTGAGAGTTATTGATAATTATATATTACAAAAGAGATGAATAACATTTTAGAGAAGGTAATTTAGAAGTCTAGGCATCTACAGGACTTATGACCCGTCATTGGCTGGTCTAAGTAGCCACTTTACACTCTGCGAAATATTCACCATTTTGCCCATATTCGAACATCTATATTCCCTCCTCTTTCATCTCTTGATGTTTGTGAAGTTAAAGAGCTGAAACCTTTATGTGTAATTATTTAACAGCTCCCCAGGGAGTTGAATCCAGTCCTTGTCTACGAAAATTTGGACAAACTCAAAATATTGTAGATATTAAGATAATTTTATAGGAGGGAATATAAAAGTCTAGGCATTTACAGGTCAGAATGTCACCCGCATCAATAAAGGTTTCAGTGTTTAAATTTCACAAAGATCAACAGATGAAAAAATTGAAGGAATATAGATGTTTAAACATAGGCAGATTGGTAAATGTTACACAGTGTGCATAGTAGCCACCTTAAACCAGAATGACAGGTCTTAAACCCCGCAAATGCCCAGACTTATAATTTTTTTCTATGAAATGTTCTTAATCTTTGTTGTAATATATTAAAATTTGTGTGATTTAAACTGCTTGTATTTCTCAAATATAAAATTAAATTAAATGAAAAAAAAAAAAATACACAAACAAAAAAAGTACCCTTTTAAAATTCTGATCTATCAATTCTTGTATTTTATGTAGACTCGTGTGACATTATAGCCACGCAAGGGTTGATTATTACTTTTATACTAAATTTTTTTGTAGTTTAAGAATTTGTTTAACATAGCTGCAGCGGATACACACGGTGGAAGTTTATATTCTACATAAATCATAAGGTAATCTTCGAAAAAAGGTCATGTCCACTTTTCTTAAAATCCACTAATTCGGAATAACCAGCGACCAGTTTCACCACTTTCCAATTCTCGAGTCTCGAAGATGCCTCGAATCTTCCAATGATCTTGGACGCGCGATAAGTCTAATTTAGTCAAACTGTGACATTCGTTATATATTCTGTAAGTTGTATCAATTGGCAGTACATAATTTAAAACACACTGTACTACATTGGCGAAATTCCGAACAGTGCCCAATCGACGACGAAACTAAAATTTGACTCTGCCTGCCTTTAGTTTTTCGGTTGTTTGTAAAATTGAGTAAATGTGACTTTCGGTCTCTGAAGCTTCTGTATTTAGATCTAGCATTTTTGTATTTATTTTTATTTAAGAAAGTAAAAATAAACAAAAAATATAAAAGGAAAAATAATGAAACCCACTTAACAGTGAAACCGGTTTGTCAGCAGATTTCTTATTTTTCCTTTACAAAGAAAAACGTTTGAGAAATTGTATAATTTTAAAAAGTAATATAAACTTTATTAAGAACTAAAAGCAACCGTATTTTTTTACAATATTTATTAACAAAAAATTAAATAGATGACTGTTAACATAAAATAATAATCAATATAAAGCCTTGTTACATATGAGCCATTTATTTGCATTTAATTATTGAGGCAGAACAGTGAGAGACTTTTAATTATTTATTTATTTTCAGTTCACAAACAGTAAAAGATATCACAATATAAATACAATTTATAAAATAAAAAATAATAACACAAAACATCTTTCACCAATTATATGTGAACACCAATAGTCACAAAAGAAAAATTAAAAATTGTATATTTACCGAAATTTAGTTTTCATTTTATGTTATTAAATCAGTTTATTAGAATTTAAATAAGATTAATTTTAATTAAATTTAATTTAAGATAGATGAAATTTATACAATCGAATATAATTTTACTAGATTATTAATAAAATCTCGTAGTAGTAATAAGTTTTTTAAAATGTAAATCAATAATTATAGTAATAATAGTCACAATAAAATAAAATAAACAAAAAAAACAATGCGTACTCTTATTTAGTGTATCCGTTTTATTATTGTACATATTAGTCTGGGTGAGTATATATACTTAGGGTGTGTGATTGTGTATTAGGGTGTGTGTATATGTGTATGGGTGTAGGGGTATTTTGTGTATGCGAGAGTGTGTAGTGAATATAAGTGGATTTATTAATGATCAATGATTATAAAAATAAAAAAAAACTGTTATATTTTATATAATCATTGATCAATAAGTCCACTTATATTCACTACACACTCTCGCATATACTTGTTAAAAATTGAAATTTAGTCATTTAAAAACATTTCATTTTTGTGTAAATAAAAATGATACATTTGACGCAAACGGCGATGCTCTAAAATATGTAAAAAATGTAAAAAAATATTCAAAAAATAAAAAATAAAAACACGTTTTTAGACTTGACCATTTTCGAAGATAACCTCCTGAGATGTGATTGGAAAAAGCTTACTTTTCCAAGAAAATAGCACGTTTTCACACGAATCGAGTATCGATTACATTCAGTTGATTTAATACGCGCATAAGCACCATCAACTCCAGTACCGACAGTTGCACGGCGCAAGTCACTCACACGGTGTCATGTCTACATGCAGTTAGGATGTTTCGTTTCATTCCGGCATTAACATATTTCTTTCAATCAGTTACTTGTTCATGGATTTACATAAATTTCAAGCTACGAACGCCAGATTATTTGATAATTTAATGAAGCGACGCGACATTTTTTAACGTTATAATCTGATAAGCCATTAACAAGGAAAAACAAATGAACGAAACACACCTTCGTGTTTCAATTTTTTATGACTCCATCAATATGTCAATGTATTCTCTGCCGTGTGGTGTAGTGGTTATCGCGTTTGGTAAGCATGCAAGAGATCCATTTAATTCCCAACAATTCTCACATTAAGTAGGTATTTATTTAAAATGCACTTTATATGTACAGTTCCGCTATCACACAATTATTCATTTTCATGTCCCAACTTGATAAATAGTTCCACGTTAAATTGGGACTCTTGAATACATTCATTTATGTCATATAAATAGAGATATATATATATATGTATATATATATAATTGTAATAAAAACACACATATTAATAATAGTGGCTAGTGTCTCGGACTCACGGATCAATGGTCCGTGGTTTGAATCTCACTCTTCTCTAATTTGATTCTCATTTTCTAATAGTGAGTTATTTAAAACTCGTTGAAAATGGCCCTCAAAATGAAATATTTGGGTAAATCATAAGAACACAAATATATTTTTTTTTTAATGAAAAAAAAAAAAAATTTTTTTTTGACAACTTTAAACCATTATAAATTTCATCACTAGTAAAAATCCTAAAAAAGAAAATCATGTGCAGACCACTGAGCACTACGCATCCTAGTTTTGCTTTCCAACTTAAGTTTCCGGGTTCATTCAAGGTTGATATGAAATATATATTTGAAAGAGTTATTTTTGCTCTAATATTTTACAGCCCCTGGACTATATCTAAAGTGTAGGACTGATAATCTTGTCTTCACGTATAAAAAAATCAAGATTGTCTTCGATTGGAATACTAATGCAGTGCCTTACGCTTTTACACATTAACTTTCTTTAATAAACTCCATTGTGGTATTTTAGAACTGAAGGAATAATTTGTTTGTCGAGAATCAAACCAATTAAAATTTACGAATTTACATTTATTGTTCAAGAATTTTACACGACAATAAACAACGCAAAGCGTGTAACAGAAAAATATTAATAAATTCTACTGAACAATATGTTTTATCATAAAACTGTAAGCAATATATTATGTAACTTTTAATTGAATTTATTTTTCATTTAATAAAAATATGGATAAATTACTAACATATATCTATACGTCCTCAAAAACATGAAAGTGATCAGTTTTAATTTTTTATCGTTTCAAATCACGCAATTTTTGTTTGTGTGAGAAAACTTTTTAATTCAATATTTTTTAATATGTTTCGTATTTTTTGGGTGATTCCTTGTTAATTGGACTCGATCCGATGTTTTTGGCTACCGTTACAAAAGCCATCTTCAGGGTAGACTATGTCACATACTATATTACATCGCCTACCCTAAAGATAGCTCCTGCAAGGGCAGCCATAACGTTGAAACGAGTCCAACCCGCAGGACCCGAAAATGACGGAAAGAGTAAAAAAACCAACGCACCTATATATTTTTTCTTTTAGAGTACCGATCATAATGGGGAGTTAATAGAGCTATTTCTGGTGAGGTGCTATGGGAAATTGGCAATAATAAAATTAACATATTACAACAGAGATGAAGAACATTTAAGAGAAGGTAATATAGAAGTCTAAGCATCTACAGGGCTTATGACCTGTCAATGGCTGGTTTAAGTGGCCACTTTACACACTGTGTAACATTCACCATTCTGCCTATATTTGAAGATCCATATTCCTTCAATTCTTTCATCTGCTGATGTTTGTGAAGTTAAAGAGCTGAAACCTTTTTTTATGCGGGTGAGATTTGTCTAATTGAATTATTTCACCTACATACTAGGCAACGCCTGAAAATATTATTTTTTCAATTTCTATACTTCTTCATGGACCAGGTAATTTATCAACAATATTTTGAGTTTGTCCAAATTTTTGTAGACAAGAACTGGATTCAACTCCCTGGGGAGCTGTTTATATTAACATATTACAACAGAGATGAAGAACATTTAAGAGAAGGTAATATAGAAGTCTAAGCATCTACAGGGCTTATGACCTGTCAATGGCTGGTTTAAGTGGCCACTTTACACACTGTGTAACATTCACCATTCTGCCTATATTTGAACATCCATATTCCTTCAATTCTTTCATCTGTTGATGTTTGTGAAGTTAAAGAGCTGAAACCTTTATTTATGCGGGTGAGATTCATCTAATTGAATTATTTCACCTACATACTAGGCAACGCCTGAAAATATTATTTTTTCAATTTCTATACTTCTTCATGGACCAGGTAATTTATCAACAATATTTTGAGTTTGTCCAAAACAGCTCCCCAGGGAGTTGAATCCAGTCCTTGTCTACAAAAATTTGGACAAACTCAAAATATTGTCAATAATTTTTATTTTTTTATACGCGGTAAAACATAGAGCATTTTTGGTTAGCGCCACACTTTGTGGCGTATACTGCCCAGCAGACTTATTCTGTCACAATTTCGTTTCGTAAGTTCGTTCGTCGTCATATATCCATCTTCAAGGCCCACTACATATACTAGGCCTTGTCCATCTTATTCTAACGCAATAAAAACCATATTTCGCTCTCGTTCCTTCTGATGAGATGCAAATGAATTTTAGAAACGAACTAGTTACAGCATAAGCAGCCTCCGTGGCGCAGTGGTCAAGACGCTTGACTCACACGCGGAAGGTTCCGGGTTCGATTCCCGGTGAGAACACAAAAGTTAAATGTGATTTTTCTCAAGTCGTTCTGTTCTGTGATGTAATTCACCACTGTATTTGGACCTCCTGGCCTGTTCTGGTAGGAAAAAAAGTAATTTTCTATGCAAACTATTCCCAAAGAATTGCCTTCCGGAGGGCGGCGGCGCGGCGCCCACCTGGAAGACCCCCTAAGCGATTAAATAATAGTTGGGCCTCATCACGCGAGACTGAGTAGTCTAAGTAGAATAAATCATCAGATCTATAAGAAAACTAAGAAGAAAAAAAAATAAAAAAAAATTGTTTTTTTTCTGTATTAGAAAGGCCCCGACAAAACGATAATTAATTATTGGTTTATCGATGTCTAGTTCCTGTTAAATTTGTATACTAATTTATTGTAAAATATTTAAAAATAAAAATGAGTTTACTCACATCGGCCCTGATTTGTAGCCTTTTCAAGGGCCTCTCGTGTGATGATGATTATCTTGAATGACTGATGACTTTATTCAAGATAGTACTCGAATAATGATCCCGCAGTTTCAGTATGGAGAGTTGTGGATACTGCGCTCAAAGGTCTTAATAATTATAGTCGATCAAGTCATCAGACGCAATTAAGGATAAACGTGATTATTTCAGGGAGATTCTAACGATATTTTACAGGTACAATGGTTAATTTATTGATTTATGGCTTAGGCCGTAAATGTAATAAATAAATATATTATAAGAGAAGACGCACGATTCGGACTGGTTCAATGAGTCTCATTGATATTCCTGATCTCCAACTTTACACCCGAAGGTACCTGAATTATTTTTTGAGGCTTAAGTCACTTTACCACACACGTAACAAAGGTTATCAGGACTATTCACACGGTTGCTTGGCATTGTAACATTAAACAATATGTCGTACATAGTTTAAGTAGGAGAATAGATATTATTTTTTAACACTTAAAAAATAACATGGCACGCGTCATTCCGAAACACGCTTGAAACTCTGCAATTACTCATTGTCGGCAAACCTAAAGTCGTCCAATTATTACCCAAAATCAGATTTATCCAGGCTAATACGATATCGAGTAAATAAAAATGCAGGATCAAAACAATATTTTTACAACGGTAGAAAAATAAGAAATTTTAAAAATTAAATATGACAGTCGAGATATGGTTATTTGGGAATAAAATGAAATTTTACGAAAAAAACTTATATAACTATTACTATTGTATATTATTTTGTATACGTAATGGGTGCCGTGTTAGGTTAATGTTTTTTGGTAGAAAATATTTATAAATTACACCAACATAGCATTGTCTGCAACACAATATTTATTATTTAATATCAAAATCATTACAAAGTGTACAAAATGTACAATGTAAAATGTAAAAATGTACAAAGTGTTATACTTGTTTTACTGTTTATACTATGATACATCGCCTCTGTTACTTCAATTACTTCAATAATTTTTATATTTTGATCATTTATTTATTGTTGGTTTGCTGCATACCTATGCTAAAATTTCTTGTTTAATTTTCAATTGTTATTTATTTATTTTCTGCTGATTTTATGTATCTATATTTTCTTCACCTGTATACAGGTGTTTTGTATGTTGTTTCATTATATTTGTTTTTCGTTATTATTTAATACTTAGTTAAATGCGTAAGCGATCGAATAAATAAATAAATATATAAATATATTACTTTAAATAATTAAATTTCAGCTCACTGACGTATATAAAATAAACATGTTATTTCCTCACATGCCGCATTCATTTGAAATGAAAATACACGAAAAAATATATTTATGTGAATAATAACTAAATACTTTTAACATAATTTTTTTATGAACATATTACAACAGAGATGAAGAACATTTAAGAGAAGGTAATATAGAAGTCTAGGCATCTACAGGGCTTTTGACCTGTCAATGGCTGGTTTAAGTGTCCACTGTACACACTGTGTAACATTCACCATTCTGCCCATATTTGAACATTTATATTCCCTCAATTCTTTCATCTGTTGATGTTTGTTAAGTTAAACTTTTTTTTACTTTGATTTTAATTTTTAAACTACTTTCAGTTATCTTTTTTTGCCTTGTAATTGAAAAAATTAAAAATAGGTAATTGATGACCTTAGCATGTAATATAATATAGAAACTTCACTAGCCCATTACAGTAAAGTCTAATTTTGTAAACTGTAAAACTATGTAATTGTACTGTATATTTTTTTATTTATTTAACTTTTTGTACATAATGTTATTTGTACATTGGCGGGCTTAATTACCAAATGGAAATTTCTTCCAACCAACTAATAAAATAAAAGTTTTATTTTTATAATTCAAGTTTCAGAACATATTCAATAGAAAATAATATTAAAAAGCTAAAGATATATAAAAATAGAAATAAATGTATTTGTTTATAAATTACCCTAAATCAAAACTTTTACCCAATGGGAAAAAGGAAAAAAGAGGAAAAAGGAAAAAAAAGGAAAAAGGAAAGGAGGAGAAATTAAGGAAGAGAAAGGAGATGTTTCTTCAGACGTTATTAAAACAGAGATAATGTAGTAACACCTTTGATGGTGGATGGGAGATGATTCCACAGTCGAGCCGCATGGACACTATATGAGTTAGAGAAGAAAGATAAATTGTGGATGGGTATTAAGAGAGTGCCTTGAGAATTAGAACGAAGAGGTTAACCATAAACTGATAAGCAATGAAATTTTTCACGCAGGTATATAGGAGTAATAAAAATAAGAATAAGAGAAATTACAAAAAAAACAATGTACGATTCACATGGAAACATTTGTGTGAGAAATTATCATTCCTTTTTTCCACCAAAAGTTTTCCACATTTGTATACTAACCGCAGCGTATCATGTTCAGTAGAAATATTCTAATGTCAAAACACCTTTTGGAATAGGCACTTAAATATTTCATGTCTAACACGTCGGGAATCGAGCCCGAGACCTCGTGCGTAGTTGGGGAACGCATTTTTCATTAGACCACGAGGCGGCATGATTCGATATCATTATTCAATATCATTATATTGTTTTAATAACGCCAAGCCGGAACAGTTGCTTTTGTTTGTGTACGATTAAACCTGTTGTTATATCATGCTTCTCGATGGCCATTTCTGTGGGCAAGAAAACAAATCATTTGCATCTTTTTCTGTTGTGTTGGGCTTCACAGAGCTGGAGATTTGTGATAAATCAATTTATGATAAGTATGAAATATGGCGAACGGGATGTGTCAGCTGGACCTTATGTTATCTTAACAGGGGCAGACTCGTTTATTCAAAATTAGAAAAAAATGTATTTTAGAAAACAGGTTTATGCATCATGTTGAGGAATGGAAAGAACAGACGTTTTGTCTATTTTTTGCTCTTTATTTCTCATCATCAAATCAAATGCAATTTTCCACTCCTTTTTTTTTTTTTTTTTTTTTTGTGGGGGGGAAATCCCTTATGGACATCCATCTCTGGATAGTGCCGGACTCGCACCGGCTAAAACCCCCCCTTTTCTCCTTGCAGTCGTGTTCCCGCCTTACGGCCTACCACGATGCTGCTTGTGTCTTTATTCGTGTTGTCTTTCATCTTCTTCTTTTTTCAGGATAATTTTTTCCATGTAACCAGCTGCATTCTTCCAGTTTGTCTCGCTTTGGAGCATGATTTTCACCAAGTTGTCTGGTGTTACTTCTTGATGCCCCATTTGCTGCATCATCGTTTGTCTTTCCGGTGACCATTTTGGGCAGCGGAATAGCGTGTGCTCCGCATCGTCTGTCTCCGCCTCGCAGTACACACATGCCTCCGTTGTGGCTTTTTGGATTTTTTTGAGATACTTACCGAACACTCCATGTCCCGTCATGCACTGAGTCATTCGGAAGGTTACTTCTCCATGCTTACGCATCAGCCATGGTTCAACATTTTTAATTAGTCCACTCCTGCTTTCCTTCATTCATCCTTCACCACTCCTCATTATTTTTTTCTTTCCTATTATTTACTTTGTTTGTCCCTATTTCTTTAATTTAAATTTTATCTGAATAAAATTGTTTCAATTACTAGTCATTTTATTTTTTATACAGTTTAAACCATCGTCACTTTATTTTATTACAATTCAGGAAACACATGTTATTGGATGGCAGGCTCTACTATTTTTATATATTCTTTTTTTTAGTATCTATTTATAATCGTTTATCCTGCACATCTATTTGTATTCTAAATAAATAAAACATAACTTAAATTTGATTTTCAAAAAAATTAAGCTGGATGTACGAATATACATACTACTAGCGGACCTGACAGACGTTGTCCTGCCCGAACGTTGGCTTGCCTGCTATTATTTTGGAAAAATACTTTTCATCTAGGTACTTGTTTGTGATTAAATTTCAAAACTAAAAATTGTTAATATTCAAAAAGTATTGAATTTAAGTAGGTACTTGTTTATGGTTGAATTCAAAAACATAAAGTAAATATATTTTTTTAAATCTGGCATTATTTTTGAAAACGTCAAACTCCGGTCATCTCACCAACAAGGGGGTGTACTTATGTAGGAATACGATTTTTAAAAATGTATTGAATTTAATATTATTTTGGTGTCACCAAAAATCCAATAAAAATAAATAAATAGGTACAAATTATAAGGAATTTAAGGAAAGAATTTAATTGAGATTCACAAAAAACAAATTTTGTTTGTAAACATTCAAAAACAAACTTTTTTTATGGACAAAAAAATAACATTTTACCATTTTTTTGCAAATGCATTCTCCTTGAATGCAACCCTGGTAGATCTATGAATAAAACATTTGTGCTCCTAACTTCTTTTTTACATATTATATTGAAAATTTTAATATATATGCGAACATGCACAGCGCAAAGATCTATATTTCTCTGAAAACAGCACGTAAATCGGTTAAGCCGTTTAGGAGGAGTACGGTGACATCACACGTAAAGAGGAATTATATATATAAAGATAAGCTAGAAACTATGTTAAGTATATCTTCTCTTCAATATCCATATACTTGTTTTATAGAAACATACAAACAAGAATGATTAAATTACGTATGAAAGATAAGGTTCTGTACCTTAAAGGACAAACTACTGGAGAAACATTAAACGAAATGTTTAGGGAACGAGATTTTGTGATTGTACTATTTCCAAACACCATAACTTTTGATCCAAGTGCGATAATTTTAACCTGTAAGGAACTTTCAATGTAAAATTAGGTTTTTTTTCATAATACACATTAAAAATACATATATCTATGTTTTTGCATTAAAACCAAGTATTTTATTCACGTGTAAAATAACTTATTGCGATAATTTCTGCACTTTGATATAAAAATGGTGAAAAGTGGCGTGTTTTATCCTTTAAGGCAGTGGTCCCCAACCTTACGCCTATGCGATGATGAAACTCCTAAAGATGTCCCTCATCTGTTGATGCATTGCTCCTTTTTCAGCTTTCAAAGGACAACAGCTGGAGGCGCAGTGCAGAGGCCAGGGTGAAGATCTATGCGACATCCCATCGGTGATAGGTAATAAAGAACTCACACGGGAGGTAGTATCATACATGATAAATATAGTGCAGGCAATTGATAAATTAAACCAAGGTAGGGAAAAAAATGCCGAACACTCCTCTAGTGGAACGGAAGGCCTGTTGACTACTGCCAACAGGCCGGCTTCTCTTGAAGAGTTTTGAGTGGTTTCCTCTCCACGTGAGCAAATGCTGAGAAGTTCCTGATTAGCTCACATTAATATATCCCTCCTGATCCCAATAGTCCCTTTGATGGAAAAGGACTGCACAAAATATTAGTTCAGTTCATATCTAAATAAATTAGGTTTCCTGGATGGTATGTTCAATTTGATTTACCAACCATTCTGCACATTCTCTCAAAGACAAGAATCTCGCAAGTACCGGTAATTGTATTACGGAGCACCCTCAGAATATCTAATTTCTCGACCCATTAGCTTCCAAACTTAGTAAATAATCTAAAATTCCTTCTGTTTTTATCTGATAGGATTTCAGACTGGTCTGCTGACATCCATCGTCTGGTCTCATCCAACATTATTTACATTCCCACCTAGTCAAACGAAATTATGATTCTTCTCTTCCTTTATCTTACAGATGAAAACAGTTTTGTCTATATTCTTTTACTTAATGTTGCCGCGTTCGTCTACCATGCTTGAGGTACCAGGCTCGATTTCTGGCAGTGTCAAGCTGAAATATATATTTTAGAAATAAATTAAAATTAGAAGTTCTGTCCTGTATTTTGTGAGCCTCTTTGTCCGGTACGAACTGAGAAGTGAGTAGCGGGGACTGATCCGGCTCCGTGGATCAGGGGTCAACTGTGGACATGAAACAGGCTTCGTGTTAATGCGAGGTGCTTGATTCATAACAACACTACCGTGGCCGAAATTGGGACACCACCCTTATGGACAGTATTTTAATACGTAGGATCGCGGCAGTTATGTTAACTTTCCCTTCTCGGTGATGTGATGTGCACATTGCATCTAATAACTTGAATATCTCCAAAAATATCATAGATAGATTTTCGCTATTTCTGCGTTTTACATTTACAAATCGGTTAAAATATTTTGTTATTAAATGATTAGTGTTTCTTAGGAATTGAAAAAGCACTTTTTCGAAAATCGGAAAAAAATCATCAATACAATAGAAAATTTACCAATTTGTCGAACATTGCAAAGTACGCAGTAAAAAAGTAATCCTTATATATAAAAGAGTATTTTCACAAGTCAGGAATAACTTGAAAAATATATTATGTATTTAGAATGAATTTTTACGGTTCTAATGATATAACTATCGATGTATTCAAAACATGTTTTCATTTTTAATTTTCGGGTTGAAAATGAACACATACAAAATGGCTAGTAGTTGGCACACGTCATTTTGACGTCACGCGTTATAACTGCCGACTGCGCTTCTAATAAGCATTGCTTACAACTTTGGCGCAAAAATGTCATACGTGCCGTTTGTTCCACAGGGCGCGAAACGTCTTGTTTTCAGGTAATTCAAAATATGCGCAATTTTGATCTTTTAACAAAATTTATCTAACGCCACACGAAAAAATATTGATACCGCGACCATCTTAATTTTTTGCTTATTTAAAAACAAAAATACTTGAAAAGATCCTATTGTATCACACATTCTTTACGTCTCACTTTTGATAATACAGGTATATTCGGGAGCGAGAGAGACAATTTTACGCTTTACACAGCAAAGTTTCAAGTACTTCTCCCTGACGCCAGTTAGTAATTATCCGACTTTTGTCAGGGGCGGTTTTTTTGCCCACACAGGAAGCATGAGTTTATGTTTTTATTTGTGTTTTTAGCAATTAGATTAAAAATATTATCATTTTAAACTTCAACTCTAAATAATTTAATCGATTTCATACGAATTTTACATTTTTCGGATTTAAAGACTCTCACCTTTTAAATGCGTAATTGCTACACAGCATCGTAACGCGCGGATGTTTTTGGGACAGTAAAGGAAAGGTCAAAATCGAATAAGATACATAGAATTTTTAAGCTCTTTTAATTACGTTTAGAAAAATAATAAGGGCGCTAACATTAGTCTTTATATATTTTAATTCATATATCATTGACATTTATTGGGACATCTTCGCGACATCTTCGAGACTGGTATCTTTATTAAGGAGTTCAGTGTATTTATACAAAACAGAGGTAAGGATAGATAATTCAAAATTATATGAAAGTAAACTAAATTAAGTTATTTTTATCTTAAGGATCATTATCCATTTTTTTTGGGTTAACTAATGAGTTGATATAATGCTATTTTAATGAGTTTAAGTATTTTATTTTTAGTGCCCCATCCTTCGGGAGTGTGATTTTTGACAATTGTGATTTCTGAAACACAAAGGGTAAAAAGTTTTTAGTAAAAATATATTGCAATGGGTAAAGTAATAGAGAACGCACGTGTGTTATCTGTTCATAAAGTAATTCTACGTCGGGTTTATTTTTTAATCTATTAATTTCGAGAAATTCCAGTTTGTCAAGTTTATAGCCTTTAGGTGCAATATGAATTATTTTTACATTAGTTTTTAAATCAAAAGAATGTTTTTTTTCTATTAAATGATTGGCACTGGATATTCCAAATTTGTGGATTAAAGTATCACCCGTCTTTTATGTATATCATAAATTACAATGAACTTCTATCAAGTAGTTTCACTTACAAACTTAAATGTTTTAAATTAAAAAATAATTTTTATGTTTCCAATAATTAGCAAAAATTTTTTTTCTTTAGTTGACAGTATTTCATAGACCTTTATTACTTTAAAAATGTAGAAAAAAAGTCAAAGTTACAGAAAAACAATGTTTAAATACCTATTCAACAAAATTCTCTGCCAACGCGTTTCCTCTTAATATCTAAAAATCGAAAGAATGTAACGAGTCCGTTTTAGCTGTGTACCATTCAATTGCGAAACTGATTTCTCTCGTAAGAAATAACGAATTAAAATAACAAACCGCCATTGTGTGTAATTGAAACGACAGCCAAAAGTCAAGATGGCGGGCGGGGTACAACGCCATTACTTTATTTCCCCTCATTTCTTTATATCTTTTATATGCAAATGTCCGTCTGTTGGCGATTGTGAAAGTGCCGGGAGTCCTGCAGGTCTGATGATGTCACCGCCGCGAGACCGGTACAGTGGCGAGATGAATGTTCTCGATTTTCGGGCAATGCATATTGCACAGAGAACATTGGGCAATTAGCGAAGTTGTGTAGCGAAATTTCTTGATGTGTTTTGCATATTGTCGGTTTGAAGGACTTAACAAAATTGTACAATCTAAATTTGTGGTAACAAAGAGAAAAAATACTTCAGAGAAGGGAGTATGAAAGTCTAGGCATTTATAGACTTTAGGAACTTTCATTGGCTGATTTTAGTGGTCACTTTACGCACCATGTAACATTAACTATTGTGAATACATGTTTTTCCTTTTTGAAAATATTTTTTTTTGTGTTTATGAAAGTTTTTTATTTTGATTTATTTTAATTCTTACCATTTAATTACTTTAACTAAGTACTTTTCATTATTTTTAATATTATTTCCATTTATGCAAATACTAACAACAGAATTATAAAACAACTTTATCATTTTGATTTTAATTTTTAAGCCACAAAAAAAATTAATGCTTTACAACCGAGATGAAGAACATTTTAGAGAAGGTAATACAGAAGTCTAGGCTTATACAGGGCTTATGACCAGTGTGTAAAGACACTGTGTAACATTTACGATTCCGCCCATATTCGAACATCTATATCCCTTCAATTCTTTCATCTGTTGATGTTTGTGAAGGTGAAGAGCTGAAAGGGCAGTTGGTTAATGGTCAACTGTGAAACTGGGGTCGCGAGACAAGCCTCAAAATAGAGGCTTAGCGGGTTATTCTTTTTAAAAAAAAAAAAGATAAAAACAAGAAATACGACATTTTGTCCTGATCGTAGAACTACGACGCATGTGATTTTCTTTAACTTTACATAAGAGCGGTTTCAATTTTTTATTTATACTTTACGTCACAACTTGATAAGTAATAAAGTGCATCATTTGATACTTAGGCTTCTTTGAAACCTGGAAAATAAAGCCTTTTTGTAATCTTTTCAAGATCAAATATAAAAGAAACTCACGCATTTTTCGCACATCCGTTGTTGTTCTACGATCCTGACGATTTACAAAACTTTTTCCCCCATCTTGAATGGTCAACGTTTTGTCCCACAGAATGCCACATTTTCGCCGAAAATATAATACTATAATAACATTATTATTTTACGTAAATGAGCAATATGGGTCATTATGTCTTTCCCACAAAACTTTACTAAACGCCGCAAGCTAATAATTGTCATCACCCCTCGACCAGACATATTATCCCATTCCACAAACCATACGGACGCAAGATTCACCATAAAGTAATGAACCCTATCATTACACCATGGTACTTCATCGCAGTTTTGGATTTTATCTTTCGTGTCATCAATTTTATTTCTCAATATGGTGATCAGAAATTGGTTTTAATATATTATAGCAATAAATTGCGATATAAACGTCCTTCTGACTGTGAAAGAAAATTTCAGTTCTTTTTAAATTCAAATAAATTTTTGCATTAATCTGAAATTTTAAAAATGTTTAGGAAAAATAATTTTGTATAATATTCCAAAAGAACTTCGGGAAAAACTCATTTAGGGACAAGCATATAACAATATGATACGACTTGTGAACTACAATAGATTTCTTGATTATTTTGGATGTAAATAAAATAATTGGTAAGTCAATAATAACTTCCCTGACATTTCATGATCAGATCGAAACAGTTTGTAGTAGTTCATTGAAGATGTTAGGATTCGTCTTGCGTACTGCTAGGGTTTTTGGTAGTACACGAGTACTGAGAATTCTTTATAACTCGTTGGTGCGAAGTAGACTCGAGAGTGGCTCGATGATTTGGGGACCGTGTGAGTTGAAGTACTCTCTTATGGTGGAGAGGGTTCAGAAGAAATTTCTTCGGTTTCTCTACATGAGGGAGTGCGGATATTATCCATGGCTTTATCCCACTGAGTTTCTCCAGGGTATGCTTGGTTACAGCAGTTTGAAGACTAGAAGGAATGTGTATTTAACAACGCACTTCTTTCGATTGTTGCGCGGTATTATTGACAACCCTGAAATTATGCGGAGCATTGGCTTTTATGTTCCTGACAATTACCTTAGACAGCGTCAACATAGACTGTTTCACATTCCAATATACAGGACCAACCTGCCAATGGTTATGCCTGTTGGAAGGGCTATCTCTATGTTGAACAATATCACTTTGGACATTGACATTTTTCACGTCTCTGAGGCAGTTTTTCGTTACAAGATTCTCTTACTTTTTTAACATATTATTCTTTGGATATTAGTGTTTTTTTATATATACCTAATTTTACCTAATTATTTCTATATGTATGAATTAAGATATTTGTTTTGTAATGTACATATATATGAATAAATAAATGATAAATGATAAAATATTATTCTATAAATTTCTTACACCTGTAATCAACCTGGATTCCATTTTGGTTCATTATGTATTTTTGTCATTGTCCTTCTTTTTTATTTTTTCGTGTTTAGTTTTATATTACTGTAAATCTATAAATGTCTTTTTTGTTGTAATATATGTTTAAAATGGACTCTACTCGAAAACTGGTAAAGTCATGTTTTAAATATTTTTTTACCAAGTTTAAGTGGTTGATGTTATCTTTTTGTGAAAAAAAAACCAAGTACATTTATATCTCAAAGATTTTTTACAAAATTGATAATTGTACATAATACATCAAGTAAGTCTATAAACATCTGCTATAGGAAATAGGAAATATGACAAAATCAAAACACTTCTATAGTAACACAATACATTGCGAATCCTTTGTCCATGTAAAGTAAAAGATACTTAAAACCAAAAGTGCACTAAATAGCAAAAATATAAGTTTGTGACTATGTAAAAACTTGAATCTTGATTTGCTAACAAATAAGAATTGTGAGTTAGTCAGTTTTCTTTGAATGCTCGCGATATATTATAAAAAAGCAACCTAAGCGAAAAAATAATTATAAAACATTTTTTTAATTCAAAGCTAAAAAAGTATTAAAAATTACACATAAATACATGGTAAATATTTTCTGAATAAGCTGAAGCAGTATTATTTATTCAAAGCAATTCTCAAAAACGTATTTTTGTAATTCACCCGTCCTGTTTTTATACTTCGATATCTTATAAAATCGATACTCTGAATCATTGTGGCGATTGATTAACCTGTTTTAAAGCTATGTGTTGTAAGGATATATGTAGTACTAAACTTCGTTGTCTTTACAGGTCCTATATGAATTTCGTTTTGTGATGGTCCATCTAGTGTAGTGGTTGCCTAGCTTCTATGCTTCCGTCTCTGCTCACGGGTTTGATTCTTGCTCGGTTGACAGGGAATATTTGTTTGAAAAATGGTTACAAGACAGTACTTCTTGTTTATGGACTGGCAGCCATAGAGTAAGATAAGATGTACCTGTGCAATGTTATAATGTGCATCATAAGAGCCCCCAATTACAGTGGAAAGTCAAGAGGGTTTGCGATGCCAGACAATTTTAAAGAATAGGTATTTGACTATGCCTCCCCGATACTTTGCGGAAAAGACAACCGCACGGCAGACTAATGAACATATTGTTACAGTTAGGGAGAAATTACTAAGTATTTCAAAGGTTACTTGAACCTTTCGGTTTGATCGAGTAGGACTGAGCTTTGTTTAATCATTAACATACAGTGTAAAAAAACTCCCTCGAGTCATAGTGTGAATCAGCTCCTCAGAGTTAGGAAATAATTGCTCGATATTCACATTCACTTTTTGTCTTATTAAAATAAATGTCTTGCTAAATGATCTAATCTAAATATATTAGATCTCTTCCTCTCAAATAAATGCTTTATATATTTGTCTCAGGGTACTTAATATTTTGTCATTTTTCGAGATCCTGATGGACAAATTATTTGATTTAAAATTATCTTATGTACTTAAATATGTTAATTACATATTTTTGTGTTTTTTTGAAGATTACAAAAAAGTCGTGGTAATATTAATAGTAGTTGTCGAAATATCAATGAATTAATTGCAATTTTCAGCGTCGAGTTAAGAACGTTACTTTGAGCGATGTTGAATTAATAAGTGTGACTTCAGACCACGTAATGTTGCTATATTTCATGACTGTTTTAGCGTTCATTTTTAACTTGCAATAAAGAAATTTCCCGAAGGTATGAGATGTTTTTCCAGGAAGAAAATGAGCCAATTTCCTGCCTTCCAGCTATTCGTTGGTCTATTGCAAAGATTTGAAGTTTAACATTAACCATTTTTCTGATTGAAGCTCTTTTGAATTCCCATTGTAATTAAGGCCCGGGCAAAAATGATTTATGTAATTGAAATGCAATTTCTCCAATAAACGTCTTGGATAAATTCTATGTACTAAAATTGACTACAACGTCTGATACTCAAATGTATACCTAATCAGAAATTTCAATATTTCTCTTAACATGCGTTTGTTATTTCAATCAAAACTATTTCACGCCCTCAGGGCGTCCAATTAAAATCAATTTCTCAAATGTTCCCTAGTAAAAAAGGTCCGATGACAAATTTTTGATAGTCAAGCATGCCTCATTGACCACACAGAAACCGGTAGCTTAATTATTATTGCCCGATCGGGATGTGAACGCATAACCGGAGGGTTGGAAGCGAGAACAAGATCCACTGGACCACCGGGCTAGAAATACGGTAACTAATGTCATTCCAGACACTTTAAGACTTAATTAACCTGCGGTGGATGTGTGTTATTTCAATTAAGAAGCAGGTCTTTCTAGATAATCTTGTAATTTACAACATCTATTCAGATAGCATATTTTCATTCTGATGTGTAGAAATAAAGTCTCACATTTTGATTTATTTTATTTTTTCAATTTCCATAGATATTTAAGAAAAGATGTAAGTCTAGGCATTTACAGTGGTTATGAATTGTCGTCGGCTGATTTAAGTAGTCACTTTATCCACTGTAACATTTACCACTCTACATATGTTTAATATGTTTTTTACAGGGTAGAACCTCCTTATTGTGCCTCACACCAGATTACCATGGAAAAAAATCAGAATAAATTTTTAAGAAATCGTTAGCCCAAAGCAATAGTAAGATAAACCAGAAATTTCAGATTTTGAGATACACATGCTATGTTTATAAATTAAAGGTAGGCAGAGAAGATAGAACGCCACATCACCTTATATTTGCATACAGATCTCGCTTCCTCTACATTCATACATCTTCTCATGCACGCGCGCCGATTATTCCGACTTTTGACATGTCAATCTTCAAATATTTGTTGGATTTGGTCATGCCATGTCTTTCTCAGTCTTCCTCTATTTCTGTATCCATCAACATTCGCACTGTAAATATTTTTGGCCGTTCTTTCGCTGTCCATTCGATCTACATGTCCAAACCAGCAGAGAGCACTTTTCTTGATTTTGTCGATAATGCTTGTCTCAGCCTTACATATGGTACGGATCTCAACATTTGTGCATCTATCGTACAATACTAAAATATTGAAGTTCGATAGTTTACCTAAGTGAAATCATAGGACTCATTATCTTCTTCAAATAATTGGATTCAGTCAAACCCTTTGCACCCATTAAAATCTGATTATCTCATAATATGCTCTTCAAAGATATTTCACTGATGCTTTGAGCTAGCGATATGTTGATTTTCAGATAACTATGATTTTACGATAGATTGAGTATTTCGACTGGCATTTCTTGGTGGAACTACATTGTAATTATGATAATAAAAATACGTTTATAGTATTATTCCATTTTTATTTGTAATTTTTACCAGTGACCGGGTTTCGTCGTGACCAACATCCTGAAGAAGGGACGGGTATGTCTCAAAACTGCTAGGTATAAAAGAGTCTAATTGTCTAAGTGAGTCATTTATTTACTAACAATTATCGAAAGTAAATTATTTATCTTTGTTACAAGAATATTTGCATGCGTATCAAGCTCTCCTTTTTAAAATTGTTTAAAGGCAACGAAATATCTGCTTTAGTTGTTAAAGATATAGCATATAAGTATATAAGTAAAGGAATAACGGGTCTATTTATTGTTTCCACGGTTTGTTTGTGAAGGATCGATAAACAAGAAATAAATTAAAGTTTGAAAGAGTTTACGCGAATTTGTCTTCCCAAACCCGCGATCCTCCATTTGCGAAAACAATCGCCACTGGCTAGGCTACATGAAAACATGACAGGGCTGAATGGGCTCGAAGCTTAGTATATCAATCACAGAAATAAATAAAATAAGAAAAAAAAATAGAAATAAAAACACCTGTCTTTATAGCAAATGAAATTAATAGCAGTAAACATCATACATTTTTATTGAAGTTAAATTTGCTGCCTAATTAAGGAATCCATTTAAAATACTACCTTAACTATTTTTAGTTGAAAATGTTATTTTAATTATTGATGTGAAACGCAATTCTGCATTAATAAAAAATAACTCTTGAGTTTTCGGAAAAAAATCGTATTGGCCGTGTTCTATGTAATGTCATGGGTCATCTGGTTCGATTTATGATCAGGTCTAGTTGATCGATGCTTCCATTAAAAGCATGACTTCATACCTTCGTGGCCCGGAAAGGGCTTTGACACACGTAACACAGCACTATGTGGCTACAATGACAGTTTCTTGAATCGTTATTTTCCAAATTACACGTAATCCATTTTCGTTTTATATACATGAATTATTAATTTATGGATTGCATCCCTGATCCATTATTATAGTATCAATTTAAATATACAACATGGCACTGGTCACACTGTTTGTGAGGCAGAATTGTAAACAAATTAATAAATATATCATCATCATCATCATCAGCCATCTCTTGTCCAATGGGGAACATAGGCTTCCCCCTTTAGTCTCCATATTTCCCTATCCTGAGCTAACTGCATCCAACAACTTCCTGCAATTCGTCTTATGTCATCAGACCACCTTGTCTGAGGCCTGCCGACACTTCTTCTACCCGTTCTGGGTCGCCATTCTATGACTTTTTTGGTCAATTTAGAGTCTGTGGTTTTGGCTATATGACCAGTCCAGCTCCATTTCTGGTTGGCAGCCCTATGTACCACATCTGTGACCTTTGATCTCACCCTAATTCATGTATTGGTTTTTCTGTCTCTCAAAAAAATACCCAGCATCCTCCATTCCATGGCGAGTCTCTGTGTCACTGATAATTTGTGTAAATTTTTTTACGTGAACACAAAAATTTCACAGCCATATGTCAGTACAGGGAGAACACAAGCATCAAAAAGTTTCTTCTTTAAGTAATGTGAATACTTCGGAGATTTTAGGGTAAACGAGAGCTTATCAAAAGCAGCCCATGCTTAACATTGCCTTCTTTCTATTTCTACCTCTTGATAATATTTCCTGAGCTTTATTTCGTGTCCTAGGTATATATAACTATCATTCAATGATTCGTCCATTTACTAAGATGTTACATAATTGGTTTGCATCACTCATTACTTGAGTTTTTGAAGCATAAATATATAATAAACTTATAATAAATATGATAAGTTAAAGTAAAACTCTGTGGATTTAAATGAAATATTTATGTAATGTCTGGAGACATTGAATCAATGTAAACTAAAACAATCTAAAATAACTCACAATTCTGATTGACTGATTTCCTTTATCTTGACGACTCGTTCGCCCCAAACGAAACGCTTAGAAATTGAACGTTAAAGGTGTGTAACGTTATAGAAACAGCTAATAGAGGTGGCGTTTATTTTTACCGAAATAGGCATCGTTCCGTCTACTAACGGAACTTGTATACCTACCCTGTGCGCGTATAACCAGTGTCGTTTTCAAGTCAAACCAGAAGCTATGCACATGCCACATGCATGATATAGTGCCTTATTCCCATACAATCACCTCTAATGATAATAACAGGTAGGTCTCCTCTATTCGGGAGGGTGTTAGGTATTAATGTACCCATAATAAATATAAAAATATAAATAAACAACTTGTGTACCTTATCTTGTAGGGGTAAGAATGATGGTAAGAATGTGACGTGAGTTATCACGTTTGTATTGTTATATTAACCTCAAACTGTATCTGGAAAGTTATCCGTATTTTTTTAAATAAAACATTTCTGTATATGCTAAGAAATACACTATAAAAAATATTAAAGGGTAGACGGCAAGAGCAAATAACAAAAAGCAAAAATAATAAAAGAATTAAGGATGAATAAAGTATGTTTTAAAGATTATTTCAAAATATGTTTTTTACATACAGTCATAGAAAAAACGAGCGAAACATCTAGTTTATATTAAAAAAAAACTTGTTTCTTAAAATTTGCAAAAACGAGCTCGCTGTAATAGTTGCATTTTTATTACATTTGTTATTCCTGCCTTGGCCCCATATTTATTTCCTACAATTTATTAGACATGGAGCCACATTGAAGTCAATTAGGAGAAAAAATGGCATTAACATCTCGAAAATTAAAAAAATGCAATTAGCCAACTTTAGCTGTGGGCCTTTAGATTTGTTTTTGATAGTAGTTTATTTAGCCTACTTTCATAATTGTTTTTCCAATTCCATACTGTCCAATTTCTCTCTTGCTCGATTGTCTCTCAGGCGAATGTGTAGTAAAACTATGCGTGATAGATGAACAAATGTCGAGATGCGTGAATTGTGTAAGGCAAGAATTACCGACAAAATCAAGAAAGGAGAGAAGTAGCGCAGTAGCGTTGGATTGAGCAGAGCGAATGGATAACAAAAGAACGGCCAAAATTAAAAAAAACAAAGAAGACCGAAAAAGTCATTAGCACTTGCTTTTTAATGAGGCACGTGCATATACACACCTAAACATACTATCTCATACAAATACACACAAAAACATCCTTTTACATATTCGTGTAAACGCACGCACACATTTAAAAATGTACCATAATTGAATATGTATGATTTTTATTTAGAAACTTCGCTGGTCTGTCTTTACACCTTATATTTATTATGCAATTTAACCATTGTTGACTGTATGCTTCTGTAAAATGAAAAAATGACCGTATCCAACATATACTTGAAGACAGATATGTCAAAAGTCGGAATGCGTGCATGCGTGCATGTGTGCATGACAAGATGGATAAATGTAGAGGAAGCGAGGTATGTATGCAAAGACAGAGTGGTATGGCGTTCTATTTTCTCTGTCTACTCCTACGGCGTGATAGCGTGATGGTTTGTTTGTTCGTTTGTGTAGGAAGAATACAGTTTCGGGTTCGATTCACGACATAATTGTCTTTTTTTTAAAAAGGGTTTTCCCATTAGAATCATTGTCCGGAAACAGCGATTTGTTTTTTTTATTGATTTGTTTGTAGTAGATCATTTCCTACGTTTTTTACTGAGCTTAAAAAACATTACATAAATAAAATAAAATTGAGCGGCTGCAAAATTAGTTTACTTATCTGTGACCAGGCGGATGAAGAAAACAGTTACGTGTGTGAAATAGAACCAGAACCCTGCACGAGTAATTTCGACTCGATGGCTGCTGTTAGGTAAAACCCGCTAAATAAGGAAATCAAGTACGTAAAATGTTCTAGTATTATACTTAATTTTGTGGAAAACTTTAACTAGATGTATGTACTTTTAAAAAACTTATTTATTCAAAAAAGTTTTCTTGTTTTTCCTAAGAAATATAAAGTAAAATAAACCATTTATATGATTGAAATTAAACTCACTAACTGTGAATTTTAGCCTCGTGGTGCAGTGCTCAGCGCATTTGCCTACCATGAAAGGGGTCTCGGGCTCGATTTCCGACATGGTTGACATAATTTTTTTATTTAAAAAGGTGTTTTTACACTTGAATATTTCATAGTCCCGGTACTGGTACCTGAAACGTAATACTGATCATCTTACCTTCATGTCACAA
Source organism: Micrasema longulum (assembly GCF_059751315.1). Classification (NCBI taxonomy): domain Eukaryota; kingdom Metazoa; phylum Arthropoda; class Insecta; order Trichoptera; family Brachycentridae; genus Micrasema; species Micrasema longulum. Next base: position 271,296 of record NW_028277744.1, read on the forward strand.
AAATGATCAAGATACACTGCAATCGGTGTACTAACGCGGTGCCTTATGCACCATTAGGTGTGGAAAAGGGAATGATGATGGTGATGAACTGTCAATTAAATGAGGAAAAACTGTTATAGCAAGTAGTTTAATAAATTCTAATTTGAAAAATACTATTGTTTAGGGAGCCACAGTTTGTTGGTAGGTATCTTAATGCCACCCAACTCGGTCCACGTGGGAGGGCACCGTGTATGGGACACGTGTTAAGTCTCTCAATATAAATGGCGTTGATAAAACATTTAATGACGCTTTGGGGACCATCCGCTCCCACAAACCACCTCAATCAAAAGTAAATTAAATTTAAACCGCACCCCAAAATGTTGATCTCAAAAATATTCAGAGCTTATAACGTCCAACATACGAAATAACTTTTTTAATGCTCTATAGACTTTACTGATTTTTTCACTTATCTGAATACCTTCATTATGAAAAGTTACTTATATTGCATTTCTTTATAAAATGCATTAGAGATATGCGATTTAAAATTGTGAAAAATACACTAATTTATGAAAATTACAGGTATAATAATAATTTAGGTAAATAACGTAAAAATAAGCATTCTCATTCCAGTATTTATTTGTATTTTACTAGTGAGGATAGCATCTACTTTTAAAAAAAATATTTTATGTAGAAATTAATTTGGAAAACATCGCGGTGCGGTGTTACATCAGAGGTATAAAATGAAAAAAAATTAGAAGTTGATCGCAATTTGGATATGGGTTAGAATTTTGGGATGAATCAGTTCTTGAGAGTTTTTATGATTTTAATATTGCGGACTCAATACGCATTTTGGATGACATTGAAGTCAATCATCAGCAGATGAACGTTAACGTTGGACTTTCAAATCGACCCTGATAATAGAAGCTGTAATACGATCTTAAACATCGACAAAGAGTGCGAACATCTACGACACAAAAACTAAAAAAAAAGCTCGATCTGAAACCAGTCAGAAGACTGAGGAAAAAATGGGAAGCCCAATTCCATTCTGATTTTTTTTGTCCTTGTCTTTTAAGATATTTTTATATATGTAAGTTATGTGTTTCTTATATATTATCTATGTTAGATCAGGGATTTTTGCTTGGAATCGTACTGACTTTGTATAAATAGTTTCATGCGTGGAGCAATAATTTTAAATGAGACTTTCCTCTTTGCCAGCGGGCATACAATATCTATTGTTTTAAATTGGTTTATCTTTTGTTAATCTCTGCTCACTCGTAAAATCATGTGCATATTGTTTCACAATTTTATGCTGTATAATCATCAGCATATCCCTATCTGCATAGGACACTGAATTGGTACTCCAATTTTTGCGTGATTTGCAGCCGGTACCAAAAATGAGAACATCATGACGTCGGGTTTCTGACACAACTTGGTGACTACATTTCACTAATTGTGAGATATAACACTTTTAAAGTTAAAAGCTCGTTCCAAAACTACAATTCAAATAAAACTGCTAGTTGAATATTATAAAATATTATCTTTTGTATTGATAAATTGCATAATTTTTATTTTTATTTTTTAAACAAAGATTATTTGACACCATTTATGAAGACATTTCTTTTTTCGAAAAATTGTAGTTTCCGACTTGTTCTGACAACCCAAAGATAATATTTTATTTTATTGGAAAGCCAACAGACATTTATTAAAATATGAGATACATATTATTATTATCAATACGTTTAATAAGGTCAAATTAGAGGCATCCTCTTAATATTGGTAACACAAATCATTGTCGCATAATATGGTCCTTATGAATATCTTTTTGGACCTAAATCATTTAATGGCCCCCAAAAATGTTCAAGACATATAAAAATACTCCAAATTCAAGAAGAATGTAAAAAATGTATTGATGGATAGAAATACAATTCATCCTGAAACCATGGTTAACCTATAATCCAAGCTACCCTAATTTAGTTAGAGAATTGCAACAATATATTTTAACCTAAGGCTCTCAGGAGGCATCCGCAGTACACGGCCTAGCCAACCGTACAAATACAAAAAACAACAAATAGTACAAATGTAAAATCAAATATTTATTGTCCAGTAAAACTCCGTTTATCCGAACTCCAGTCACCCGGATTACCAAATACCGTTATCAGGAAATAAAAATTAAGATGTTTTAAATGTTGATTTAATTGTGCAATTAACTTTGCTGGACATGTTTAAATAAGTTTCTGATATGATTCCAATTTGCAGTATTTTTTCAAAAGCAATAAAATACGTCACTTATTAATCCACATAGTTTGAGTTTTACTGTGTGCGTAAAAAGTATAGTCTCGAGGTCGCTTTTTTTTGGTCCTGGCTATAATATTTTTAAGTTTTATTTTACTCGAATCATACCTGTATAAAAAGAAAATTAAATGTATTTTATTGCAATTAAATGCACTGAATAAGTCCGTAAATAAATAAATTAATTATTATTTCTGTAAAAAATAAATCAATATATACAAAACTTGAAAATATATTTTATGGTACAGGTTTTCCGAATCAGGAGGCCAATGTTAATTTTCCATATAATGCATATTGGTGATATATTAAATAAATTCTGAACGAGTGTTTTCGATTCAAAGACTACTTACTATCAGGTAAAAATCTTGAAAGAGGAAATCAAATCAAGGTGGTTTTAGACTGGAATAAATGGCCAAGCCTAGTTGTCAATTCCATTTCGTGAAACGAGCTCAAAAACTGTTTGTAAGCTTTTTTTAAGGAAGAAAAACGCAGACAAAAAGCAATATGCGAGATATAGGTGCACCTGGGATTCAATTATGAATCATCTCTATTTTATTTTTTTAATGCGAAGACACTTTGCTTACCTACATAATGGCCACACTGATGATTAAGCGTCAAATGGCGTATAAAACTCCTTCAAAGACGGAAAAAAAACTAATACGGTTTGGTCAATTTAACCTAATTAAGTGTTTTGGGTAATGCTTAAGGTCACAATAGTGTTTTAAATGAAAATCATGTTGGATTTCACGTGTTCATATTTTTTGACGTTTAATCATCAGTGTAGCCATGTATGAAGCAAAAATTAGTCGCATGAAAAAAATAAATATCCTCAAATTACCCATTCGCTAGAGGACAGAGAAATATCATAATTGTACCCCAGTAATAGCTGCCTACCTATATTTAAAAAAACAATAAAAAAGGATGTTAGTCCGCCTCGTAGTGTTGTGGTTGATGCGTTCGCCTATCTTGCTTGAGATTCCAGGAACGATGCCTGGCAAGGAAGATAAAAATATATAAGGCTTACTGCCTCTTTAGTAAAAATGAACATTTTATAATCATAGGTCAGTCACTCATATAAGCAATAAAGCTGTTATCTTAAATAAGTTAGTTACAGCTATGTTACGAGTGTCCCCTGCGGCTATATTGCATTTCACACATAGTATATTGGATGTACAACATGGATATTGTAGCTTAGAATACAACCTGCCCCATAAATAATAATAAACATTTTCTATACAAGTGCATTTGTAATAAATCTAATTAGAGCAACGGTTATAATATTATAGAAATAAGCGATGTGATACCAAGCAGGTGGATTGCGTTCGTTTTTGGACCCAAAGATAAAGCATGAAGAAATTGAGATCTTAAGAAAACTGAAGGTTTAAACTCACCAGTACCTTATAGCAAACGTTAAATTAATATTTGAATGTGTGTTAAAAAATCTATTTTAAAATAATTGTGCCCCGTGAAAAATTTCTAGACTTAGAGCGTAATTAAAATGACATGTAACAATTTTTTTTTTAAGGTAGAACCAGCAAAGTTTCTATTTTAGACGCTTGTCAGCAGGTGGAAAAAAGAGCATTTGGAAGGAGATATAAAAAATATGACACAATTTTGAAAAAATGTTTCTTGGATTTTTTATTGCAACTGGCGGGAATCGAACGCGCGACGCCACTTTCATAGTGAGCCCCTCTAACCAAATGCGCCACGGCGCGGGGCAGCCAGTATAATTAAGAAACGCAGCACTGAAAGAAAAAAAGCCATAAATAAGTAAAGTTTTTGGATTTTATTAATTGTCTTTATTTATATTTATAATTCTTCTGTACGTGTGATGTCAGTGAACTCCTCCTAAACGGCTTTACCTATTTACGTGCGATTTTCAGCGAAATGTAGAGCATTGTGCGTTCGTCGATATTAAAATTTTAAATCTTAACTGTAAAAAAAGGTTAGGAGCATAAATTTTTTTTTCATTGACCTACCAGGGTTGAATTCAACGAGAATACACATACAAAAACATGGAAGGATGTTGTTTTTTTGAGTTAGAAAAAGTTTGTTTTTAATTTTTACAAACAACATTCGCTTTTTATAGATACCAATCAGATTCGTTGCTTACATTCCTTATAATTCTATCCCATTTATTTATTTTTCCTGAATTTTTGGTAATACTAAAATAATATTAACTGATATTCAATTCATTTTTGAAAATCGCATTCATGAATAAAGTGCATCCCTGTTGGTAAGAAGAGCCAAGTTTGACATTTGCAAAAAGAATTCTGTATTTGAAAATTAACTATTGTATATTTTGGAATTCAACCAAAAAACAAGTTCCTACGTACCTACTTGAATTCAATATTTGAATATGAATTATTTTTAGTTTTGGAATTCCATCATAAACAAGTACCTAGGTATCAAATTATCAATAAAAAGTCTTTTTCCAACGTAATAGCAGGCAAGCCAGCGTTCGGGCAGGACAATGTCAGTCGGGTCCGCTAGTTTAAATATAAAATTTATATATTTATGAGTACAACTTAATTGTCATTTTTTAAATAATCATGGTTTGTTTCCGGGCGGATTAAAAATACAAGTATCTGCATTAAATATTAGAAGTAGTAGTAGTTATAGTAAATAATAAAAATTCAGACCGCTGTTTGGAGCTGTTTTAGCGCAATAAGAATATTTTTTTCATGCGGTATGTAACAATGGATGAAATATGGATCTATCGCTATACTCCAGAGTTAAATCGACAGTCAACTGAGTGGACAGCAACTAGCGAAAGCCGCCCAATGCGAACGAAATCGCAAATGTCAGCTGGTAAAGTTTTGGCCTCCGTAATTTGGGATGGGCAAGGTATTTTATTTGTTGATTACCTTGAAAAAGTACTCTTTCAGCCAGAAAATGCACCGCATCACCAGTCGATGGTAACGATGGCAAAATCGCTTGGTTGAACTGCAAATTGCTTCCGCACCCGATGTATTCGCCAGATTTGGCCCCCAGCAATTATCGGCTGTTCACAGACCTCAAAAAGATGCTCCGGGGAAAGCGATTTGGCTCTAATGAAGTAGTGATTGCCGAAACTGAAGCCTATTTTGAGGCCAAAGATAAATCGTTCAACAAAAAAGGCATTAAATGTTAGAGAAGCGATGTAATGAATGGATCACTCTTGAAGGTCAAATTTTGCTGAAAAGTTGATGATTTATTAGTCATCCTTCGAACTTATTGAGTGATGTATTATATACAAAAACATAATACTTTTCATGATATGGACATATTTTTCTGTACATATTGGCAGTATAGCAGCTACATGCTTTATATTTAATAATTTGTCATTTGTAATATTATTCTACCTTAGATTTTTTAAAAGAAAAATAAATATTTGCGTTCTTACGATTAACCCGAATATTTCATTTTCGAAGGTCATTTTCAACGTGTAAGTAGTTTATGTGACCACTTTACGCACTGTGTAACATTCACCATTCTGCCTTCATTTAAACATCTATATTCCCTCGATTCGTCCATCTGTTGACGTTTCTTCCAACTTCACAAACAAAGTAGGCAGAATGGTTAATGTTACAAAGTGCGTAAAGGGCCACTTAAACCAGCCACTGACAGGTCATAAGCCCTGTAGATGCGTAGACTTTTATATTACATTCTCTAAAATATTCCTCATCTCTGTCGTATTACGTTATGTTAACAGCTCCTTCAGGGGTTGAATCCAGTCCTAGTCCACAAAAATTTGGACAAACTCACAAAGTTGTTCATAATTTATTTTTTTATTAAATGTATTGTTGTATCACCGCTTTGTTTTTCAAATTTTTGTAATTTTAAAATTACTACACTCATGACATCACTAGTTGTTGTCGGTGAGTTATCCTGACAGATGAGAAATCTACCCAACGCTGCAGATGATCAACAAGAACTTGTGACGTAGTAAAAAGGAGTTCGTTTTCATTATTATCATAATTATAATTTTTTCATACATTTTTGAGAAACTTTGCAGTACAATTAGGCTATTGCCACACTTAGCGGAAATTACATCGCTAATTTCCCATAGCGGTTGCGATTCCGTGGCGGATTATTAGCCGACTACCGAGCCTTATCCTGCTCTGCTAAGCCTAAAAGTCGTAATAGATGAAAAAAAATAATTTAGAAATAAATATTTGCGTACTTATAAAATATTCCATTTTGAGGGCCATTTTCAACGAGAAAATAGAAATCAAGTTGAGGTAGAATGGGCGAACCACGGACTTTTAATCCGAGAGTCCGAGACTCTAGCCACAACTCAATTCATTATTTACAGTCTACATTTAAATTTTTTTTTTTTTTGCTACAGAGCGCATGGACGGTTGGGATTCTAGTTCCTCGTTTTCAATTAAGATCCATCAAAAATTATAACAGATTGGAGCTAGATTACAGGACGTCTTGCAGCTACAGAGCGCATAGACAGTTAGAAATTTAGCCCCCATTTACACATTTTAAAAATTGACAAATAAATTTAGTGTATTAATGATATTTAAAAATAAATAAGTATATGAATAATAAAAAAGAGTAAGATTACAACACGTCTTGCAGCTACTAAGCGCATAGACGATTAGAATTCTAGACCCCATTTACAAAATTTAGGTATTTTAAAGTTGATATATGAAAGCTAGATAACCAATCATCGTGCAGCTACAAAGCGCATGGACGAGTGAAATTCCAGCAAAGTTAAAACAATATCAATAAATTTATAAAAAATAGAGCATAGTAGTAATTTGGTCAAGTGTTCATACCAAAAAGTAGGCAATAAAAAACTAAATAAATCAAACACTTTTTCAACTCCATGGTTAACAAAGGGAGATAGATGTCCGAAGAGAAGCTTTTGTAGACATTAGGTAGATACCGTCGCCATGTGGCCCCGCTGGCTGCTAGATAATTTCTGGAAACGCACGTGTGTAGTGCTATTATGCCCTTTGTTCCGACGACTTGGTGTCCATTTTGGTCCGTATTATTTCGTTTTATGAGACGCAACATTCCTGTTTACTTCACTTTTTTACATGAATATTACACAAACGCGTGTATGAGCGGTTTGATTTATCATTTTGTATGTTATTAGAAGGCAGATATTTGAAATAATATGTATTTATCAATAAATGTCAGTTCACTTTTAGTAGCACTGTTGTAATTTATTAATTATGGGTGTAGTGTTCTAAATAGCAAAATTTAGGTACAAAATTTAGGTATATACAAGGCTTGTATTAACTGCAAAAGGTATGTTCCTTCTAATTACTCTGACTATAGAGTGAGGATCTGGTGGGATAATCGGCTGTGGCCTTGTTAAAGAACGTCTCCGCATTTGCTTTAAGAAGAGGAAACCACAGAAAACTCATTCAGGAGAAGCTGGACTATTGACAGACCTTCCGTTCCACTTTGAGAGCGTTTGGCATATTATGTCCTTTTTTTATATTTACAGTCTACATTACGAAATGGGTTAAACAACCCGAAAACTAATTCTGACTACAACACCGTTAAATAAACAAATAAAAAAATAAAACAAAAGTGTAAAAATAAAATTATACATTCAATTCCCAATTGATTCATTATCTATGCAGGTATTGTGAGGTATTTTAGTTAAGACACATAAAACCAGAATATGTATGTTGAAGGGATTTACACGTAGGATTTCGAATATTAAATTGTCAAGCTTGTTAAGCTGTGGGTGCTTTATGGATCGCCCGGAGTAACCAGAACCTAAGCATCATGAAGTGAGTGCAATATATTATAATTCTCTGTCCAGAACTATTATACCTCAGAGGAAAACTGCTTCAACTCAAAAATGTAAAAAAATAAATCAAAGGCCAAATATTTATGACGTAAATTCAATTTTACCTACAGCTACTAAGAACAAATTGCAGATAAAAAATAAAGTCAATTATTGCATTCAACAATGTTTTAAGTATGTCCAAATGCTTGCAGACTGGCTGGATTTTCTCCCTAGAGAGTTGTTCATATTTGAATTTGTTGCAACAGAGAGGGAAAGCATTTTTGAGTTATGAATATGAAAGTCTAGGAATTTACAGGGCTTATTACCTGTCATTGGCTGGTTTAAGTGGCCACTTTACGCACTGTAACATTCACCATTCTGCCTATGTTTGAACATCCTCTCTGTTGCAACAAATTTAAACATGAACAACTCCTTAGGTAGAAAATCCGGCTAGTCTGCAAGCATTTAGACATACACAAAACATTGTTGATTATTAAATTCATTCAAAATATCATCAAAAGTAAATTTTAAACGGTAAAAGAGTCAACAATTTACAACAGGGATGAAGAATACCTTAAAGTAGAGAATATGGTAGTCTAGGCATTTACAGGGTTTATGACCTGTCATTGACTGGTTTAAGTGGCCACTTTACACACTGTGTAACATTCACCATTATGCCTATGTTTGAACATGCATATTTCTTCAATTCTTCCATTTGTTGATTTTAGTGAAGTTAAAGAGCTGAAATCTTTATTGTTGTGAAGAGATTCATTTAACCGAATTATTTCACTTACTGAATTATTACCCCGTAAATTCCTAGACTTCTATATTCCCTACTTTAAGGTTATTGTCCATCCCTGTTGTAATTTGTTAATCTTAATGACTCCCGAGGGGGTGAAATCCAGTGTTTTGTCTACTAACATTTGGACAAACTCAAATATTGTGGTAAAAGAGTTGATCAACAATATTTTGAGTTAGTCCAAATTTTTGTAGGCAAGGAATGGGTTTGAAGGTTTTGGAAGCAAAGATAGCTAACTCTCATTTTGGTGTTTTCTAGAAAAATAACAAAAACTGCTACACTAATTCCGAAGAGAGTCTTTATGTAAGAAGTGTTATTTTCACTGAACTTAAACTTTAAGATACTAAGGTTTAGAGAAGAGAATATAAAAGTTTAGGCATCCACAGGGCTTACGACCTGTCATTGACTGGGTTAAGTGGCACATGTTTGAACATCCACATTTCCTCAACTCTTCCATCTGTTGACTTTTGTGAAGTAAAAGAGCTGTAACCTTTAGCATATGGGTGAGATTCATCTGGCTGCAACTCAAAAATGTTTTCCCTCTCTGTTGCAACAAATTTAAATAGATTATTGCATTGCTTAAAGTGATGTAATAGGGAAATATCACGCACTACGATTACCGATAAAATATATGAAATGGATTTAAGATATTAAGTTGTATTTTCAAAATTAATATGGATATTGTAGAAAAAAAAAATCATAAATAAATTGAAAAAAAATATATTAAAAATGTCACCAGAAAAACACGATATTTATTTATTTTTTATTATAACTAACGGCCGTATCCAATTTGTAGAAAATAAAAGTTACAAAATATAAAGAAAACATAGTTAATTGTTATGGTTAAACTCATTAAAAGTAATGTATAGTAAAAGATTTATAGTAAAAGAGTGAAGCATAGAAGAAGAGTAGTAAAAAAGATCTGCATTTTAGCTTTGTAAATCTTAAATAGGCAATCTTACTTGGGCAATCTTACTTAGGCAATCTTACATATGTTTGGCATTGATAGTTGTGACGTCAAGATTCATGACGATGTTCTAAAAAAATCGACAGTTAAAAATGAACATGAATCGTGACGTATTAGGGACGCGGCCAATACAATGACCGTTTTAGCGGGAATTCAACATTACAAATTTAAAAATATTTTTTATGCCACTAATGAGTAAGAAAAATATTTTTTTTTTCGGGTCAGTGTTTCATAGACTTTTATTACTTTAAAAATGTAAAAAAAACGTGATATTTCCCTAAAAGTACTGTGTCCTTAATTCAGAAATTGAAAAAAAAATGGTTTGTTGGTATATTTCAGCTTATTTTTTAAAAACATGGATTAATTTTAAAAACTTCCATGGTGAGACTTAATATTGTATTCCTCTAAAGAACAATATATGCGTCCGTACTAGTAACCAAAGAGAATGCGGTAGGTACAGTACGATCGAGTTATAATTGACATTAGCCGATAAATAGGGGGGGTTGTGCGGCATCCATTTTCAAGCCGCTCATAATTTCACTAAAATCATTGTTGAGAATAATTTTCCGGCGCCCTCCAACATACCCGTCAGAATAGCTGTTCCAATACATGAAGGTGCTAGATATGAGACAACTGTAACTAAAAGAAGCACTTACACACTTCTGGTCAAACAATAAGGAGAGGTCTCAGCAAAATGTCCGTACGAGGTTTTCCCAGAGCATGAATTTTGCCATACCCAAAACCCGTACGACTTTTGCTGAGAGACATCTCTCATTTATCGCACTGAGAGTGTTTAATATTTTAGAAGAACGTATTAAGTTCTCAAGGACATAACATATTTTCAAGAAAGGAGTTAAGGACTGGATTTACCTGAGCGGGAGGGATTCAAGTAGGAAACTCCTTAATGATTTTCCAAATGCTTTAGTTTACTGTTTACCATATTAATGTGCCATATACATATATGTTTTTAAAAATACTTTTTATGATTCTAATCCTGTATTTTTGGTGATATACTCATGTCTGTCGTCTGTGTCATATAATTGCTCGTCCCATCTCACTACAGGACTTTTAGTCATATGGAGTTGGGACTTATTGTTTCAAATAATGTAAAATAACCTTTTGTATGTAAATAAATAAATAGAGAAATATGTTGTGTTTGTTCAACTCATTACCTTTTAGGTTTTGTATACAAATAATAAAAGGAATGTTCTGGACTGTCTATAAATTTTGTACTCACTTTTGAATTTTTTCGTTGATGTTTATTTTATTAACCACTTTTAATTCACAATTGCACAGATAACAGTATCGTGTAGATAATGAATGATAAGATGTATGTTTTAGGCTGTTTATGTAACACTAATTGCGCGAAACAGAAACTATGCAGATGCAGGGATATGATAAAGAGTTATCAGCGTAAAACTTGACATAATGTGACTTGCTCACAAAGCGGCAGGACAACAATAATTTGAATAATAAAGTATGTAGGTAGGATCGAAATATTTACAGCCTTATATAAGTTGCAAGTATAAACAATGTAAATTTAGTTGTTAACAGGTAGGTTCTAAATAATTACCACTACACTACGAGATGGGCAAACTTAACATAAACATGATTATTTTATAGAAACATAGTAATTATTAAATTCATTCAAAATATCATCACAAGTAAATTTTAAAAAGTAAAAGAGTTGATCAATAATATTTTGAGTTCGTCAAAATTTTTGTAGGCAAGGACTGGATTTAATCTCTTACGAGTGTTTCGAATATTACAACAGCGATGGAGAACATTTCAGATAAAGTAATGTGGAAGTCTGGGCTTATGATCCTTCATTGACGGGTTGAAAATTTTTTTAGGCTGTAAAAAAGATTTTAGGCGTTGCCCAATAGGTGAAATGGTTCAGCTGGATGAATCTCACCCACATGATAAAGGTTACAGCACTTTTACTTCACAAAAGTCAACAACAGGTAGAAAAGATGAGGACATGTTGATGTTGAATGCTACATAGTGTGTAAAGTGGCCACTTAAATCAGTGACAAGCTAGACTTCCATATTCCATTCCCAAAAATATTTTCCAAAAACGAATTTAGATTTAAATGTTATTACGTTTTTATGGGTGTTGTACTTTTTCTAAAAGCCAACTTTTAAATAAAAATATGTTGTCTCGTCGCACCATAGGAAACGCAACAATCATTTTAATTATTTTTTTTGAAAACTTAACTTTTTGTGGTGCAGCTGGCTCTAACGCAGGCGCACTATAGTTTTAACATATCTTAGTGCGGGCAGTATTGGATTGGTGGCCCCGGGCGTGGTAAGATCAGATCATGAACTGTACCGAGTTCCCACGATCCTTCGCCTCCCAGGACACTTTTGAAGAGAAGAAACAGTTATCTTTAAAGTCTTAAGGCACTGCTCTAAATCCAAGAAAGACAGGAAAATCAAATATGAAATGTCAAACAAAGTACCGTTTGAATAGTGCATCTTTAAAAATATGAAATCACACGATTTTTCATCAGGTTTGGAAGATATGTATCACTGACAAAGATTACAATATACAGGATGTTCTTTAAACCCTGTCACATCCGAAACCACGATGATCAGTATGGGCAAGAAGACATATTGGCACATTTTGAAACGAATAAAATTAAAAAAAAAAAAATATTAAAAAAAAAAAAATATTAAAAAAAAAAATGGTTGCTAACTTCTACAGGAGAAAAACGAGTAGGTGGAAGGGGGGAGTCTGACATACCGTTAACCACGTGGCCGCACCCCCCTCTCTTCTCCCTTGCAGAAGTAAGCAACCATTTGTTCTTTTTAATATTTGATTTTTACAAATTTTCTTCGTTCTAAATATTTTTTGAAATATGCCAATATGTCTTCATCATCGTGGTTTCGGATGTGACAGGGTTTAAAAAACACTCTGTATACAGTTTGCCCACCACTTACCGCACACCAAATCTGAGGACATAAGTCTCCTTGACGGTGGCCACAAACACGGATAAATCGCTCGTTGCCTAAGGAGAAAATCTGCCCGAAAGAGCTCCTTGTAATCTGGTAGTCTTAACATCCTTGTGCTGAAAGGAGATAATCCAGAAGTACTTAATGTGCACTTAATCGGATTGAGAAAAGAGGGAAGTGAATTCTTTACTGACTGGGATTAAACTGATTGGACATGATCAATTCACCGAAACGATTAAAAAAGTTTTTAAAAGCATTCAAATTCTTTGTGAAAGCCACCAAATATGAATATCCGACAGGACCTATAACAGGGCCAGGGATAGTAGCGAGAAGCTCCATTCGGTAATAATAGAGAGCGGCAAGGCGACAAAACCACAGGATGTGTTCGAAAGATTGATTAGGATATCCGCAGCAGCACGAAGGGGAATCAACAATATTAAAAATAAATAAAACAAATAATAATCACGATATTTACAGGTATAAAAATAAAATTTGAAATTGAGAAGATGTCTTTGTTTTGTCGAGGCATTCCTGTATTTCTTTTTTTTAAGCCAATCAAAAGGAATATAGAAGCTCTAACAGATTGGCATTAATGAGTATAAATATATAAAATAACGCCTAATCTTAACAATATAATTATGGCATAATCTAGGCGGACATGGCTAGTGTGTCATCGCAAATCAGGAAATACCGCTTGCTTCTTGAATGCTTACCTCTGCGCTTAGTGAGATTTTGTTCACTGTTCTGAGGATTTTTGGCAGAAGGGAAAAGAATCCGATGCTGGTTTTATAATTTCCCACAGCAAAGACAGCAGTGGTACGCAAGTTACGGTGAGGTGCATTAAGGTTAATCTGAGCAAGAATATCATGGGCATCTATACAGTTAGATATTAATTTGTGCAAGAATATCAAACCGTTTCACCGTGTTTAACTATACTGGAAATCACCGGGCACCATTAAGTCGCGTTTTTTGCGCGTTATAGACCAAAATAGGGATTCATTGGGGATAATATGCAGCAACATCAGCTGTAGAGATATACTTTCCATCTATTGGTTTGGTTCAGTTCAAACTTAGAGATAGACTGGGTAAAAAAGCTCGCGAAACTGGTATTCCACTTGAAATATTGTAACCAACACTCTGAAGCCAGATTTACAGATTTGAATTGGGTTTGGGGGCATTGGTTACAGATCATCGCTTCAGCTCATTTTTGTCCAACAGGCCATAGCACAAATCTGCAGAAATTGAGGTTTAAAGTTTTTTTTTACGATAAAGGCATAAACAATGACCAAAACTTAAGACGAAATTTTTGAAAAAACCCTTTAAACATTTTTTTAAAAACATTTTTTTATTTGCATTTTATAAATACAGGCTCCCGTACATTTAACTAAATTTCGTTAAAAATGGTCTGTTGGACAAAAACGGATTCAAGCGACGAGACACTAAACGCCAATGAAGATTCCTCGTCGTCTGATGATATTCCAGTAGCTAACTTGAACGACTTTTATACGAATGAAATAGAGTCTATTATAAAAACGGTATTTTTTGGACCATAAGACGCACCATTTTACTCAGAAAATTCAACCGAAAATTTGGATACGTCTTGTGGTCCGATGCGTCTTTATTATCATCATCATTCATCTTCCGCACCTAATGGTGCATAGGGTACTGCATTGGTTCACCAATCGCAGCGTATCTTAATTATTTTTGTTACATTAATGTAAGACGATCAGTCTTACGCTTTCGGTACCAGTCTAAGGAATATGAAATATTCGAATGTAAAAACTTTCTTTTAATGATATTTAATATCAACCATGTCGGGAATCGAAGCCGAGACCTCTTGCATGGTAGGCAAACGTGCTGACCATTACACCACGAGGCCAACATATGTATATATGTTATGTTTGTTTAACATGTTTTAAAATATTTTTACTATGTTTTTTGCCATGTTTTTAACAATGGTTTTCACTACGTATTTTTTTATATTTTTTATTAATTAATTTTATAAAAGGTACCTACATGTTTTTTAATATTTTATAAATATCTTCTTTTACACATCCAGCAAATGTTATCACTGTCTATCAACTCTTTAAAAAAAGAGACTAAGACTAACACTGTTGTAGTTGTTTATTTATAAGAGTTTATATAATCAAGACGCTTGACTCACGCACGGAAGGTTCCGGGTTCGATTCCCGGTGAGAACGCAAAAAAATAAAATGTGATTTTTCTCAAGCCTGGGTGCTCTGTGATGTAATTCACCACTGTAATTAGGCCTCCTGGCCTGTTGTGGTGCAAAAAAAATAAAAATAATGTAAAAATGTAAAAAAAATAAATAATTTTAAATACGAGTATATGAGAAAAAAATAAAAACAAAGGATATATAAAGAAAAAACATAAAACAATAATTCATTCACACCAATTAAAATTAAATGTAATTACACGCGTTCAAAAAATTTCTTAACTTTTACTTTTCTATTCTATTTTTAATGATTTTTAGTTCATTGGGAAGATAATTTTAATTTTTTACGCCTTTGAAGACGAAGCCTATTCTGACCATGACTTGTGTGGAATTTAGGAATTTTTATATTATGTTGGTATCTGAGTGACTTATTCATCTCAAATACTTTTATTTTTTCTTCTTTATAAATTAGTATAAAATAATGTATTTTACAAAGAGTGTCTACTGTATGAATCATAAATATTTTATATAGACTTTCAGTATTTTAATTTTATTAATTGTTTTTGTATATTGATTAATGTTTTTCCTACATTTTTTTGACGAGCTTAGAACGGAGTAAATAACCCTTGTAAGATATTCAAAGCAACTCTGTATACATGTATTATTTTATGTATGGAATATGATATTAAATAAAAAATAATTTATTGTTTTTTAAATACCGTATTTATCGGACAATAAGACGCACCTTTTAACTCAGAAAATTCAACCAAAAATTTTCGTGCGTCTTATGTTCCGACGCATCTAATCGTCCAAATCTTTTTTTTTCTTCTTAACAATGATAGATGAATTTTGGGTTGAGTCTTATTGTCCGCAAAATACGGAATGTCCTTATTCCAATCTTAACATTGTAGAGGCATGGAGAGCGTATTGTTGGAGTTTTTAAAGCGGTGCGGAAACGAAATAACGACGATGACAAAAATAATCTATATTTATTTATTTATTTGTTTATCTATTTATTTATGTTTTTATTATTTTTTTATTTATTTATATATTTATTTATGTATTTATTTATTTATTTATTTACGTATTTTACAGTTTTAAAATGTACAGGGTTTGTTTCAGGTCCCGACTACCTAAGAAATTCATGTGTTTAGGAAGGACCTTCTTTTTTACATGTGTTTTTTTATTTTATTTCATTAAATGAAGTTTAAAAAATAATAATAACATTTAAAAAAATCAATATAAATATAAATTAGAAAATATACCATTAATAGTAAAGAAATGAGACATAATTATTTTTAATTAGAAACTATACCGATAATAATAAAAATTGAAGAATAAATACAAATCATAAAATATAGCATTAGTAATAAAGAAATTAAACATAAATATAAATTAGAAAACATACCGATAATAATGAAAAAACTGAATAGCAAATATTATAAACGAAAGAATATACAATTTATAATTAAAAAATTAAACATACCTGTAAATACTAGTGAAAATAAGAAAAATAAAACAAATGTAAATGAATACACATAAAAAGTAAAAAAATATATAAATAAAAACAATAAGGAGATATTTGGCAACTAAAAGCAACAAAATTATTAATCATGAAAATAAGTTACAGGATGTAAAAAGGTCTGCCCCTTATCCACTTGCTCACCTTCTTCTTATAAACATTGTAACTGACAGACGCCTTTATGTCAGGGCCCAACATGTTAAAAACCCTAGCGCCCAATACTGCAAAATGCCTCTGAAAAAAGGCAGTTCTACTTTGTGGTACCCCAAAGAGTATGCTCATTGCATATCTTGTTTTAATATTAATCGTGTTCTATTTTTTAATAAGACCAGAAATTTGATAATATAATATCATATTTGGAGCGCTAGCACGGTACCCTATGCACTATTTTGTGAAAATGACGATGATGATTTTCGTTAACATAAGCATGTAACTTAACAATTCTTCAGGTGTAAATTATTTTGTAAAGTGCAGATGTTTAAAATAGACATGAATATCCATCGCTGGTAAAGCTGTGTAGCGAAAATTGCAGGTTCATAGGTTATCTTCAACAAACAAGGACGAATGTTCTTGTAGCAATAATAACTGTCTGTATACTCCTCGCCGGGGCATGCAGTGCCCGTGTAGTGCGCGCATGCGCGCTGTGAACCGTGATGTATGGCCGTTACACATGCGACCCGTGACAAATAATATAAAACGGAATTATGTAAACTTGTGCAGTGACGTCGGCCTTAATTTATTTAGTGTTAAATAAGAAAAATATATTTGATATGTTTACCGGTTTCAGAACACAGTTGTTTCTTATTTACGGCTAACTAACTAAAGCAAAACATATTTTTTATTTTACCAGAGCTCGCACCAAATTACAAGTAGGCAACTAAATTCTGCGTCCGGGAGGATGAAGACTACATTTCTCTTTGTGAAATAGAACCAGAATCCTGGACGATTGTTTTCGACTCGGTGGCTACTCTCAGACGAAAAAAGAGTGGAGAAAAGAGTTGGAGTGCTCGCCTACCATGCTTCAGGATATCCTGATTTCGATTCCTGGGAGGTCATCATGAAATTTTCGCTTAAAAGTTGGTTAAGAATCCCTTATTTCTGTCCCTAGATTTGATCACCTTACCATCATCGAACCCAAATCCACACTTGGGGTGATATTCCAAACGCTCTCGCGGCCGTAGAAAAAGTCTTTTTTGTATGTAAATACGCGAGATAAAAATATTTTCTACGGCCGCGAAAGCGGTTCAGAATAGCACCGCTGATGGTGTATAGAGCACTCTATCGGTAAAATGCATGCAGTGTATCTCGATCATGTGTTACATAAAGGTTAAGTGATCAGTATTACGCTTCAGGAACCAATATAATAGGTATATCGTATCGACAAAAAACTTCAAATGATTTGTTTTCTTGTATTTCGTTCTTTTCTTTCCCACTATCTCCTTGTTTTGACCATATTTATTTTATTTTAATATAAAGTATATTTATTATTTATATAGTTTAAACCATCATCGCTTTATTGTAGTATAATTAAGTAAATACATATTATTGGATAGCAGGACCTACTATTTTTATGTACACGATTTTTATAATTTTTATTTATAATCATTTAACCTGTACATGTGTTTTTATTCAAAATAAATAAAATAAAATAAATCTTAAATTATCTTATCTTTTATTATTAGTCTTATCTTTTTAATAAAATAAATAAAACAATTTAAATAAATTATGCCGGTTAGTAATTCCATTTGTGTAATAAACCGGATACAACGGATTCAATGATTGTTTTTATTTATTAATGGACTTTCAACCCAAGCCAAAGTTTTTTTTTTTTTAAGTATTAGCGGCGCTATTAAAACTACTACGCCTATGACGTCTCAAGTTCTCTACGCTGATTTGTCTGATTCCCTGATTGGTGAGTTGCCTTCCCGGTAACCGGACATATATCACAACACTCTGTCATTGGTTGATTTCGGAGAACTAGTGACGTCGTTTAAAGTAATTCATTGTAATAATTTTTCTTTTTTTTTTTTCATACATTTTTGAGACACTTCGCCGTACAATTAAATGTTTTTATTTTTACTGCGCGCACGAAAACATTTTGATAAAAAAATTCCTCACTAAGAAAACAATTAATTTAATTATTATAATTTCTACCTCAGAGTTTTATTTGATTCATTTTTAGATGTAAATTTAATATTTAATGATATAAGATTTTTTTATGAAAATCAGTTCTTCCTCTTCTTTACAGTCGGTTACTCATGAGCTGCCACAAACGAAGTGCCCGTTGCATTTTGTATCTGGTCTGACCAGCGCATAGGAGTCTTCTCTCGTTCTGTTCTCCACTTTACGCTGACGATCACACTAAGCTTCTCCAGGCAATCTTCGTCTCTCCTTGCAAAGTGACCAAAATATCGGTGAACTCTTCTGAGACACGTGGTCGAGTTTGTCCGTCATCTTCAGTGCTTGAAGAATGGAGGTGTTGGTACGTCTAGCTGTCCAGAGTACTAAGCAGCATAAGCCTCCAGCACCACAACTCTAAGGCATCTACAAACTTGTGTTATTTTGCCTTTATTGTCCATGTTTTCGCCATTAAAAAAATGTAATCAGTAAAATACATAATTTTACTAGAACAAAACGTAGTGAAATTATAACTTATTAGACTACAAGATCATTCATTCTGCCATCGTATATTATAATTCATCTCCCATCCGCTGTGGCTGTACCAACAAAGCATTGCCCTATGTACCATTGAGTGAAAGATTAGGGAAAAATGATAAAAAATGAATAAATAAAATATGGGATTGATTACAAACTTTGTAACATTCTCAATTCTACAAATATTTGAATTTGACTATTTCTTGAAATTTACTGCAACAGAAATTGAAATCGTTTTTCAGAAGGGTATTTATAGGTCTTATAAACTATCATTGGTTGATAAGTACTTAGACATCCATATTCCCTTCTCAAAAAGGTTGAATTAAATTTTAATATTAAGAGGAAACACGGTCTCACTTTTTTTCACACAAACGTATTATCGTATTTTCTTCCTGGATTATAGCACTAGAGTACCAAAAATACCAAAAATGTGTAATATGTTCCCATTAAATATAAAAAAACAAAAAAAACTTATCAGGCTCAAGAGAAAGACGTATGCGGAAATACTGGCTATTAGAACGTGGTTTTTATATTGGAATTTTTCGTCTTTTTCTTTTTTATTTGGACAAATTTTTACGTGTAACATATTTTCGATGGACATGGGAATACATATTTTCTTTTTTTTTCCATAGCAATAAAAGTTTTTATATGTTATAGAATTTAAGAGAAAAGATGATTAATTTATTTATTCAAAATTACACTAGTTTAAATATTAATGTTTTTTAAGGTTTTTCAGGCTATGCCCGTGTCAAGCCATAATGAATAACAATAAAAATACATAGTTAAAATTAACAGTAAAAATAATTAGATAAAATTATAATGACATGTGATGCAATAGAATAACAATCTAAAAAAAAAGGTATAAATAATAAATGATAAAATTCCAAATAATACAATGCAAAAAAGATAATAAGAAATATTTTTTTATTGAAATTAAGAATCACACATAATCAAATATACAAAATAATGGTATCATTAAAATCGACAAAATAATAGTAAAACAAAGCAGTATTAAAAAAAAACAAATAATAGTATCTTTGAAACCAACATAAAAAGAATGTATACATAAAATCATAATTGAAATAATTTATTATGTATATATATTAGAACTTAACTATAAGCACCTGCTAGGACTTGATTATTTATATTTTAATGTTTTTGATAAATATAATTTTTAAACACATAAATTAAAAAAACAATGATTTTTTACAAGCTATAGATATTTACCATTGGCGTACTTTTGTTGTTTTCTTTTATTGAGAAATTGTTTCGTATGGGAACTAGAACCGTAAAATAAAAAACAAAAAAGCGCTCAGCGTTATCTCCTATCTTTGGACATAAAATACATTTATAATAAATATACAAATATGATAAAGAGTTTTAAAAAACAGTTAAGATAACAGCACAGAAAATTTTATTCTGATGTTTTTTCTTAAAAAAATTAACCAAATCGGCTCAGTTTTGGGGTGCGAAAAACGGGATAGCGAAAAATCGATTTTGTCCATTTTAGTTGGACAAAATTAGTCAGACGTGCGGTTGTCTTTTTCGCAAAATAAAGGAAAGGTATTTGCAAGAGAGTGATAGAAAAATAATGCTCAAATACCTATTAATCAAAATTGTCTGGCATCGCTTATCCTCTTATGAACTCCCTATGGAGTAAAATCCAGCCTTGTCTACAAACATTTGGACATACTCAAAATATAATTTACTTGTTATTTCTTGTTATTTTTCTATCTTAAACGGAATGCGTAAATCGCAAACTTTCCATATAAAAAACAAAATATGAATCAGAATATCTCATGAATCATGATGACGCCTCACCATCACAGCATCGTAGACCACCTCCATTAATCACCTGTAATGATAAGATATAATAATACAACAGAGCGGGAAATCTTCTTCACACAAGATCACCTGCGTCTATCGGGCGTCCATAAAAGAAAAGATTTATAAATTATAAATAAATTTGTGACATAAACGCCTTGTAGCGATGCCAAATTAACACGATTCTCAGAGTCGTAAATTTATGGGTGATCCAATAGTAGGTATTTGTAAAAGGACAAGGTGACTCAGAACTTATGGTTCATTTGAGAGTATTATTTGCAAACCTGGAAGCAGGATCACCTGGGATGGGAGAACAAAAAGAGAAGTCGACTGCCGCATACACCAAGCGAGGCTTGCGTTTAACAAAAGATCAAAGATTTTTGAGTCGAATAATATCAATCTAAAACTCCGCAAGCAACTTGCCAAGACATATGTATGGAGCATATTGATGGTTGTGAGACATGGTGCCTTACCAAAAAGATGAAAAAGACTAGAGATGTAGTGCTACATAAAAATATTAGGAATTTGCTGGAGACACCACATCACTAATGACGAGGTTCTCAAAAGAATCGAAGAAGATGGGCACCTAATTAAAACCATCTCAGAGAAGCGAGCCCGATAGATCAGCCACATTATGCGCCATGAGGGTCTCCTGTACGACATCTTAGAGGGAATGGCTGAGGGGACAAATTATAAAGGGCGCCCCTACCGGGAATATATGGGGCAAGTGTGCGAAGATTCAAACTGCGACTCATATGTCGAGCTGAAGAGGGCTGCAGAAAATAGAGACCAATGGAGGACGAGATGCAGGACTTTGCTGCAAACCAATCGCCAGGATTGAGACTGCAAAGAAGAAGACTTGCGAGCCCGGTAAAATCCAAAATCATAATAAAAAAGATTTCGATAAATTATTATTATTATTCGTTGTAGGCAGGCAGCATTTGCTGATGCGCCTTTATCTCGTGTACTGCTTTTTATCTGCGTTTTTCTTTCTTCTAAAAAGCATTAAACAGCCGCCAGTTTACAATTTTTGAACAACGAGATATTGGTATTGTCGGGTGCAGTAAAGTCAATTCAACGTTCTGATAAAAAACAACCAGGCCGCTTTCATACAAAAAGGTGTGATGATCACGTTTTTATAATAGGGTTGATCACAAAAACGACATTTCTCAATTTGTAGAAAACACCCACAGCACTAGAAAAATCTTACGGTATAGATACTGATGGGAAGATCAATGCCTCCAGAAATCTAGTACATTTAAATAAATCAATGTGGATAAATACATAAACATTTTAATTTTATAAATTCATTATTTTAAGAATAGGTGTAGTAAAAAAATGTGTTTTAATACAAAATACCACCCCATACATTCAAAATTTCAATAAAGTATTTTTTGGATTTAGCAGTTTTCTGCAAAATGCATATTTTAGGTTGTAGGGTTAGCCAGAAAAATCATTTAAACTGATCAAAGACATAATTAAATTGCTTTTTGGATAATAAATAAACGACCGTTTTAATTATTTATCATTTGTCGAAGTAAAAAACATTTTAAATGTTGTGTAAATTAGATTATTCACTCATTTTACAAAACTGGTATTATCTCAGTTAAGCTTTTCTATGGCTGGCGAATTTTTGCATAATAACGTTCATTTGACGCTTATTCAGAACTATTTTTTTTTCGATAATTATAACATATCAGTTCAAAATATGTCTTTTTTTGACACGAATTCGACATGCTATGATGAAAATATGTTGTGTTCACTTCATTACAAGCCTAATGGTGGAGTTTCACGATGAAGTTGGTTTTATTATTGTCCGATGCAAAGAGGCTAAAAGAACACCATGTATCTTACATTTTATGTAACTAAATATTATAATAAATAAATAAAAGCTGATCTGCAGCACTGAAAGAAGAATAAAAATAATAATATTTATCGTCATTTTCTATTTGTACCTAATGGTGCATAGGGTACTGCGTCGGTACATTAAATACGGCGTACTTTGATATATTTTATTAAATTAAGGTAAGATGATCAGTAGACTTCTAGTTATGCATTCCAGTATATGTTTTACGTTAACCATCTCGGAAAACAAACTCAAGACCTCTTGCTTTGTAGGCAAACGCGCTGACTATCAGTTCACGAGACTCACATTATTATTAGGTATTTTAATGAGATTATTTATTCAAATTTACGAAAAATCTAATAACATTGATGTTTTTTGGAAACTCTCAAGCTTGTCAGTTGATTTGCTGATATATTTTTTACTAACGAGGTCTTCCGCATAAGAAGGCGTCTACAAGACAGCTGCTAAAGATGCTTACAATTTTTATTTTATACAAAATAAAACAAACTGATTTTTGGTCACGAGTTTTGTGCAACCGCGTATATAATTTATAACACCTTTAAGATTGTTACATTAAAACGATGTGTGTTATACCTTAGAATTAAGACACGAGTATTAATTTACGTCAAATTAAGGCTGTTATTGCCTGTGAATATGTTCATAGTTCATAAATCAGCGTAAAAATGGAGACCATAATGGATTAGAATATTTTTTGTTTTTTCTCCCTAATATTACCTTAGACACTTATCTTGTCATCCACCTTCAGAACAAAAGATAGATGATGTCTCTACAATACCAGATGAGAATTAATTGATCTCTTAGTAATACATTTAATTTTCACGCCACTAACGCCAACAAGTACGTAATATGAATATATTCAGATTTGATCATTTCTCCTCTAATAGAGGGTATCATAATCCTCTATCACGCAGATGTAGACAGTATAAAAAGCTACACAAAATCTCTATGAGAAACATATTTTAATCTTTAGAGACCCATTAGACGTTTTCAAAAATAAAATTTTGCAATTATTATTGCCCCAGACGCATATTTGTAAAATTCACCAAATCATTGTTTAATGTGACTTGATTGGTAAAATAACTGGTTCTATTAGTTTCCATACCACAACGGTAACCCTAATTAGCGCCTACTAACGTCACTTAAATAAAATATGGTCGTTTTTCTTATAGTATCTTGGCTATGCTATAAATTTCCTTACTATCACTCGGTCTCTTCTTGGTAGAAACGCAATAATTGTTATTGTTCTTAGACAAAATCCTTCGCGAGAGCGTGCATACAAATTCTACCCTCAGAGTTTCGGTATATGCCAAAGCCCACTGTGAGAGTTTGTTTTACTAATCAGAGGTCGCATTCCAGATTCAGTTGGCGAATTTTGCTAATACTCATTTCGGATATCCTTATAAATCTTCCGAACACATCCTGGGATCTTGTCCTTTTCCCGCTCTATGATTACCGAATGGAGCTTCTCGCTAATATCTGTAACCCTGTTATAGGTCCTGTCAGATAAACAGATCTAGTGACTAGCAAAATTAAATGCAAAAGTTTTAAAAAGTTTTGTAATCATTTCGCCGAATTGATCATGTGCAATCAATTTATTCCCAGTCAGCGAATAATTCACTTCCCCTATTCCTCAATTGAATAAAGTGCATATTATGTACTTCTGGGTCATCTTCTTTCAGCACAAAGATGCTAAGGCTACCATATTACAGAGAGCTCTTTTGGGCAGCTTTTCTCGTTCGGCAACGAGCAATTTTCCGCTTATGTAGGCACCGCCAAGGAGACTTATGTCCTCAGATGCGGTGTGCAGTATGTAGTGGGCAAGCTATTTTTGCCCCGAATCTTAATATTTGGTAAATAAATTGATTGCATTGGAATCGATTGGATAAAAGTATTGAATTTTTCAATTCAAATTTATTTAACTTATAAATAATAAATCAGAATAAAAACAGTCTGTATTCGAACCAATTTCGTAATGAAAGTATTATTTTATAAAGGTAAAAAATATTTCTGAAACATTTGCACGATTGAAATGTTTGGTGCCTTAATCAATCAATTATCGGAGTCAAATATGTAATTGGAATGTGTCATTTTTAATATCTTCGCTTATGTCACTTTTCCTTTGAATCAATTAATCCGCCGCAAAGACATCGATTATAATTATTTACCCTGTCCAAGTGTATTATCAAACTACTTCTGATATGCATCTGAGTGCATTTTCAAACAGATTCATTTTATTTTACAGTTTGGAAATTCCTTTGCATTGTACCGCGTCGATACAATGACATGTAGGTGCACTGAGGAGAAAAGAAAAACTTATATTTTATTATGAGCAGCTTACAATTATATTTGACTTCCATAATAATGTTTTTCAGTAATTTTATTTCCTTTGTCGGCCTCGTGGTGTTATGGTCAGCACGTCTGCCTACCACTCAAAAGGTCTCGGGTTCGATTCCCGACATGGTTGAAATGAAATATTTATTTAAAAGGGTGTTTTCACACTAGAATATTTCATTGTCCCCGGACTGGTACCTGAAGCTTTAGACTGATCATCTTATCTTCATGTAAGTTGTATTTTTTGCTCAGTATCGGGGAAGCGTTTGCGAGAAAGTGACAGAAAAACAATGTTTAAAATTGTTCAACATCGTATATCTTCTTAAGTCCTCAAATGCAGTGTGCGGTATGGGATAAGCAAGCCGTTACTACCCGTTTTTTAAGGCTTTTTGGAATTTGTCTCAAATCAAAAAGACATGTATTTTTTTAATGTAAAATGATATTTTTAGATGAGAATACTAGTAATCTTTTCTTAAAGAAGATAAATTCATAAAAAATCAGCTTCCTACTCAACTTCACTAGTCACAATAAATTCACGTATCATTAATATAATCACCCATTGGTTTGAAGGCTTTGGCTCCTCGATTTGTATAAGGTTTTGTTCACCTGTGACAAAAGCTGCCGTCAGTAATGGCAGAAGTTAGAAGCGGCATATTAAAGAAATGATAATATGCAAGTATTACGAGTAATATAGTATGTAGATGATTCAGTGGATGGATAATTATCCGGTCTTGTAACTTGTAAAGTTGTATTCTATCAACTATGGCTGTAATTACGTTAGCGATGATACTAAGGCTTCTGATAATAAAGGGTGACTATAATTTGATCGTTTATAAGATTAGAAATAATAAAAAAAACATTAATCTTTGTTAAAATATGGTATTGTAAGGTGGGGTGGTGCATATGTCAATATATTAAACCCTCTTAAAATAATACAAAGATTAATTATTAAAGTAATTTCAAAGAAACCCTCAACATTCAATACGGAAAGTCCAAATAAAATATTTAAAATGCATACATTAGACACTCGTTATAAAATAAATTCTATTACACAAATATATAAAATAGAAAAAAGATGATAATTTGAAATGAATAAGTCACTCAGATACCAACATTATATTAAAATTCCTAAATTCCACACAAGTCATGGTCAAAAAAGCTTTGTCTTCCAAGGTGTAAAAAATTATAATAATCTTCCCAATGAACTAAAAACTATTAAAAATAATATATCAATAAATAAATTCAATAATAAAGAAATTTTCTGAACACGTTTAAAAACTACATTAAATTTTAATTAGTATGAATGAATTATTGTTTTATGTTTTTTCTTCATATATCCTATGTTTTTTTTTCTCATGTACTCGTATTTGAAATTATATAAACTCTTAGAAATAAACAACTACAACCGTGTAAGTCACTCTCCAAGCTCAAGAGTATACGCCTGGATGCCAGACGCACCACAGGCGTCAGAGGCTGTGATTACGTTTTTGTACTTTTCCGATGTGGTATTTACTTAAGTTTCACTTTATTATTTTCCAATATTTTTCTTCATAAAATAACCAACGTTTTACTGATCGACAGCATGAAAGTGTAAGCTTTCTGTTTTGATAATGTTTTGAAGTTAAATTCAAGTAAATTTTATCACGTGAATATATTTGTTTGTACTGATATTGTTTCAAATATGGGATATATGGGCGATTATACTGCAATTCATTATGGTCGATTTTTATTTATTATAACGTAAATATCCAAGTTATTTACAAAACAAAACCAATTACAGCGACAAAAGCATCCGATAAAACCGTTATGCGTTTGTTGTCAAATAAAACAAAATGGCCGCCAATTTGTCACTAACATCACATGCGTTAAATTCAAATAACTTTAATGACGTGAATATATTTGTTTGTACTGATCTTGTTCCAAATATGGGATGTATGGGCGATTCTAATATGAAATACTGTCTCAATAATAATTAAAATAATATTTGGTTGAAATACATAGCGCTATTTTTGTAAAAAATCACCTCAAGGGCGCTTTAAAATTGTATACTTAAACTTACATTTTAACTAAGCTAAAGTAACATATTATATTTTCTGATTTAAAATGGAGGGTATGATAATCTAAAGAAGTGAGATTTTAGTTGGAATCTGAACTGACTGGGACTGTTGTTGATTCATAAGTTTGAAGGCAATTGGTTCCAGGCAGAAGTGCCGGAAACGGCAAAAGCACGATCTCCAAATCTAGTGTTTGGGGAGCGCCGGATTTCGACAAGTTTTCCTTTCCCGTTGTGAATATTGTCTCTATTATGGAGTTTGCTAGGTTTTTTCTAGGTTCCTGACTAATAAAACATAACTAAAGTCTAGAGAGCTTGCAAAAGAAAAGGGAAATTCTGAAAAAAGCACGAAACCAAAGGAAAATAAAGACCTCCAGTGCAAAGCCTTCCTCATTGGTGTCATACTGAGTGTTCGGGGGGTGATAAAATCGATTTTATGTGTGTTTTTTGCATGAAAATTTAAAAAATGTAAGTCCTCCATTAGGGGCACTGTTAAAGAATATAAAAAAAACTGTATTTATACTTTTTGTTAAAAATGATGACATGCGTATGTTTTTTAATATTTTGATGATATTTCATCTTACATAAATATGTTCCCGAAGATTTCAATGTGTAATATTTAATAAACAATTTGACTATAATTACTAAGATTTTTTTCCCTATACTATTCCATATTTGGTACATCTCCTCTATTTTAAGTATAACCAAATGTTTGCAGACAATTGCTGGATTTTATAATAAATAAACATAGCTTTATAAAAAAAATATTCCACTTATATTTTAACAAAAGTAATCAAAATAGGGGCAAAATGTATTTGTATATAGGTATGGAGGTAAATTGAGGACAAGTTATGTTTACTTTTAAAAATATTTAAAATAAAAATTGAAACCAGAAATTTTAATTTTTACTCCAAGTCGACTTGTTGGGTGAGTATAAAAGGAAATTAATATTTAAAAAGCCTTCGTTTGTGGTCACTCTACTAGTTATAATGATATCTTTCATATTATAGTACTTTAAGAAGCGTCAGTTAGTGGCATTGTGTCTCTCTAAGAATCTACATTATATGGTTTGTAATTTGTAACAAGCTCATGATGTATTGACGATTTCATGGATCTCAAGTATGAAGAATATATAATAGTGAGTGAATGTCTTTATACTTCAAGAGCAAATTCAAAAAATAATCAGGGTTGGCAGAATTTTAACAAAGATAAATGTTCTCCCTTAGTTTAAAATGAATTATAATTATAATAAATACTTCTAGCACAAACTTTGTGATTTTCTGATTCTTAAATTTAAAATCACACAAAAATTACATTTAAATAATGGAAATATTTTATTTTTAGACTAAGGCTCTATTTTCGTGCAATTTGTGATTTTTATTGAGTCGAAGTCTATATTTGAGATTGATAAAACAGAAGGTCAAATAATACGATCATTATCTCCATCTTCAAGACATATAAACTAAAATTGTAAAAACTCTTATAAATAAACAACTAAAACAGTGTAAGTCACTCTCCAAGCACAAGCGTTAGTCTCTTTTTTTAGAGAGTTACAGAGATAACATTTACTAGATGTGTAAAAGTAGATATGTTTAGAATTTTACAAAAACATGTAATCTTTATAAAATTTATTAATAAAAAAATAAAATATAATTTGCAATAATATGTTTTGGCCAACCTACATTTTTTTCTTTATTTTTTTCCACATTCGCTTGGAGCATTCCAACATCACTAGATGCCTCTAGGTAATCCAATTTGCCAACAATCTCGCCTTTCGCATTCTCTTTGTTCCGCCTAATAAAGCCGAAAGATCGTTATCAACGGCCTTCCAGGATGGCAGGAACCCTCAGGAGTGAATAAGGTTAAGGCTCTCCTGCAGCATCCGCAGCTCTTGCCTAAGCCAGTGTTAAAGATTTACCTAAGTCTTGACTGCCTCATCACTGGATGTTTGATTAAGTCTATATCTCCGTTTATTAGTATATTATTATTTACATTAGACTCATTGAATCTTTTATAAACGTCAATAAAATTATAAACATATAAGATAATTGAACAATTCGTAAATTAAACCTAACAAACAAATCAATTTCAATTAACAACACAATTGAAATAAACACACTAAAATCAATAAATTAAAATCAATAAACATGAATCTAATACCGAGCTGTCTTGTCCTGCAAATATTCTTCGACTCTAATCTTTAAATTATAAATCAATTTTTTTTGTTGGCAAAGCCTGAATATCAAAAGGTACTTTGTTATAGAATCGTACGCAGTTTGAGGCAAAATAATTATTATTTTTTTACCGTCTATTAGTGGCTACAACTAGCATATCTTTTTTTCTAGTGTTGAAACTATGGAATTGTCTGTTTCTCCTTAAATCATCAATACTTTTATGTACAAACATCTAGTTTTCATAAGTATATTGACATTTGACTGTCAATATATTGATTTTTTTAAACTTGTCTCTAAGCGATTCTCTGGGACTCATATTGTAAATTGCTCAAACAGTTCTTTTCTGCAGCATAAAAACAGAGTCAATATCTGCAACACTTCTCTACAGCAGTGTACCGTAAGACATAACGCTGTGAAAGTAACTGAAATACACCAATCTAACTAATTCTACACCAGTAAGATGACAAATCTTTTTAACAGCGTGGGCTGCAGAATTAAGTCTGTTTAATAAATCAGATATATGTAGACCCCATTGAAGTTTGGAATCTAATTTTATGCCCAAATGGAGAGTTATGGAATAAAACCATCACCCATCGGCAAATGTCTCTTGCCTCTAGGGATTAATTTCCTGACGCATTTTTTTGTTTCGCTCGCGGCTCTTATGATTTGATAGTGGTATGAATAAATATAATTAGAAAAAACTTTAAAAGTAATACTGAAAAGCCACGTTCATATCCACCTTATAATCTAAACTTACCAATAAACAAGACATTACTACCATCTTCGCCTGACTGTCTTTTTCTTCATCGTTCATCAGCGATTCTGTAATACCAGATCCACTGCAGCGCCCCCAAACGCTCGTTATAGAAGGCTGCGGCTTCCGTTCTTGAACATCAGTGTTTGCTATGAAATAGAACCATCTTATACTTATTATTTTATTCAAGCACTTACTCTGAATTCAATACGTGTTTTGAGTTTAGGTAAGGTGCCGGCAGGCTTATTCTGTCCCAACTTCGTTTCGTAAGTTGGTTCGTTCATCATATATCTATCTTACTTTAACGCAATTAAAGTCGTATTTCGCGCTGGTTTCCTCTCATACGATACGAATGAACTAACGAAACGAATTAGTTACAGAATAAAGCCTTAGCACCTTTAAAAGAGTTCTGGCATTATAAAAGATTTCAGTGATCGGCATTTTGACAGAGAAAAAATTAGAGTTCCAGACAACAAGCATTGATTTTAACGTTGTTCAATGTAAATTATTTCTTTTTTATCTTTGAACTGATAAATCACTTATAGATTAGTAAAAATAATATTGAAATATATGTACAACAGCTTTCAAGTATAAGCAACATATTTCTGCATTTTCTAACCCGTTTCACCCTTTTACACCCTTATACAGGGCCTTATAAAACAGGAACAGTCAATTTACAAAAAGGTGATGTTTTAAAGGGTCCAGGTGGACACGACATCACGCTTCATATAACAACGAAAAGTTAAAAATTAAAATCAAAATTTCAAAATGAAAATTATAATATTGTCTAAAAACTGTTTTTGAAACCTGTTTAATTATAGGTCATCGACAAAAACAGGACTTTCAAATTTTCGTACAAATATATTTGTACACTGTACCTTTACTTTACAGACAATTGAAGATAACTCTGTTATATCCCCTTGTAATTGGGACCCAGATAAATTACTTTATTTAAACCACAAAAAACCACGATGCCCACTGGGCATAGCCTAAAAAGTCTTTATAAGTTCGTGAATACTTAAACTGTAAATGAATTTGAGATGAATAAATAATTAAATAAAATAGATACGTTAAGTCCTAAAGTGGCATTCTTTTGAAGATAATAATTATTCAATTATATTCAATGATACTGATCGGTACACCAGAGAGTATGGGTAGAAAAAACTAATGAATGGATGAAATATAATAATATAAGAGTAATTGAACAAAAAAGCTTTTTTTACATGTTCAAATGGTATAAATGTAATACGAGATCGATTTCATATTACTTTTAATTTATACAAACCATCTCATTGATTATTGGGTTATTAAATTTTATTTCATAATTTGATAATGTTGCTAAACTAATGTCTTTTGAAAGTGTACTTAAATTAATTCATTTCTCTATTCGAACGGTCAATTAATTTCGTATTTCCTTACCTTAATCCTGTCAGCCCAGGTGTTTATTTAAATGGGAAATGATTTTCAAATCAAATGTCTGGAAACCCTCCCTTTTCCAAACAAATTTTTGATTTTACATAAGTTTTTCGTAGGAAAAACAGATTTTTGTTATTTCGATGTGTGTATTTTTATAAAGATCAAAACATTCGCAATATTTGTAAATACCTTATATTTACATAAATACATGTATACAGGGTGTTCACTAAACCCTGTCACATCCGAAACCACGATGATCAGAATGAGCAAGAAGACATATTGGCACATTAAAATATTTTTTTAGAATGAATAAAATTTAGAAAAATAAAATATTTAAAAAAGCAAATGGTTGTTTACTTCTGCAGGGGAAAAATGAGGAGGAGGGAAGGGAGAGTCTGATACTGCGCCGCCCTCCCCTCACTATTCCCCTGCAGAAGTAAGCAACCATTTTTTTAAAAATATATTTTTTTAAAAACTTTTCTTTGTTCCAAATATTTTTCAAATATGCTAATATGTCTTTTTGCCCATACTGGTCATTTTGGTTTCGGATGTGACAGGGTTTAAAGAACACCCTGTAAATTATGTACGTTTAATCATTTATATTTGAATATACTATCATATTCCATGTCCGCTCCCTAAGAGCCTCCAGGCATCTCTGTCAGCTGCCAGCTCCTATGCGCCCTCTTAAGTCAGTCCTATGTATAACGGAGGAATACAGAAAATTTTAACACATATCTTTATTTATTTATGCAGATATTAAAGATATGAAATGCAATGTATACTAGCTGTACAGCACCAGGAAGGGAGATTCAAATAACGTTTTAAAACTGAAAGTAGAAGGCCCGCAAATAAATAATTTACATATTATTTACAAAAATATCTAGGCACAGAGTCTAATTTGTCATTTCCTCATTAACCAGTCGTGTCTTTGTTATTGCGTCAAACAAATGCCAAGAAGTTTTGCTTAATTAATTGTTTGTTAAATTGCAATTCCAACAAACAAAATCCACCTCGAATCATTTCCGTGGCCTTTTGTACTTTTTGTGATGGTGCCAAAATATCCGCGATTTAAGGAATTATACACATTTCGTAGTCAAACTCTTCAAACGTGACTTCTGACAAAACGAATTGTCCTAGAATTGAAAATATTGGCGAAAACAAACCCGAAGTTCAACCTTACAGGGAATTGGACAAAATAAGGTTATCTTAGGCGCGGGAGCATTAAATTGTACTGCCAAGTTTACTTGAAAATGAATAAAAAAATTTTTTTTAAAATAAAAACGAACTACTTTGAACGATATCATTAGTTCATCTAGAATCAACCAATCATAAGATAGCTGTAATAGATTTCCGGTGTATGTTAAGTCAACGGACCAATAGGAAGAACTGACAAAGAAGAAGAATAAAAGAACTTTATACATCGCACGCGTAAAAAACTTTTTTCCAATCGCTGTACCATAGCGCTTAAAATACTAAAATAAGGCTTAGTTAAGTAGTTTTTTAATACATAAATAAAAATATAAAACCATTGAATTTTCTTAATTCAAGGTTGTTCAATTATCTCGTGCCACGACTCAACATTGATTTTCTAGCGAGTCGAGGCACAGGCACAGGTTCACAGGCATGGGTCGTTCTTGGTTATGTCACTATAAAGTGTAATTCAGTAATCAAATAATGTAAGAATAATCATTTAAATTAAAAAAAAAATATATCTCCCGAAGATCATTTTTAACAGACCTTTGAATAAAAAAAAATAACTAAAAAAATTGGAAAATTGTTTTCAGGCAAAGCCTAGTAGGTTATTTGGTTCAGCCGGATGAATCTTACCCACGTGATAAAGGTTTCAGCTCTTGTACTTCACAAAGGTCAACAGTGGGTAGCAAAAATTATAACGTCTAAATAAATATACATACTTTTTAAAATAAATATTTGCGTTCTTATGATTAACCCAAATATTTAATTGAGAAAGCCATTTTCAACGAGTTGTAAATAACTCACTATTAGAAAATGGGATCAAATTGGAGTGGAGTGGGATCCGAACCACGGACCTTTGAGCTCTGAGTCCGAGACACTAGCCACGGGACCACAACCTGATATTTTAACGAATCAACGCTATTATACAGCACTGACAGTAAAAAAAAGTACAGGGATTTACCGGGGTCACGACCTGATATGTCTAAACTTCCAACCAGCCCTTAACTTAACGTGTTTTACAAAAATTAACAGATTCATAAATTAAATCGGGTTGTAGTCCTGTGGCTAGTGTCTCGGACTCACGGACCAAAGGTCCGTGGTTCGAATGATACTCGATCCCAACTTGATTCCCATTTTCTAATAGTGAGTTATTTACAACTCGTTGAAAATGCCCCTTAAAATGAAATATTTGGGTTAATTTATAAAAACGCGAATATTTCTTTTAGCAAAAAAAAAATACAATGAAAAAATTGAAAGAACATAGATGTTCGAGTAAAGGCTAAAAATTTGCGAAAGCGATGAAACCGGTCACTGGTTATTCCAAATTGGTGTATTTAACATTTTACATGCTGTCTGAAAAAACTCCCTCGAGTCACTGTTTTGTAAAATTAGATTAGGAAATGATCGCCTGATAATCACTGTCTCTTTTTATTTTATTCAAATTACATGTGTACTGTGGCGTTCTATCCTCTCTGCCTACCCCTACGGGGAAACGGCGTGATGGTTTGTTGTTGTTGTTGTTGTACATGTGTACTTTTCAAGGTGATCTAATTATATTACATCTCTTTTTTTTAAATGAATGTTTTATATAAAAATAGACAAATGTCTCAGGGTAATTGATATTTCGACATTTTTGGAGATATCGATGGATAAAATATATCATTTAATGTTACCTTATATACCTAAATACATGACAAATATATTTCTTATGCGTTAAAATTTACTTGAATACTACAAAAAAAATCGTGGTAATATTGAAATTAGCTGCAGCGCCGCGGCCGTGTACATCACAGAAACGGGAGGGTCAATTTAATTTCCCTCGTCTTTTATTTCGGTAATAATTAAAAATGACTTTGAATTACTTTGAACAATTTGATATAAAACAAACGAGTGTTGGAGTTGATATAAACATTTAACTGATCAAAGCAGAAAACTTTCGGCCAAGTCAGTAGTCACTCTAGTTCATGATGACTAACAGCAGTTCATCAATATTCAGCATCCGCGTAGTGCGGGGGCTTCAGAGGACCCATTAAAGGTCCATCTCCCTGTGCGGTCCAGGACCTGCAAGACCTCCCAGGTTCAGGACTTATTCTTCCCAAATCCCGCCGATAGGCTTTTTACAATTCAAAGGAAATCTGTATGCGCTTTTTATTGCCAGCGTTTTGCGAAAAAATAGATTTTTTAAAATAATCGAATCTGTAAATTCAAATCTAAAAAAATAAATATTTTACGACGCACAACACTAAAGATTTGTAAAAAATCTCTAGTGCCATGTTATTAACTTGGTTGACTTGTATATTAATTCACTTTATTCTTGTGTATATACAGTGCGCACGAATGTTTAATAAGCCTCTGTAAATGTGTTTGTACCTGTCGGGAATCAAGTAAAAAAGATTCAATTTTTGGTTTTGTAAGCCCTCACATTTCAATGATTCGTAGGAAAACTTTTTGTTTCGTGCACAGAATAATGCGGAAAGGGAATGATGATGATGTACATCATAATTATTTTCTCTCATGGCTTAGTGTAGGAGCGATTGCCTACATTGAGATTCCAGGTTCGATTCTTGGCAAGGTAAACATGAGGTACATTTCTGTTTGATAGGTGATTAACACTGAAATATTTCACTGTTTCTGGAATAGCACTTTCAAAATAATACTGTGGGGTTTATATTCAATGATCAATGACACGTACTTAATAATTTTACCTGAAATAGAGTCTGACTCCAAGAAGAAACTCAGCGTTTTCTGTTGAATTTAATTCATTACATACTGCAAAACACGAGATCAACGTCCTGCAGTACATTAGAACATAGAAATACGAAGAACAAAAGAACGTGGCTTATAAAGATATCTCAGGGCGTAGTCAACGCCCTGTCCAGTTTAGTTCAGTCAGTCACCAAATCAGTTGCAGAATGTAGTTTAAGTGCAGTATTTTTAATCCATCTTCGTCGCTACGCTCGCGCTTCTCAACCAAGTACTGTTTATTATTCGCCATGTAATAAATACACATCAAACATCAATATCGTGTCTTCTGTCAATCTCTAACTGGGGTAGGAGCTTCAACCCTCAACAACCAAAATCCTACAAGACTGATCACCTTGCCCATATGTAACGGATGGCTTAGATAAGCTGCATTTGGTGAATAAATGCAGTGCCTTATACACCATTGAAGGCGGAAAGAAAATGCGAATAATGATGATGTGACATGCATATTTTACAGGCCCAAAAATGTTTAATTCTTTTTTTACTGATAATATTTCATTGATTCCAATCTTTCAAAATTTTCCTTCTTTTAAAAAACATGCACTTTCCTGGATTCAAACTAAAGATATGAACTCTTTTTTTCTATGATTTATTTTGTTGCCCTTTAATAATAGGGAATATTTTTGTGTTTCTTTTAATTATTTTTTTTCCTTTTTAATTGAATGTGTTAATGAAATTAATTTAATGAAAAAATACCATATTAACTATGTTACACAAACATATTATAACTGTCCAGTATTTATTATAGGAGCAAAAATTCATTAACATTTTCTTGTATTATTTTTTTGTTTACTATTTTTCTATTAATATGTATTTCATTGCTATGTAATTATGCCTTATTTTTTTAATACTCTGTTTCATTATTATCTTTATTGTAAAAAAACAAAAAAAAGGGCCGTTATTTTATGTGGATACCTACCTGCTGTGACGGGACATCCCGTGTCGTTAGTTAATGTATATAATATAACGGGACTTTACGTGCCGTTTGTTTATGTCCACGTTGCGACGGAAAGTTACTCGCTATTTACGAGGAAAGGTTCGCGGTGACAGGCTATTTTGACGAATAGGAATTCGAACATTGTTTTCCTGTCTTTTTCTTCCAAATGTCTCCCCGATACTGGGCAAAATTTTCTGTGTCCAATTCCGTTTTTGATAAATATTTATCACAATATTTTTTTTTATTATATTGAAAACATATTATACATAATTATATACAATATTCCCAAGGAGTTTTTAAAAAAAAAACTCATTTAAGGACATACAGATAATAATTTTTTTAGAGACGTTTTTAAATTTTAAACTATAATATTATTTAACAAAAGCAGAAAAATTAAAATTATGATATACTACAAATTAAAAAGGGTATGAAAAATACTTGAAAATAACAGAATAAACAGAATACTAGGCATGGAAATAAATTCAAAATAATGTTTACATTATGCAATCTGGGAAAAAAAAAATAAAAATTACATGGATGTATATATACATACTGAACTAGTACAAAATAAAATCATTTTTTTTAATTTACAAAATATGCGCACACCCAATACAGGTTAATTTTTTTATCAAAAACGTTGAAAAAATTGAAATTATGTATACAAGCCAAAAAAAGTATATAAAAAGAAAAAAACACAAATAACATTTAAATAGTATTAAAAATTACATATACAAGCAAAAACGGTGAAATATTAAAAGGTATATGTTCAAGAATGTGTATTCTCTATAAACTAACATTATTTATTCAAAGTACTCCTGGAAAAAATAATTCTTCAATTCGCACGTCCTGTTTCTATATTTTGAAATAGGTACTTTAAATTTTTGTGGCAATTTATTAAATTCCTTGAAACCTATGTATTGTAAAGATCTAGTACCAAACTTCGTAGACTTCACAGATCTAATTATATTTAACAAATTACAACAGGGATGGAGAATGCCTTAAATAAGGGCATATGGAAATCTAGGCATTTACAGGGCTTATGACCTGTCATTGGTTGGTTTAAGTGATCACTTTACACACTGTTGACATTCATCATTTTGCCTATGTTTGAACATCCATATTTCTTCAACTCTTCCATTTGTTGATTTTAGTGAAGTTAAAGAGCTGAAACCTTTATTGTTGTGAAGAGATTCATCTGATTGAATTATTTCACATACTAGGGAAAGCCTGAAAACAATTTTTCAATTTTTAAACTTCTTTTTGGACCAATTGGTTTCATTACAATATTTGAGTTTGTCCAAATGTTCGTAGACAAAAGACTGGATTTCACCCCCTCGGGAGTCATTAAGATTAAAAAATTACAACAGGGATGGAGAATACTTTAAAAAAGGGAATATGGAAGTCTAGGCATTTACAGGGCTTATGACCTGTCATGGGCTGGTTTAAGTGGCCACTTTACACACTGTGTAACATTCACCATTTTGCCTATGTATACCTTACGTCTGAAGACGGTAGAAAAAACTAAGTGCATTTATGGGTTTTTTGATGGTCCTGTAATAAACAATTTATCAACAAAAAAATATATAGACACGCTAGTGGTAAATATCTATGGTGTGTAAAATAAACATTGCTCTGGTGCCCGCAACCCGGGGAGAAGATACAAGAATAAGTTTGCATGAAAAAAAAAATTCATCTTTTTGAACGTATTTATGACGGGATTGGCCGCGCCGTTAGTTTATGTAACTGTTATGACGGAACATCACGTGCCGTCATTTTATGTACATGTTATGACGGGACTTGACGTGTCGTTTAATGTACCTGTTATGACGTGCCGTTGGTTTATGCGCCGCGTGCCACCCCTCACCTCGAGAGAATTTTACGAGCACAATGAAAGTCTCGGCCTCCGGCACCGTGAAACCCAATACCCCAGACGTGCTGCAACTAATTACTTGACGGAACCACATAGGTGGGACCACTGAACACTGAACCACTGAAGAAGTAAAGAAGGAAACAATGTGGACCCCTTAGTCTTTTGTCGTGCAAAAATATAATAATAATATTATTTCCAAAGTTATTAAGCGTATTCTAAAGCAAATTTTACATTATAATTTATTGCAACCGAGAGGGAAAACATTTTTAAAAAGGGAAGATGGAGCTTTCTTATATTTTTTTACTTGAAATTGTAATGAATAAAATACGTAGGTACATAACACAAATAAACGGCACGTGATGTTCCGTCATGACAGGTACACAAAGAAACGGCACATAAAATCCCGTCATATTATGTACATAAACTAACGGGACGTGATTTCTCGTAGGGGTAAGCAAAGACGCCATATTACTCTGTCTTGGCATACAGGCCTCGCTTCCTCTACATACATACATACATCTTCTCATGCACGCACGCCGATTATTCCTGCTCTTGACATATCCATCTTCAAGTATTTGATGGACTTGATCTTGCCATGTCTTTCTCGGTCTTTCTCGTTTTTTGCATCCATCAACATTCGCATCGTCGATCCTTTAGGCCGATATTTTGCTGTCCATTCACTCTACATGTTCAAACCAACGCAGCACCCCTTTCTTAATTCTGTCGATAATGCATGTCTCAACTTCACACAGTTCACAGATCTCGACATTTGTGCACCTACCATCCATCGTTTTTCCACATATTCGCCTGAGGGATCGCATATCGACAGTATTTAACCTACTTTCATAATTATTTTTCCAATTTCATACTTCGCTCCCATACATTAGAATTAGCTCTAGAGCTCCACCGTGAACTGCTAGTTTTGCCTCCTTCGATAAACATTTGTTTGCCAAAGTAAATTCCAGTGCACCGTTTACCATGTTCCTGGCACTCACCCACCTTTCAATATCTTTCTCATTCTTTCGACCCCTAGTAAACATACTTCCCAGATACACAAATTCTTCTACCTGATTCAGAATATCTCAGTTCACTCTGATCTCACATTTGGCATAGGCATGTACCTACATAAAATAACGGCACTGCATCATTATCATCAGCATTCCCTTTCCGTACATAGTGGTGCATAGGGCACTGCATTGGTACACTAACCATATATTATCTTAATTATTTTTTCAATAACACAAAGCTAAGATATTCTTTTTTACACTTTAGGTACCGGTCCAGAAACTATCAATTGTAATTGTGTTAAATCACTCTTAAAACAATTAGTTACCTCTCGGTTTACCTTGCTAGGAATCAAACCCGGATCCTCCTTGGGATAGAGCCATGGATAATATCTATAGTTCCTCACGTGGAGAAATAAAAAAAAATGCTTTTAAATATTCTAGTAATGATTCGCTCCCGCTTAAACACAAGTCCATTAATTCTATTGCATATAACAAAAGCGTACCAAATTCTTGAATTGATTTTTAGTTTAGCATTAAATGTGTAAAGGACGGTTTCAGGTTGCGCTTTCAATTCTCAAACTGAGTACGTACGGTCCGTTGTATTGCTGTAAACTGTAGCTTACTTCGTAGTTAATAAACATAGAATGCTTTTTGTTCTTATGGGCGACTCAGTCGTATTACTCTGGGCCTTATTTATTAGATTTCTTTATACCAGGTTTATATTAAGAAATGACTATACCCGGTTTAACTTATTATAACCGATATAAAAAAAAGATTACGTTTAAAAATATTTACTACCTAGAATAACAATTCACAGGATATTTCAAGCTCAATTTTTTTAAACAGTAAACACTGATATGTGCGCGTGCGCAGTAACTTTTGTAACAACACAAACAAACGTCAAAGTCATATCGAGACTACTGTCAGTGTAATCGAAAACGTGGAAGAAACCGTTAGAAAAAGAAATCAAAATTAGGAAGAAGAGGAGAAGTTCAAAAAGAATTCCATAGTTTATTTGTGTTTCTTTTTTTATCACAATTAATTAAAACACATTTAAAAAAAAAAAATATTTTTCAAAAATATTTACAAAATAGTCTTAAATTGAAGTCCTGCTGAGTTGCATACATACAACTCGTCTGCAGGTTCTTATAAATTACATCGATTATTTACACTTAACCTACATTTTTATTTTTTATTTTTTTATTATTTATTTATTTAGTTCTATGTATTACATAGTCTAATATATATTTAAAACACAATATTTACATCCATACTTATTCTTACATTATTTATCACTATTATACACTTAGTATCCTAATTTATAATATTAACTGTTTCATATGTACATTTTCATTAATTATATTCACTATTTACACTATTTACTACCTAATATTTTTCACATACATACTTTTTACATTTAATTTTAAATATATTTACATTAATTTCATTTTTTATGCTTTCTGGCATTTCTTCAAATAGTTTTATTCCCTTGTACATAAGGCAGTTCTGGGACATTGCTTTTGATTTCTTTTCCAGTCTTATATGTTTAGATCCTCTTGTTGCATAGTTATGAAAGAACTAATTATTTTTTAGTTTATTTTGAAAATATCTCGGAACTATTCCTTTAATAATCTTGTTTATTTCATTGGCAACATTAAATTTGATTCTTTGATCAATTGTCATGTTATCTAGAAGTTAAATTATTTTCTTAACATTTGTTACAACAATAATTTTACTTGAAAAACAATTACTTATTACATTATGAAAAATTAAAAACTATCACTAATATAAAAAACTTTTTTCTAATAACCATAATTTGAGCAAACGTCTCTATCCTGTATTTAATTCAGTATTTTTAATATTGTTTGGTGACATGTTAAATATTTTAGGTATACTGTATTGCAGTGTCCTTTTGCCATATTTATTGCAGTATCTAGGAACAGCTAGCCCTTCCATACTAGTAAACCTGGTGTTGTAATCATGTACCAACTTGAGTTTATACTCGGAGTGCGACGCATGCTGACAAATTAATTTGTACCAAAGTAGAGCCCTAACAGATAATTTATTTACAGATTTTTACATGAATGATATTGAAATACAAACATACAAACAAATAATATTTTAGATATTATTAAAAAAAATAATTAAAAATCACTTGAATCGCATTGAAAAGGTCGCAGGACTTCGAAATTGTTTAAAATTGAAAAAAAAACTGATAAACTATTCAATTTTTTTTATTTTAAATTTTAAATTCGGAGCTCGATTGTTGTGAACTCCTGAATCTCATTAACTTCAAAATACCTAATCGAGTCACTAGAAGTACGGAGTTGTTTGCAACTACGAGTACATACGTAGCTACTAACTACGCACGACACTCTCCGATTCCGCGTTTACATTCCTTAGCCAACAAATTTACTTGTGAAATAGACATTTTTAATACGACAATTATCAATTTTAAAACGTTCTTAAATGCACTGTTTGAAACTAATTATTAATGTCGTAATAAAACTTTCTTTTTCATACAATACTTTCTCTGTTTTTGATGCGTATTATTATTATTTTATCTCTTTCTGATATTAATTTATCAAATATTTTTGTGTACCGTATATTATATTATTTTCACACATATACTTACTGTTAACTAATTTTCATTATTTGTTTTTAACAATAATTTGTTGATACCATTTTTTTATACTTATAAGTATATGAAAATGTATTTATTTTTTTGTTTGAATTCTTTGCAAGTTATTTACAATTTGCTTTTTAATTCAATTACTTTAATTATATCCATTTATTTTTTTTTCTTTTTTACTATGTAAAGTTTCACTTTTTATTTTGCATGGCAGTATGCTTCTTATTGTTTCTAAATGTATACAAAAAAGCATTGTTTATCTTTTAAATTTTTACGCACTATGTTTGTACTTACCTGTATATTTTTTTGTAAATGCCCCTTGGGCGTATTGTAAAATCAAATAAATAAATATTGATTACCGAAAAATATGACTTTTGACAGATCGCGTACTTATTCCAGCGTCATATCACATAATGTGCAGGTATAAGTTTCAATAATCGCTATCCCGGATTTGAACAGAGTTTAACTCTATGCGAGGTTTACAAGTAATACTTTTTGCTATACCATCATTATTCTACCACTATTCTCAAGCTTAACTTTATACCCGATGTATAAGTAAGGCTCTCAACCCTCTCTCCTATAATACTGCACTTCAACTCACTTTATCACAAAATGGGTGTCTTATATCCTCATCAACGCCTTTGCCAGGCTTGGATTTATTTCTTATAAATAAATACCTATAATCATATTATTTCTCCTCATTCCGGTCCTGATCGCTTTTAGCGTTTGCCGCTGACCTGTAATGCCCGTATGCGGTCTTATATGATATTTTCTCCAATGATATATTGCTTATTGATATCTCTTCGCCAATAAATCGGCAGGTTGGCTGGAGCAATGATCAAGGGTGCCGAAATGTCGGAATGCTTTATTACAGAGAAATATGGGTCGGCGATCATCATGTTGTAGAATCATTTTTCCATTTGGATTCTGCAATTACTTACAGGAATATTAAACAAGACATTGATAAGGCATTGATTGTGATAAAATATTAAAGAAAAAAGAGGTAAGTATTTTTATTTATTTATTTATGTAAAGATACATTGTCGTTACCGTTACGAAATTGAGAAGAAAGAAATTTCAAATACATCTTAGGTAAGTTAATTAAAAAAATAAAACATTTAGTATATTATGTATACATGCAAATACCTACTAACTAGTACATACCAGAATACATATTCAACAATGTTTTTTGTTTGAAGAAAGGCTTTATTTATATGGAAGTTTAAATTTGATTTATTATTATTTATTTTATTTTTACTTTGTTTATAATATACACGGTTTAAATTTTCT